>NW_017728886.1:195650343-195691741 GCF_001723895.1 Crocodylus porosus | reverse complement strand
CTGGGGTCGTTTGACCCCAGTAATCTTTCCTGCCATGGCAGGGGGTCGGACTAGATGATCTACTCAGGTCCCTTCCAACCCTAGAAACTATGAAACTATGAAAAAAATATGCATTCAAAAATACAGCTTCAATTTTATGTTTTAGATACACATGCAATTGCTAAAGCTGCATGTGTAAATTGATTGTTTATGTAAACTGACAATTACCTTTTGTTTAACAATTTTTCTCTAGTGGCTCCTTTAGAGTTCAAGTTAATCTTTTCTATTGCTTATGGTGAAAATTAAATAGACTAATATTGATCTCTGTAAGGACTGGTTTCTCTATTTTGGTAGCTTATAAACAGCAGTGAGAAGAAGCCAGATCTAACAGGTATGTTCTTTTATAGATAACCAGCACAGATACTGGTTTTCCCTGATAAAAAAAAATTGCAAATTTTGGGCATCCTTTTCTGGGCTCCATAACTAAAAAAGGATTTAGAAAAGCTTAACAGAGTCTAGAGGAGAGCCATGTGCGTGAGGCAAGAGAACAGGCTTTATGATGAGAGGCTGAGAGCCATGGGACTCTTCAGCTTGGAAAAGCACAGGGTCAGGGGTGACTTAGTGACTGCATGTAAGTATATAAGGGGTGTACATCTCAGGATCTGGGAGAATGCCTGGTCACTAGAGCGCCCCAAGGGATGACAAGGTCACAAACTCTTCCAAGATTGTTTTAGGCTGGACATAAGGAAAAAACTTCTTTACTATCCAAGCCCCCAAGGCCTGGAATAGACTGCCTCCAGAGTTGGTGCAAGCACCTACTCTGGACTCATTTTGGATACCTGTCTTGCTGGGATCCTTTGACCCTAGCTGACTTCCTGCCCCTGGGGTAGGGGCCTGAACTCGATGATGTTCCGAGGTCCCTTTCAGCCCTAATCTCTATGAAATCTATGAAATCAAATTCTCTGATTAAACCCCCTCAAATCCATGATTAAAATAAAAGGCCCATCATTCCCCCATACAAGCCCCCTGGCCCTCCTGGTGCCCCTTGCCCCCCACTCACAGCCCCCTGCCCCACACAGCTCTGCCAGAGGGGACCCCCAGCTGCCAGGGCTATGGGGCCAGGGACCCTGGTCCACAGCCCCCTGCACCCAGTAGAAGGTGGCAGCTGCTGCAGCAAAGCAGAGCCTGGATCCCCTGCCCCTGCTGCCTGCCTGCTGTGGGCTCAGGCATGGGGAGGCAGCTTCCTAGTGCTGCACATGTGGGCTGTGGGCTCAGGCTCCCACCCTGTTGCCCTCTACTGAGGCCTCTGCAGTCCAGCAGGTGGAGCTGCAAAGAACAATGGGGCCAGGCGGGGAAGCTTGTTACTGGTGTGAACTCTGTGACAACAAGAAGTCCTTTTTTAAATATATAGGGGGCAAAAAGAACGTACTGGGTAACGTGGGGCCCCTGCGAGACATGCTAGGAAATCTGGTCATCACACCAGATGACAAAGCTAACCTATTTAACAACTACTTTGCCTCCATTTTCCTGAGCAGGGACTGGATCAGTCCCCACACTGAGCCCCCCTCAGGCCCTAGGGGAGGCACACCTAGGCCAAGGGTCAGGGAGGATCTAGTCAGGGAACTTCTGGAGGGACTGGGTGTATTTAAATCAGCTGGTCCAGATGATCTCCACTCCAGAGTGCTGAGGGAATTAGCTGAGGTCATTGCAGGACCCCTGGCATGGCTTTACGGGCACTCGTGGTGCTCTGGTGTGGTGCCAGAGGACAGGAAGAGGTCTGATGTGGTTCCCATCTTCGAAAAAGGGAGGAAGGAGGACCTGGGAAACTATAGGCCAGTTAGTCTCACCTTGATCCTGGGTAAGCTCTTTGACAGAATCATCCTGGCACATGTCCATGAGGGGCCAGCAGGGGAGGTTATGCTTAGGGGCAACCAACACGGGTTCATTAGAGGCGGGTCCTGTCAGACTGACCTGGTGGCCTTCTATGACCAGCTCACCAAATCCTTAGATGCAGGGGTAGCACTGGATGTAGTCTTTCTGGACTTTCGGAAGGCCTTTAGCACTGTCTCTCACCCCATTCTCATTAAGAAACTGGGAGACTGTGGTGTCAACACCTATGCAGTCAAATGGGTCACCAACTGGCTGGAGGGCTGCACTCAGAAAGGGGTGGTGGATGGGTCATTTTTGACTTGGAAAGATGTGGGCAGTGGGGTCCCCCATGGCTTGGTCCTCAGGCCCACACTGTTCAACTTCTTCATCAGTGACTTGGTTAAGGGGGTAAATAGCACCCTGTTCAAATTTGCTGACAACCAAGATGTGGGGGGATGTGGGCACGCTAGAGGGGAGGAATAGGCTGCAATCGGACCTAGACAGGTTACAGGGGTGGGCGGATGAGAACAGGATGGGTTTCAACACTGACAAGTGCAAGGTGATGCACCTGGGGAGGAAGAACCAGCACCATACCTACAGGCTGGGGAACTCCCTTCTCATCAGTACAGAGGCAGAAAAAGATCTTGGAGTCATCATTGATGCCAAAATGAACATGGGCAAACAGTGTGGGGATGCAGTCAGGAAGGCCAACCGCACCTTGTCATGCATCCACAGATGCATCTCAAGCAGGTCCAAGGAGGTGATCCTCCCCCTTTATGCAACACTGGTCAGGCCGCAGCTGGAGTACTGTGTCCAGTTCTGGGCACCACACTTCAAGAGTGGACAACATGGAGAGGGTCCAGAGGAGGGCCACTTGCATGATCAGGGGGCAGCAGGGTAGGCCCTACAAGGAGAGGCTATGGGACTGAACCTTTTCAGCCTTGACAAGAGAAGGCTGAGGGGGATCTAGTGGCCTGTTACAAACTAGTCAGAGGGGGCCAGCAGGCATTGGGGGAATCCCTGTTCCCCCAAGCAGTACCAGGAGTGACTAGAAATAATGGTCACAGAGCATAAATTCAGATTAGACATCAGGAGGTGCTATTTCACAGTCAGGTGTTTAGGATCTGGAGCCAACTTCCAAGCGAAGTGGTGCTGGCTCCTACCTTGGGGGTCTTTAAGACAAGGCTAGACAATCACCTAGCTGGGGTCATTTGACCCCAGTACTCTTTCCTGCCATGTCAGGGGGTTGGACTTGATGATCTGCTCAGGTCCCTTCTGACCCTAGAAACTATGAAACTATTCCCTGGCAACACATCCCCTGTGCATGCATCCCCTGGGGGCAGCAGCAGTGAGGGGTACAACCTCATGCTGCTGCCCCCACTGCTGCTGCACATGCAGGGGGTGCCTTGACAAGGCACCCTGGAGCTCACAGCAGCAAGCAGCTTTCCTGGGTGGCCCCACTGTGTCCTGCAGTGCCAGATCACAGTCACTGGGCTGTGGAGGCACCAAGGAAGGGGAGCAGGGCAAAAGCCTGAGCCTCCAGTGGGCAGACCCCCACACCTCCACCCTGTGCACAAATCTGGGGGACACAGGACCCCTTACCCCCAGGAATGTGTGCAATAGCAGGGAGCCAGCCCCACCTACCCCACCCCCTGGACAAGCCAACCGGGGCCTTGTCACAGTCCCCACTAGGGCCCTGTGGCCATACATTGCAGTCCCAGGCTCCAAGCCCCACACAGCCCTGGCTGCGTAGCAGCCCCAGCCGTGCCCAACTCCCTCCCTCCCTATGGTGGCCTCAGTCTCATCCTCACTTACCTGCAGGAGCTGCAGTCCAGGCTTCCTGGCAGCTATGTGCATATACATGCACATGGTGCCCCTTGCCTAACTGCTCTCCTCCCACTCCTTCTCAGCCCCCTGCAGGACGGACTCTACCAGTCTGCAGAGAGCTCTTTGCAAAACTGCAAAATCTGCAAGTTTATCTCTTAAAATGAGAAATCTGTGTTTTCTTCCATGTAACAGGGAACTCTAGCCTTGTTACCAGAAAGCAGGCTGGCCCCTTTAAGACCAGAACTTTCTGGCAGGGTAGGGGTTAAGAGCTGAGCTCTGTCAGCTGGTCAGGTGACTAAAGGGGGGCAGGCCAGAACTATAAAAACCCTCAGCTGAGCTAGCCCAGGAGGGTCGGGTGCAGAGAGTATGGACTCTGGATGACTCCCAGAGAAGCTGTGGCAGCCCCACAAGAAGGAGCACAACAGACTGTGGGAAGCAGAAGCCCAGAGCCATGGAAAACTATTAAGGAGCTAGAGCCTCAGAGTCAAGCCCTATCTTGTGGGTTTAGGCTGGTAGGCTTAGCTAGAGAAAAACATGGTGAAAAGCCCATGGTGGCTGAGAAGCCCAACATAGCAGAACAAACAACATCTGCAAAGCATGAGGCATGTCTAGGGGCAGCTGGAACATGCAATGACAGCCCTATTCATCAGGGTGTATAAAGGGGCAGCCTCCCACCAGAATAACATCTTAATCATTTTTCCATCAAGACGTGGCAGACGAGTATAGGAGGGATACAGGACCAGTGACAGGACTGAAGTATCAAAGGACTTCAAGGGTGCCCCTCAGAGGCTGCTAGAATGCTGCTGGGGATGGAAACCTGTTATACTCCAGTAAAGTGGAATGTCCGTGTTTGCTCCATTTTTCCATGGGAAATGGAAAACCCAGAACCCTGGTGATAACAGTAATTTGACATTCACAAATGGAGCATCCTGGACCAGTTCCTTGCATTGGTCCATTCCTATTACCTTCCTTACATTTTTCCCCCTATATTTCTGCCATAGATAAAATTTCAGATGGATGAATGATTATTTCATAGAAATAATGTACACGCTGTTAAGAAATGTCTGTGGGTGTGTACAAGCATTACATTTTGATTTCACTAAGCTCAGGACATGCAAGCATTTGCAGGCCGTTGGCCATTGGTCACCCTAACAATGCATTACAAAAATGGGTTAACTTGATTACTGGCACAGCCCTGGGGCTAGGAAAGCCCAGCCACTATCTATAGCTCCAGGGCTGTGCTGTTTTTGCACCCTCCCCAACACTGACCAGGCTTTTTTTAGTGCCTCCTCCCCAGCCAGCACACTGCCACACCAGGAAGCCCACTTCCCCACCTCTGCAGCCAATGGACATGTTAACCTCCCTTCCCACACCCTCCGTGGACCCATCTACTCCCTACCACCCCCTGATGTACCTGCCTCCAGCTGCAAACATACCAAACAGTGAATGCTTGCACACAGCAATCCCTATTCATGTTTAGGCAGCTTAAATTAAGCCTTGTTGGTGTCATGCTGGGTTGTGTGTGGCCAGGGCTAGAAATCAATCAAGCGTCTGGGGGAGAAAACAGGATCAGAAGAGGAGTGCATAGAATCTGAGTGTTGGGGAGCCAGGAACCGGGAAGCTCAGTACAAAGAGCTGCATCAGAGAGCTGGAGGGTTAAGCAGACACTTCCTCCTATTCTCCAGACACTTCCTCTTCCTGGTTAGAGATTCATACTGAAAGAGGTGAAGGGCCAGTTGACTCTGGTTGGCCACTTTGGTGTCAGGGAGTGGGCAAGTGGCTAGACCTAGATGGATGGTTTTAGCCACCTGTATCCAGCATGTCTGCTCAGCCAGAGAGGTGGAAGACTGGGATGAGCAGCTGTGTCAGGTAGGCTCAGGCCCCAGGGTTGAGGCCACAGCTTGACAGGCAGGTCCTGTAAATACTTGTTTACACACTATATATTTTAGCTACTTGCTGGGCATGTCTACACATGCACAGTTACTGCACAGTAACCTAAAAATTACTGCATAGTACAGCTAACATCTACACATGTACACCCATACTGTGCAGTAACTATGATGATGAACACCCAATTAATTACTGCACAGTAAGGCATGTGTAAATGCCTTACTGCACAGTAACACTGGGTGTGTCTACATCTGCATCTTTATGGCAATATAATACAATTAATGTTGCATTAGTTGCCTTAACACTATGTGGGATGAGCAGGCTGGAGCCGAACCCATGGGACAGTATGCTGTCTCCAGGTGCCACAGCGTATGCTGCTGCAGATGCTGGAGCCACAGTTCTGGCAGCAGGGAAAGGTCCCCCTGCAACTCCCTGCAGGGGAAAGGGGTAGGAAAGCCCAGCATGTGCCTAGGACGAGAGTAGGTATTGCAGGGAAACCAGCACCAGGAGCTGGGAGCAGATGCATCTTTGACCCTGTCTAGGCTGAGCCAAGCAGGGCAGCTCCATCGGTGAGGCAGGGAAAGCAGCACAAGGTGCTGCAGACAGACAATTCAGCCTCAGCCCCAGCCCTAGCCCTACTGCAGGAAGTCATGGTGGGGCCTTTCCCTGCTGCTGGAACTGCAGCTCCAACATCTGCAGCATTATGCTCTTTGGCACCCGGTGACAGTGTGCCACCCTGCACTCTGGGCTCCGGCCCACTCTCCTCAGATGGGAGGGTTGAACGTGGGGCGGAGGTTAGAGCTGGGATCGGGGCTGTCCAGGGTGCTGACCAGGGCAGGCTGATGAGGCCACCCAGCAAGCTGTATTACAGTGCCTTAAGTTATTAATGGCTGCATGTGTAGATACCAGCCTAAAAATGGCTTACTGCTCAGTAATTAACTGTGTAGTAAATTACTGCACAGTAAATGCACATGTAGACACACCTGCTGAGTGAGCTTCTGTCTTCCTGGTCTTGTATATTTCTTCTGTTGAAAGTAGGAAGAGTTGTATGTATACAGCAGAAAGCAAAAAAGGTCTTATAAGCAGGAATCCTGGTTTTCTCTTTAAAAATCACAAATTCTCTAATAAAAATCACATTCCCTGATTAACCCCCCAAATCTGCAATTAAAATGAAAAGCCACTATCTATCTATCTCTCTATCTAGGTATCAATTGAACATAATGTTTTATTGATGCATTTACAATTTTAAAGAAATTTGGAAGCTTACCAGTACCTTAATCACTATAATAAAATAAATTCTAAGCATCTATACATTTTGGTATTTGATTTTGGATTTTTTATTATGGAAAATCAGAGCTCCCCCTGCTCCCTTTGCTCACCAGGATGCAGGTCCAGGCCCCTCACTCCCAAGCCACAGCCCCCTACCCCACAACCCTGCTGGAGGGGGCCCCCAGATACCAGAGCTACAGAGCCATGGACCCAGGTCCACAGCCCCCAAGCCCCAGCTGCTGCCTGTGGGAGGCAATAACTGCTGCAGTGGAATGGAGCCTGGATCCCCCTCCCCCTAGGACAACACAGCCAGAGTGGAGCCTGTTGGTGGGGGTGGGAGGACAGATATGGGCTGCCCGCTGCGGGCTTGTGCCTTCCCACCCTGTTGCCCTCCCCCTGGAGCCTCTGTGGCCCAGTGGGTGGGACCCAGCATGGCAGGGCAAGTGGGGCCAGGCAGAGAGGCTCATTGCTGCCACTGGGAGATCCACGCTGCCCTGACATGGTGCCTCCTGCCCACCCAGCAGCAGTGATGGGCCACTGCCAGCCGGCAGGGTGTGCTTTACCAGGGTGGCGTGGGGCTCCTGGTGGCAGCAGTGAGCCTCCCCATGCAACCCCACTCTGCCCTGCCATGCGAGATCCTGCCCACTGGGCCATGGAGGCTCCTGGGGGAGGGCAGCAGGGCAGGGAGCCCCAAGCCTGCAGAGAGCAGCCCATTTCTGCCCCCATCCTATGCACAAATCTGGGGAGCACATGCTACCTCTGCCCCCCACCAAGAGTCCTCACAGCAATGGGTAGCCAGCCCCACCCTACCTGTCCCCTGGACAAGACACCCATGTCTCTGTCTTGCTCCCCGCTGGGACCCTGCAGCCACACATTCAAGCCCTGGACCCAAGCCCCATGCACTGCCCCAGCTAGGCAGCAGACCCAGGCCCAGCCTCAGCCCCAGCCCTGTTCAATTCCCTCCCTCCCTGTGGGGGCCTCAATACCCACCGCCTTCCCCCTCCCCCCTTACCAGACTTACCTGCAAGAGCTGCTCTCCAGGCTGCCTGGTTGGTGGCCATGTGCATGTGTGAGCGTGCACACTCATATGGTACCCCCTGCCTGACCACCCTCCTTCTGCTCCCCGCAGCCCCTTGCAGGCTGGAACTCTGCCAGGTGGCAGAGAGCTCTTTGCAAAAGCAGAGAAATCTGCATTTCACCATTAAAATGAAAAATCTGTTTTTCTCAGTTAAAAGGGAAATTCTGTTTTTTTCCCCCATTTGTTTTTTATTTTGTATAATTAGTAATAGTAAATTAAAAGGTTAGAAGAAGAAAGTGCACCTTATTTTAAAGGGAGAATGTTTTTCTTTAGAAGAGACTACCTAGAGTGCCAGTCAATCTTCAGCGTATTAAAGAGTGTATGAATACTGCTTGAGATGACATGCAATCCTTCATGGCATGTCACCTCTGTGTTTAGTGATGGTTTCTGCAGAGCAGTGATTGCTTCTCTTGCTGACGCAGTGAAGACTAGACATGTGAACTCTGCCCTTGGCCAGTACAACAGTGCCATCAACTGTGTACCTTCTACACTCAGAAAGGAGGCCATATGGCTTTCTGTGAGTGGTTCATGCCCTCATTCTTGCTGTCTCATTCCTGAAATGAGGTGATATTTATGACCTGTGAACGGCTGAACTGAGCCATGAGGAGGCGTCTCTCTGAACCTGCTGGTCAGGGCAGTTAAGAGGCTGTGCACAAGACTAGGCCACAATTCTGATTTTTCCAGGGATTATTTTTATATCTCAGGTAGGATACTAAGAGAATTAAGTAGTAAATACCAGTGCCTGTAAGTGAAAAATACATTAAAGAATACTGCCATTTTTTTCAATAAAGCAAATATCAGAAAGCCTGGAAATTCAAAGCTGGCATGATGTTATGCTTTAGATCTGAGCCAGAAAGTTGGGGGAAAAAACCAGACATTTAATACTAAGGCTATCCAGTCTCTATGCTGGTCTCCTGCCAGCTTTTACATGTGTATCTTGTATAACAAGGAGGTGTTTGGATGAAGGACTTAACTAGTATGCAATCTATGGCAGAAGCATCTGAAAAGCACACAATTTGCGGATTTTCTTGAGAGTATTCATTTTACAGCTTTGTAGATGCACTCTTATAGCTGTTACCCTGATAGTTTATGATCCTGGCTTGTAAGCAACCAAGTATTTGCTCTAGTTAATGAGGTTACAGCACTGGATACAAGGCTGCATATCTAGGCCAACTCAAGCCTTTAAATAAATAAATAAATATATATATATATATATATATATTTGAAGCCATGCATACTTTGGAAAATTGCTGCAAATGCTATCTCTGGTTGAACCATTGTGAAATCCTGTATTTTTAACTGCATATGACAAGAAAAAAAAGGCAAATTTTCTATAACAACATATAGAGCAATGCAATTCAGGGATACTGTTTAACACTTTACAATTTATATTGGAAAAAATACCATTGACTACCTGAGCTTCAAAGTGAAATTTAAGGTGTGGGTGGCCCTGAGGTTCAGATTAACCCACTTTCTCTTACAAAAGGCACCGTTATATATGGGCAGAATTAAGATTGTTTCTGAAGCATTTCTATTTTTTTTAAAAAAGTATTTATATGTAAACTTAATTTTGTATTTCCAGAACATTTGTGATCTTTACATTTTCCCCAAAAAGGTTGTCTTAATTTTTTTTCCTGAAGAAGAACCAAAAAAAAAAAAAGTAATCTACTCGGTGTAACTGTGCCAGGCTCTTCCTCCAGAGGATGGCTGTGGTGCGCCCTACCAGCCACTTTAACCCTATCCCACTCCGCTGGTCTTTGGAGCCACCACCCTATGCTCCGCTGCCATGCCTTGATATGTAAATAAGAAATATGGCTGCCCTTGGAAACCAGAGAAAGCCCTGTGTGCTTTATTCTGTTTTGCCAATCCCTGGGAGGTCATGTTCTGGCCCCAGTCCCTGCCTGAGCAAAGCTTACTTCTTTGTCTTTCCTCTCAGTTCTGGGCACCCAGACTCTGCCAGCCCTGTCTCAGTGTCACAGATCCCAGAATCTTTAGCTAATTCTCCACACCAAGCAGGCACCACTTGTGCACCAACTATGGCCCTAGTCTTGTCTCTCTAAACCCTAACTGCCTTAAAGGCAGTAATCATAACCTCCAGCCTCCCACATAGCCATGCCTATACCTTGCAGTTCTTCCTCAACAAACCCCCTTAGGGCTCCCAGCCCCACTCAAGTGCCAGCCTGCTTGGCACCTGTTTGCCCTCTAAGCTTTAGTCCACTCCACCTATGAGAGGCCTGGTCCTGGCAGGTCTCTCCCTATTCACTAGGCCCTGTCTCAGCATCTGATCACACAGCCCATCAGGTCCCCAACACTTGCAGGGATGTATCTGGGCTTCACCCCTTCTCTGCTCATTTCTCAAGCCCCTGGCCCTATCTCAGCCTCTGCCCTGGCGGCCCACTACATCCCCAACCCTTGCAGGGCTCCTTCTCTTGGCTTCAGCCCCTAAACCATTTAGCTTAAGCCTACCCAAGTAGATTGTCTCCCAGGCACCCTTCCTGTTGTTTCCCAACCACCCCAAACCTCCAGTTGGCACATAACACAAACTGAAAAGCACTTCTGTCTCAGAGGTATTAAGCAGCCCCTCCCTCAGGGGCAGAACCAGTCTGAGCCTTTAACCCTGGGCTGGGCATATTTAGCCCTTCCTCCTTCTCCTTCTGACCTCCAGTCTTCAGGGCTAGGCTCCAGAATTTCCTTTTCTACCTAATTGGCAGGCTCATTGCCCTGGCCTGCCTCTTTACAACCTACACCTGCTTCCCATCTCTCTTGGAGACACACTTACTGCTTGGTAGCTAGCCTCTTTGTAGCACCGCACGGGTCTCTACTAGCAGTAGTGGGTTATCCTCTGCTACGGTAATATAGATGTTACTAGGCCCTAGAAGCTTGGAACAGAGCAGTATGCTAAGGAATATGAGACACTTGAATTCATGAAAGGCATAGTTTCCATAAGTTTTAGCTTGGAAATATTGTGTGTATTTAGTGGAAGCATGATTAGCTTTCTGCTATGAGCAGTCCATTTATAAGTGGCTGAGACTTTTAGAATTTATTTCCAGTAAATACATGAAATCCCTGCTGCTCCTGCAAAATGCACAGAAGTAGGGAAACCTCATTATCAAGGCAAATTCCTTTCAAATGAAGAAATGTTGAGAGATAGTTAACTTTTGTGCATGGTTGTGTACCTAAGGCAGATCCACTTTTGCCCTGAGTCTTCAGGGCTGTTGCCTTTCAAAGAGTTTGTGTGAAAAGCTTTTTGAGTTATTTGTATCCATTCAAAAGAAAGTTGAAAAGCAATGAATGAAAAATTTCACATATCCAACCTGAGAGACAATTGTAGGAGAGAGCACAAATCTGAGGCATTGCATAGAATGGTTATTGCCCATTTATAGCTTGGCTTTTAGTAGTTACAGTTTCATGTTTTTTCATTTTTGTATTTCAGCACTGGTACGAACAAAGCTGTCCCTTGTGGGGGGCTCTGCATAGTGGGGCGGAGCAGCAACTCCATGTCCATCTGCTTGCTAGCCCCTCCCCCCCGTCAAAAGCGGTGGCAGCTTCTTCGAGTCTGGGGCCACGAGATCGGAGCGGAGGCACAGCCCCACATGGGCTGATTTGCCACACTTGCTTTAGCATTTCTGGCATTGCTTTTATCGTCAATGTGAACTACATGTGACAGCCTACTGCCAAAATAGGTGAACTTGTCCACTGCCTGGAGGCTGCCTGCACTGCCTGCAGGCTGGTGCATCACTTCTGTCTTCTTAGTGTTGATTGCAAGACCCAAGTTGTCGCAAACTAAAGAGAAGTGGTCCATAATCGGCTGCGTGTCAGACTCAAATTTGGCATTCAGGAAACAGTCATCAGCAAACAAAAGATCATGAACAGTCTCTTCCTGTAATTTCATCTTTGTCTGTAGTCTCTCTAAATTGAAGAATTTGCTATCAGTCTGGTCACTGATGTCAATCCCAGTGTTGCAGTCATGAAAGGCATCCGTAAGCATGGGAGAGAACAGCATATGGAAGAGGGTTGGGGCCAACACACAGCCCTGACTGACTTCATTGGTGACTAGGAAGAGTTCAGATGACTCACTGTGATCCACAACATGAGCGAGCATGCCACCCATGTATTTCTGGGTTATAGTACTTTGAGTCCACATTGACTGGAAGAGTTCAGTCAGTTTCAAAGCCATGTGCAAGCCTCCAGCCTTGTAGACCTCTGGTGGTATCTTCCCCAGGTGCTTTACCATTTGACAGTAGGTTCATTGTTTTTACAGCCTGAGTCAGCATTGGAGGATCAGCAAGAGATATGTTAATGTCTACCTGGGGCAGCCAATCAATTGCCTCCTCACTAACAGATGATTGTTGATTGAGGATGTTGTTGAAGTGTTCTGCCCACCTCTGCAGTATCTTTCCTTTATTGATAAGCTTTGTGGTGCCATCAGCACTTCAGTATTGGAGATGTCCCTGATGTCCATGGCCTGTAGGTTGTCCTTAGAGCATCATAGAAATTCTTCATATTATTCCTGCCTGCATAGGACTGAATCTCTTCTGCCTTTTTACTCAGCCATGAGTTTTGCATCTCTCTGAGTTTGCATTGATGTTATTGAAGGCTACCTTCTTAGATACTGAAATGCTGTCTTCTAAGAAGGCCTTATGGAGCTGATGTTTTTCATTCAGTAGTCTCCCTATGTCAGTATAGTTTTCATCATTCCAATCTTAATGTTTATGTGTGGTGGGACTGAGGGTATTGGATGCAGCCGAGTAGACAGAGTATCTGAAGGATGCCCAATTTTCCTTGACGTTATTGGAGTTTACATCAGTTGTTACTAGTTGGCTGCACAGTTCTTCTACAAATGCCTGTTTCACATTCTCCTGTTTCAATTTGGATACATTGAGCTTCCTGGCTGCTTTTTTGCCCTGTGGTCATCTACTAGGATGTATCCAGATATTTAGCTTGGAGCCTGTGGTCAATCCAGCATTCTGTACTTCTCGTGGCCTTTGTCACTGACATCCTGTCTCTTCTCCTGATGATGACGTAGTCAATGAGATGCCAGTGCTTGGAGTGTGGGTATATCCAAGATGTCTTGTTGCAGTTTGGCAGGCAGAAGACTGTGCTGGTGATAAGGAGGTCATATTCAGCAAATTTCCTCAGCAGAAGGAGCCCAATGCTCTTGCATTTCCCAAGGCTGTTTTTTCCAATGATGCCTGGCCATGCCTGGTGATCTGCACCAACTTCACTATTAAAGTCACCAATGATGATGAGCTTGTCTGCCTTCAGCACTTGTGCAATAAGAGATTCCAGGTCTAGCCCTGCTCTTTTATTTAATAGTTGATTGAATCACCTAAACCCACTCTTCCCACTGTGGTCATGGGAAGACAGAATCTGCCTCCTCCCCTGCAGTCCTGCATCAGAATTCCATTGAGAGATCCAGTTTAAATTCTTCTACTGCCTGATTCAAAGGAGGGACCTGATTCTGTGTCTCCTGTAGCCCAAGAGTGTGCTCCAATCCAAGCTATTGGCATTCCTATGATACATCTGCTGCCTGTTGGTGCAGCTCCACTCAGCGTAATATCATTAAATAATTTGTATAAGTGATAAATAAATACATTTTTATAAGTAAGTGGACTGGAGACACTGACTTGCTGGAGCCCAGGGGTGAAAACACACACCTGAGAAGCGGGTTCAATCTTTGCACTACTACATATTGAATTGTTTATACAACCATTTACTCCCCCTGGTACCTGCTCCCCCCCCATCTTGGTGCCTGCATACTCTGGTGCCTGCCTCCCCTGGCACTTGCCCTCTAGTACCTGCTGACCAGCTGCAGTCTATCCACCTCTCTTGCACCCTCCCCACCCTCTCCCCACCCCCGCTACCTCTCCCCACTCCCTCACCCTCTGACTGCCACTTACCTTCTGGCTGCAGCCCCAGCCCTGCTCTGGCATGGGGCACAGAGCACATGGTTGCTTCAGCCAGGCAAAGTGGCTGTGGTGGCAGCAACTCCAGCCCTGGGCCCTAAAGCCAGGCCTGCAGATCCTGCCACCACTGCTGCTGCTGTATGGCCAGGTGGGGGCCAGAGTGACCATGTGCTCTATGCCCTGGTATAGAGAGGGGCCTAGATAGTAAGCAGCAGCAGAAGGCTGGTGGGGCAAAGGTGGTAGCAGGGGAGTGGAAAGAGGGATGGATGTTACTGGGGGGAGGGGAGGGGAGGGGGTAGCACTGCACCGTTAACTCTGAATCTAACCCCTGATCAGGGTCAAAGTCAGAGCTGCAGACAAATGACACCTCCCCCGCCACACACACTTTAAGTGGGGGGGGGTGGAAAAACCTCTTGGATTTGAGTAAATATGGTAATTCAATGTCAATCAAAATGGTCAATTAAATCCTACCACCTGGCCTCTTCCATGGCCTCTACTCCAAAGCCTTTCTACTGTCTAGTAGATTTCTCTAAACTTTTTCATTAATTTTGGTGTTGCCAGTCTCCTTCCAAGACCTTACCCTGACCCAGGATCTCCTGTAAGTTTGTCTCTTCCCTAAAGCTCTCTCCCTTAAGCTGCTTGTCAGTCTCTTATGCACCAGCTGGGAGACAGCTGATTAATCACTGGTAGGGGCTAAGCCCAACTCCCTTAAAGGGCCACCTCACACTGTGACATGTATTCTAGACACGATAATTTTAACATCGCCTTTTCTGAAGTACATACTTTAGAAAATCTCAGATCATTGGAATCAATGAGCTAGGGGTAGCTTGGGGAGATTCCATGGCCTGGATTATATAAAAGATCGTATTTGCTGATGTAACAATTCCTTCTGCTCTTAACATTTATTAATGTAATGGTTATTTGGCACCATAAGATATTCTAGTTATTTTTACTAGGTTTTTAAGTTGTTTGGGTTTTATAAATGATATGCTGTAGTAAGGAATAATGTTGTCACGCAGTAATTTTTTAAGTGAAGTGTTTTGCTTTGCGTTTTGAGGAGCTGCCTACAGAAATGGCCTAGCTGGAACTTGTACAGGAGCGTCTCAGTGTATTAATTTAGGATTTTAATGCTATACTACTTGTAATGTATATGTCTGTCTATTCTGCCTCTGCGTATAAAATCTCAAAAAGAACTGGAAAGCACAGAAACTGTTTCCTGCTGGCTTAGCTTGAGTGCTGTGGGAACAGCAGACAGAACCTTGAGCTGGAAGGCCAGAAGGTCTTCCATGGTTAGCTACATTTAAGGGCAAGTGGGCAAGGCTTTAAGGAACTGCCCATTTCTTTCTTCAGAGCTGCAGCTGCATGTTTACAAGCACATCTGCAACAGAACAGACCTGGTGTTATGCCTCTACTTTCTTCCTCTGCTTCATGCCTTCTCAGACTAACAGTCTCTAAAGGATGTAGTCTCCAGATTGAGAAATCTTGTAGCTCCTAAGTACTTTGCAGGGTTAGGTTCCTTATCTTTCTGAGAAAGTGAGGGTCTGAAAAATAACTGAAGGTATACAAAGCTGCAGCCAATAGCTGTGTACCAGTGAAGTCCCCCAACTGTTTGTAGTGGCCTTTTATTTCAAAGGGTCTGCTTCTCTGATCAGTTGCAGGGAACAATGGCTGTGCTCCAGCAGAATGAAGAAACACCACCCATTGAAGTCAAAACCACAGCAAGCAGCTGTTCAGTTCTTCTTGGCAACGTGCTGAAAATTAAGCAAGTCATGAACCACCCAAATAAAAAAGATCTGGATTCTACTGTACCTTAAAACAGGGGTTTTCAACCTTTTTGGATGAGTGTACCCCCAGCAGCCAGATGCAGAGTGGGGAGAAAAAGGGGGTGGTCAGATGCGGAGCAGTGGCAGCCGCCACATGTGAGCTTCCCCTGCCCTCTGCGTCCAGCCAGGCGGGCGGCACCTACACAACAGCGCAGGATGATGCATGGCGGTGCTGTCCGCACCTGCCTGTACAGACCCCCTAGGGCCTTCAAGTACCCCCAGGGGTACATGTACCTCTGGTTGATAACCCCTGCCTTAAAAGTTACCTTGAACAAGCTAATGCCTCTGTTCTGCCTGTGGCAGCACCCTTTTGTCTGCCTACTCTAAGCAGAAAATGATTTGACCCCATTTGCTCTTCAGGTTTTTTGATGTATGATTTGTGGAGTTGTACTCTGTTTACCTATACCTTCAGACACATAGCTTATAGGTGCCCATTTTTGCTTCCTTAGCCTGTGCAGTTCAGAAACAGCAGCAGAAAAATACTTAGCAGGGCTACCTGGCTACTGGTTGATTGCATACCTGTCTTTCAATGAAGCTTGCATCAAAAATACTAAATCTTGGGAGTAAAGTAGTCTTACTGAGCACTGACTAGTAGCTGTCTTTTTACAATCTGACAGTTATTTAGCAGTCTGGAAAGGCATCCTCTATGATCTCATCATGGTCTGCTGTCAGCTCCGAAATGAAGCAGAGTAAATGATCCAAACTTCTACTGGTACTCAATGTAATTATTTTGAACTAGGCTCAGGTATCTCTACACTATCTTGTAATCAGTTCTGCCATTGTCATAGACTAGACTTGACCATGAAATTGGCCATATATGTTTGAGACTAAATGCATAAGCTGAAGAAAGGAAGTGGTGGATAATCACTTTCTAAGTACTTATACTTTAACCCAGTATTACACATGCATGAGACTTGAGACCCACTCTACTTTAGGACTTCTAAAGTTGCTTCTGCTAGAGAAACTAGTGCAGTTAGCAAAAAGTAGTAAATTTTTTTTCCAGAATCCCAGTGCTTTACAATACTACTTTGTTCCACACTTTGCCCCACAAAGACTCTCAAAGTGGGCTGACCATGTATGCGTGCTAATGTACATGGGTGTTAATCAGTCCACTAACTGAGCTATATCCCTCTCATAATAATACTTGACTTAAAGCAGTGATTCTCAATCAGAGTGCTGTGACACCTCCACCTCCATGATTCACAAGACGAATCCAGACTACAAACGTGAATCCATAGTGCCAATAACATCCTGACTTGTTGTGGTCTTTCTGGCCTCTCTGCAACAGTAGAATTGCTATATTATTTTTCTATAGTCAAGAAATGAATGAAAGCTAAGAGCTGGCATTTTCCAAGGGGTGCCTTGGGTCTCACAAGATTCAGAACCACTGGCTTAGAGACGTGGAATACATGCAAGTTGAGTCCAGTTCAGACATATGTAACAATGCAGAAGTACAAACTTAAATCAAACCCATTCATGAAACAATAGAACAGTCTACAGAAAGGAATGTAAAGACAGAGGAATATTTTTTCATTCCTAGAATGGTACTTCTGACCTCACAACTAGATTGTGTAGAAGAGGATTATGACGTATTGTCTAAATTGTGGTTGTTGACTTAATTTTAGAACTTGGTACTTTTTCTATTGGGCAACTGACATGGTTTTTCTTTGATTTGCTACTGCAAGACTTGATTGAGAAACACTTCCTTCTTATTTTTAAATTTGGAGTGAATTTTAGGCCCCTCTCAGGGTATTGCATTACATTTGTGGTGTAAAGCACAATTAAAAAGCTTATTTGAGAACAAAGTAATTGAAGTTTTCTCTCTCTACAGTTTTTCATTAAAATTATATTGGAGAACATTTTTAAAAATATATAGTTTGACTTGCATCATATTTCCAGTGCATGACAGGAATCTGAAGAAAGCTGTAATGATATGACCTTTCTTCACGGAGGTGACTGAATAACCTTTTAGGTGGTTATAGCAAATAGATCCAACCTGTATATAAAGTGTGCATGAGAACATCTTCTGAAATAGTTCAGATTTTTAAACAATCACATTATGTGAACTGTCTCTATTTCTAATTTTTACATGTTTTTGAATGACAAATATTAATGTGGGTGGGAAAAGCACCTTTTTTTTTTAAATACCCATGCAATTTCATTCTCCTTAAAATGGATCTGAGAACTGGTTACCTCGTCTTTGCTTTTTAAATTTTATTTGACTGATTTTTTTTCTCACCAAGAATGTACTACAGTTGCCTTTATTATTCTTCTCAGCTCCAATGCATTGTGCTGTTATGCAAAAGTAATCATGTAACCAACATTGTTTATATGGAGATACACATTCTAATGTCTTTACATGATTTCTATATAACTACACATAGCATAAAATGATTACTTGTAATAACTTTTCTAATAGATAGTGTTTATAAGTAGTGCCCTTCATACCTAGTATTGATGGCTTACTGTCAGAAGGATGTTTGTCAATATATCTTACTACTTTCTTAGAGAGTTTCTCACTTTCCTTGGGAAAAGTAATTTTCTAGATCAAACAACATTTCACATTGTACATTGTCTGATTTATACACTACTGTTCAATGGAATGGTTGTTAAAATCTTTTAGAGTAGTTTAGAAAGATATGATTCTATTCATCCTATCAAAGTAGATGGTTGTGCATAGGCATGAAAGGCAAACAATAGAGGGGCATGGGGTAGATGGCAGGTCAGAAATTTACTGTACCACTATCTTAAATTTTTCATATTAAAGCATGAGAACAACTGCTAGTTGTATTCCTGCATCTTTCAAGGTTCTGAAAGGAGACTATAAGTAGCTCTATGGCCGGCCAACACCTCTCCATTTTTCTTTGTTGCTTCTTAATATTCAATCTGGACATCTTCTGAGAACAATGCTAATTGTGGTTACTATCCCTACCATTTCTCTCATCCAGTCCTTTATAGTATTTTGCACAATGGGTTCCTAGTCAAGGACTGGCACAGACACAACTCATATAATAATAATAGAAATAATTCGGTTTATCCTTGAATACCTCCACATCTTTATGATGTTCCAAGCCATCAGTACTGGTGTGGAACACACAAGCAGCAAGAGAATTCTGGGCTGCTTAAATGATGCTTCATGAGTTCCATGAAAGAGCTTTCCAAGTTTGCCTGGATGTTCGCTAGGAACTTTGGAAGCTGAAATCTCAAGCTTGTCCACTGACCAGCTTCAATGTAAGTAGTACACTTGCAAGTTTCCCCCATCTACCCCGTCCTTATTCCTTGGAGAAACAGTGTAAAAGAGAGTCATTTTTCTCTCAAGCCCATTCTTTCCCAGCCTTACTAATCGAGGCTGTGAAAAAGGGTATTAATTCTGATCGGCTTTTTTAGACTGTGGGTGGTAGCAGCTGGATTGAGATGGTCTATTATCCATTACTACCTGATAGCTGGTTAATCTACTCTTGTCTTCCTGGAGATGAAATGTTATTTCATTATCAGCCCTGTGTTATTCATTGCTCCTGAGCATTCTGTTTGTCAACATGAAAGTAAGCATACCAAAGACCTCCACCTCCCCTGAACTTACCCATGCTCAGGTGGAAGGCAATCAGCCTAAATACTGCTAGTGCAGTCTGGGTTGTTTCCATTTCTTGCAGAAAAAGCAAGGAGTGTGGACTACCAAGATAGCTGCATCTGAGTTTTTCACTATCACAGAATCACAGAATCATAAAAAGTAGGGCTGGCAGAGGCCTCGGGAGATCATCTAGTCCAGTCCCCTGCTCCAGGCAGAATAATCCCTGAATAAAACATCCTGGCAAATATTTATGTAATCTGCTGTTAACAATTTCCAGCTTCTCTGAGTAGCCTGTTCCAATACTTAAACACCCTCAGAGGGAGAAAATTTTTTTCTAACATTCAACCCAAATTTCCACTGCTGCATCTAACAGATCCCCAAGGCAAAAAAGGCTTAGTAGATTGAAGATGGTTGTATACTCATGAAGTTCTCTTCTGGATACTAGTATGAGAGGTGGGAGATAGATAATCCACTGTTCATTGTCTTCTACAAACAGATCTTTGGACATGTCAAAGCTCCCTATCCTACCTCTGCAGTGGAAAGAGCAAGAGATACTTATAAAAGAGAACTTGCATATTGTTTTCTCTGAACCCTTACTTACTATATCCCCTAAAGTGTGTGCACAGAAAACTGGTTGGGCAAGTTCTGCATGGGCATGTCTTAATGCCTCCACAGTGCTTTCAAGATCTCTAGCATGTAGAGAACAATGGTAGGTGGGCATACAAGAAGTGTCCACACTGCCTCACTTCTGAGTTTGGAGTATATGGACTCAGAGTAGATGGGAGAGGCTTAATTTTTAGCAACAGCCTAAGAAGTGCTGCAGGGGCAGCACAGACCTGTCTTGTGAGGACAAACTGGGAATTTTTGTATGGTAGCCTGTTACAGACATGTAGAAATATTCATTTCTTTGAGCAGTTACTGACTCCGCACCCAAATATGGGTTTCCTACATGCAGGAAATGGTGCCATTTTTTTTTATTTTTAAGGCTGGATGTCTGTAAATTTGATCCCTAGGGTCACTCTTTGCTTTGGAGTAGAATTAAAGACATTTGTAAAGCAACAGAACAAAGCAGGATTTAAAATTTAAATGCTTCTCAAATAAATGTTTGCTGCCCTATCTTTATAATGCACTGTAAAAAAACAAACAAAAAAAATACTGAAAGAAACATTTCCCCCGTTCTTGCCCTTTTCTGTTGTCAGATATTAAAGGTTTCCTTCTTCTTTTATTTTAAGATACACAGCAGTACCTTATCTTTAGGATCACAATAATGGAAACTTGATAGGAAAATTTATTCCTACAGCTGCACTTACTGGAGATGAACAAATATATTAAAACATCTATTTAGCTTGTAAATTCTAAGAGGCAAAGACTATCTTTTGTTCTGTGCTTTGTTTCATCATCTGCAGTCCCATGATATGTAGATGACAGTCTTGCAGTAAATAAGAAAGTCACTGAGTCTGGAGTTGACAGAAGAGGCAATTTGAGACTTGCATGTTTGACTGCAGATATGGCAAATAGTTCCAGGAGGAAGGAATAGGTCCTGGTGATGTTGGGTCACAGCTCTTTTCCTTTGTCTCTCTTGTTTATCTGCTTCCATAATGGGATGAGTACTCTCAAAACCTAGGTACAGACATTCAAAAAGCCCAAGGCAGCATTGATCCAAGTTATGCAGTTTTCTGTAAGCAGCATAGTTTAGATCGGTAGTGAACAGAATACACATGTGCCCTTTGGGAGAAAGGGGCAAATCTTAGATTAGGTTCTGCCATTTTTTCAACCAGTCTACGTGTGCTGAAGTTCAGTTCTGTTATAGGTATAGACTCGTTTCTGACCACTTATGCTGGTAAAAGTGTAATGTCTATACCTGGCCAAAATGATAAATACCTTGTCATAAATCATGGCTCCACTGGGAACAATTTAGGGCTTCCAGGTGTTGATGTTGTATTGCATTTCTTCAGATTGGTGTTCAGTGTGTCCTTGGATCTTCTTTTGCCCACCTCTAGAGTAGTGATGATCAGTGAGCTGGGAATACAGGACCTGTTTTGGGAGCCAGTTGTCGGGCATCCTTATGACATGTCCTGTCCAATAGAGTTGATGCTGTATAAACATGGTTTCAATGCTAGTGGTGTTTGCTTGAGCCAGAACACTGGCATTCATTCTTCTGTCATTCCAACTGATATGGAGGATTTTCCAAAAACATCGCTGACAGTAATGTTCCAAAACATTCAGGTGTTTTGATGGTCAGTCTACTAACACCTGGTAAGGCGTTCCTGTAGCAACCCTCACTGCTAAAATCATCTGCATAATTTTTAGTTTGAAGCCTCTAAGAGGCTTCCAGTTCATGGCAAGACTCCCAACTCCAGTGGGGTCAGGCTTGGAGCTGCATTTTTGAAGCCTCTAAGAGACTTCAGCTTTCAGCTCTTGGTTCTTGTTATAATTTTGCCTACTACACTGAAATGCCATCTCCTGTTAAATTTCTTTTCCTCATATAGGTACTTACAGGCTATAATTAGGTTACCCCTTCTCTTTGTTAAGCAAAATAGATTGAGCATCTTGAGTTTTTCATTATCATAGGATCCTAGAAAAGAATGGTTGGAAGGAACTCAGAAGACCTTCTAGTCCAGCTTCCTGTTCAAGATAGCATCATCCCTAACTAAACCATCCCAGTCAAGTGTTTGTCTAACCTGCTCTTCTTTCAACCTTTGCTTGTAAGTCATGTTCCCAGGACCTCTAATTATTGCTGTCACTCTGCTGGACTTTTTCTAAAACTCTTTCCACATCTTTCTTGAAGTGCAGGGACCAAAACTGTAACAGTACTTAAAGTAAAGCCTCACCAGTACCAAACAGTGGAAATACATCCCTTGATCTGCAAGAGGCACACGTGCTAATTTAACCCGGTATGCTATTGGCCTCTGTTGCAACAAGAGCATACTGTATGCTTGTATTCAGCTTTTGGTCCACTCTGATCCCCCAGGTCCTTTGCTAGTCTTCTGCAATCTAGCTAATCATTCTCCAGTCTGTATTTGGGCATGAAGTTGTTCTATTCTAAGGGCAGGACTTCGCACTTATCCTTATTGAATTTAATTTGATTTCAGACTGTTTCTCTAGTTTATCAAGGTCATTCTGAATCCTAACCCTATCCTCCACTCAACTGAGTGTCATCCAAAAATGTGCTAAGTGTGCACTCAATCCTGTCCTCCAAATCATCAATGTCGTTATAAGGTATGTTTGCCAACCCTTTATTCATTCTTGTGGCTTTTCTCTGAAACATTTCCAATTTATCAACATGCTCCTTCAACTGTGGATACCTAGGGCCTGATTCCGTTCAACCTATTAGACACCTAAGTGTTACTTTGGCATGGAGGGGTCAAATGTCATTCTGCCTCTAAGAGGCTTTTAGAGGCTTTTATATGTTTAAATTGATAAATGTGATCCTATTACATCCTGTGAAACAGCTACCAAAGCATTAGGATTTTTAGAGTCCTTCATTTTAATCATATATGTGTTCTCAGAAGCATTCCACTGAGATACTGACTTGCACTTAGGCGCTTCCCAGACAGACTGGGATCACAAAAGAGCATAACTGTAAATCTCCAAATCCTTACTCAGAGGACAAGCACAAGCAGTACCTACTGTTGGAGGAGGACCTACCCACCTTTTAGCCCAAGAGGTTATTGGTTAATGCATTTCCTCAGGCAGCAGAACATGGATGTTCTAGACTCTCTTCAGCCAGGGAAGGCTTTTGCTCACATATGGCACTTCGCTGGGAAAAGAATAACTGCCAGGCCATGGGCTAGGTAGCACCAGCAGCACCCTCCATAACTTCTGGTGGAGCTGGTTCATTGGGCAGCCAAGGTTGAAAGATTTATGGAGCCAGAAGGACAGCATGCAAGCGGGAGTGTGATTCACCAAGTAAGGTGAACACAGCCTACACAAGCAGGGGTCCCTGGGTTCTGGCTTCTGTTCCCAAGGTTGTTTACACATTTTGCATGGAATAAAAGTCTGGAGGTGCAGCAGGAACTGAAACCAACTCTCCAAGAGCAATTGTATTCTCATGCTCAAGTCCCATGCTTCTCAAGTCCATGGAAAATGGGTTGATCCTCTTTCTCTACTTTGCTGCCTTTTGTGACATAATCTGAAAGTTATGATGAAGCTGCTATACAGTAGTCAACATGGTAACAGATTCTCAAGGACTTGAGCTGGGTGGAACAAGATGGCATTTCACAATTAGGCACCTAAGGCCACATCCAGATGAGCACGGCCATTCGGTATGTGGCGCTGCAGCACCACACACCATACATTCAGATGTTATCTGTACTGAAAGGTGAGGATCTCCCAGGGTCAAAAAAACCCATGTGAAAAAAAAGCTGGGCAGTACACATTGGGGCAGTGTGTACTGCCCAAAACCAGAGCTTGGCCAGCCAGAGACACACTTCAGCTGCCAGACGAACTCCAAGCAGCAGGATCACCATGGCTGCAGCTCTCCAAGGTCCCCAAGCCCCCAGGTAAGCTTGCTGGGGCCAGCACAGTGCTGGGCCCAGCCTCCCCTACTCCACCCAGGATAACCTGCCATGTGCCACAGGGTGCATGGCACAGGCATTCCCTACGGACAAGTAGCAGTGGCACAAGGTGTGCCACTGCTTCTTGTCCCTGGGGAAACAAACATCTACACTCGTGTGGACACGGCCTTACTGTCTACTTAAATGCCAAAAAAGGTGGAATAGGATACATCCCCTAAACTGGACACAGTTTCCCAGTAGTATTCACACAAGCATCAAAACTTGAGATATTACAACCTCACTACTCACACTTTTCACAAGTTTGAACTTAATACTCAAACATGTTCCCATGTTAAATATCCAAAGACTGCATTAGCACTTTAGGCTACAGCATTCTGTTAGAAGTTCATGTTCAGATGATTCTCTCTCATAACCCCTCATTTTTTTTCCATGAGGTCTTTTATACATAAGGACCAAGTGGTGCTATCTATCAGACTTTAAACTGGGCCAAAATGTCCTGCTTGCTTACTTACTCCCTCCCCCTCCTCCCCCCAGGAACCTTTCTGCAAATACTAAATCATATTTAAATTCATGCAGGATGGAACCTGGGACATAATGCAGCAACCCACAGGCAAGCAGAGTATCTTGTAGTGAGCACATCTGTACCTATCACCTGTTTTCTGGGTGGAATTTACCAAGTCAGCACTGACCTACGAAGACCTGAATAGTTTAGGAGTTGCCTGCTTGCAAGATAGCCTTTCTCCTCAATTCATGTCCCTACAGTTTAGGGTGTAAAAAGCCCCAAAGCTGGAAGCCCTTCCCTATTAAAAAAAAAACCTGCTGCTAGGGAGATCACTACAAAGGCCTTTCCTCTAGAGTAAGCTCCTTTCTGAGCCGTCACAAAATCACCAGAATGCATTGACCTTCAGGGCACGTGTCAGAGCTCCTCCTTTATAGAGAGCTGATGAGGTAATACCTAATGGAGATTGGAAAGGGTTCTGCTGATGGAAAGAAGGGGACATAATTTATACCTTTTCTATTATGTGGGTATCTGTTTTTATATGCTCATGAAGTTGGGGTTTGCTTTCTCTGTATATTGATTATATTGATGGATTTATTGTGCTTTTAAATCATTATGGTAGGCACAGTAAATTGTGATAGGAACCCTCCTAATTCATGAATCTAAATAAATAAATTAAGATGACAGGAAAAGCTCAAGACAGATAGGCTATGCAACTTGCCAGCATATAAATTTTGGCTGAGGCCGTGCTCTTTTGGGTTAATAAGGTTTCCCTGCTTAATTAATAAACTGCATACATGACATAGAAAAGTGTTAACATCATAGCAGGTGGCATTCTACAATAGAATAACAATGGAGCCAGTGTTGGTATGGAGGAAGAGTGCCCTCCAGCTTTTTCCTTCCCTTTGGATGATGTGGGAGACGTGTAAGAGGACAATTTAGTCCAGAGAAGAGAAGACTGAGGTGGGGATTTGATAACAGTCTCTAAATACCTCAAAGGTGATTACAAAGAAGATAGAGTTGGGCTTTTCTCTGTGGCTGTAAGGGACAGAACTAGGAGCAATGGCCATAGACTGTAGCAGAGGAATTTTAGGTTGGAAATTAGGAGGAACTTTCTGACCCTCAGGGTGGTCAAGCATTGGAACAGGTTACCTAGAGAAGTTATAAAATTTCCATCCCTGCAAATTTTCAAGAGCATGTTGGACAGGCACTTGGCTGGAATAGTTTAGATAGGAATGATCCTGCCTTTGAGCAGGGGGCTGGACTAGATGACTTTGTGAGGTTCCTTCCATCTCTTCTTTCCTATGATCCTATGAACTTTACATAGATTTTCTTCACCAAAGCTCCCTAGGAGGAGATGGCCTGGCCTATTAGAATGACTTGCAGTACACAATATTATTCAACATAAGTGTAACTGATGAAAAATGTCCTTTATAGTTATTTCAAAGTGTCTTGAAGCCTTCTCTGATAATTACAGTTTTAATTTCTATAAGGATCTCATTATGAAGGAAAATATGTTTATTTTGAAGAGCTTAATAAGTACTTTTAGTGGGGTGCATGATGTAATTAGAGCAAACAAAAACAACTATTTCCCATTACATATCAAATGACATGCTTGGTCTATACAAAAGCCAAAGAACAGAAATACTGGAGACTTACCTCCTGTTTCCTTTCAACACATAATTGGAAAGCAAAGCATTGGGTACCCTGGGTTCTTCAGTGGAGAAATTTAGTTCAGTGTGAGGGTGAAGCAGTTATAATCTGAGGATATTTCACCCTTGTTCATGTTTATGCCACAGTGCTTTGAAAACAAATGATGACTTTCTAAAATATGAACAGACCTATTAAAAATGAAGGAAGCATAAGCAGTGGGAGAAAATATTATTGAGGGGGGTTGCTGTGGGGGTGCAGGAGCACGTGGTGGGAGTGCTGGGCACGACACAGAGCTGACTGTGTATAAGGGAATTGGCCTTGCTACATGCCAAACAGTGTCAGGCGCTGCAGGATGGCTATGCTTTGGCGCTGAAGCTGTTGCCAGCTGCTGTGAAATAAGTTTGGCGGTGCTAAGGCCTGTTAGCCCCAGCCTTCTGCTGCCTATGTGAAGGAATAATTTACAATACATACTGAGGGCACGACAGTTATTTGTACATCTAAAGTAGAAGAGTTGATGCATATGGGATATGGCAATTTCCCCTTCCTCCGCCAGAAGTCGCATTGCCAGTTCACCAAAACTACTCCAGCTGTTTTTGAAAAGCTTATAAAATCCCATATTGCATTCCTGATAGAGGACAGAGGACTGGAGGATTTGAGTAGTGAAGAATATCCTTGTCTTGACTCCACCTGTCCATACAGCAATACAGGAAGCCCACAGCCCAATTGCACATTTGGACATTCCCAGTGTAAAACCCTAGAATTCTGGCCTGCGTAACTTCTTCCCATGTAGGTGATAATAGGAAAAAGTACAAGCTGTATTGGTTATCTGCACAACTTTTGAAGAAACTGTATCACAGCTAACAATGGGCATTTTTTTAAAAGAGTAAAGGCTATAATTTTCAAACCTAGATACCTAAAGTTAAGTTTATAAATATATGTGCAGGTGCTTAACTATGGACTAACTTAACTGTAGGCATCTAGCCTTGAGCATTTTGGTGTATGTATTATATTCAGTTAAACTGACTGTATAATAAGCTGTTACAACATCATCTAGTAACCCTAGTGATACTGTAACAGGTGCTAGATGAATACTCAAATGAGAGATATAGTTCTATTTTTTATAAGGGCAGTGGCCAACCTGAGCCATTCTGCTTGTGTACCTACATACATTCTCCCCTCCCACCCCAACTAAGTGCCAGCATGATTGAAAATAATAAAGGCAGCCTTTTGCCATTTGAAGTTATTAGTATATTATGCAGTGAATCATATTCCCCTATTGAATCACTATTTCTCTAGCATGTAATAGCTGTATAGCAGATTGGGCAAAATTTGAATACTGCATATGGCTTTTTCACACATGAACACATTTTTTATCACTGTACTTATTTGAGACAGGATATCAATTTCAGAAAACAAAGTGCACCTCCAGTTTGTAAAACTTGTTTAAAGCCCGAAGAGCTCCAATTTCACTCTCTTTCATAAAATCTATTATGTAAAGTACAATAGGAACAACATGAAAATATATGGAGCTGAACAGTGCAAAGTTCAGCATGCGTTAACCAGAGTGTGGTCTTTGCTAAGGCAGCATCATTCTCAATAGGCTAGTGATCATAAACAAAAATATTCATGAAATTCTTCAAATTTCAGGCTTAGTGCCATCCATGCTGAGATCCTTGCTAAGCAATTTTTCCGTTTTAGAGCCCTGGTGTACCATCCATCTAGCTGCTTTTTCTCAAATGGCCTTTTCTTTTCCTCTGGGAAGAAAAAGAAACACAATGATATGAGAGAGCATGCTGGTTCCAATGAATCACTCAGCCTTTGCAGTGATGGGCAAGACTCAAAAGGTACCTTGGAGACTTGTTTCAGCTAAGCATCCAAAATATAGGGCACCAGGGTCTCTTTTTCTCAGGCCACTTTGCATTGCTTATACAGCACAAAGTGGTCCTAAAATGGCTGAGGACAAGCAATGGTGAATTCCCTGTGTGTAAGAGAAGACTGTGTTGGCAGAAGTAGCTCTACTGCCTCCTACTTCGGCTGACTTCTTCCCTCACTCCTCACATACCCCTTTGACAGTTAAGGGAAGAAAAGGAGCATGTCAGAGGCATTCTGGAGGTGGGATGCATATCAGGTGTGTGTATGATAGCTGGGAGCAAGGAGTTCAGGGTTCTGTTCTCTGCTGTCAGGATAACTTCTATTTCTCCCATGACTGGTTGATGGAAAATGCTTAACCAGTCAATGGGAGCAGGGACCAGCACCCAGGACTCCCCCTGACTAGGCTATCAAGTGCCCTGACTCCAGGCTCTTAAGTCACGTTCCGCCTTGCTTGCTCTCTTCCTGGCCATAGGGATCTTGCATTCTTGCCTGCATGTTGACAGAACTTCAACCAGGGTCCCCTAGCCAGTCTTTTCCCTAGCACAATGATTAGGACACTCTCCTGGGATTCACAAGAGTGTATTTGTACCACCATGGGCTGAGGAGTTCCTATAACCCAGGCTCTCTCATCATGAGCAATTGCTTTAGCCACTATATAAAAGATGGGCAGTGACAGCAGCACTACTAGTTAGGTAATGAAATGCCAGAAAATGGCTACAGGTAACTGACACCAGTTTTATGCTAGGACTGCTTTACTGGTATGGCTTTGCTGGCATCCTGTCCGGGCAGGACAGAGCTAGTGCAGTTGTGCCTTGTGCCCCAACCCCCTAAAGCAAAACAAGCTATCTCAGTAAGAGCCTTGTTTTGTTGTTATATCTTTATTTAACCTACGTTATTTAGCCAGCACAGCTATGTTGAACAGGAGCAAGCAAACAGGGGCAGCAAAAAGGGCAAGCAGTTTGCGGGGAGGAAGTGAAGACACCATGTACCAGATCCTGCCCAAGGAACGTAAGTGATCGAGAGCTGCCTCTGCTTTTGGCTTGCTGGGTATTGTTTGGTGGGCTGCATGTGTGTTTGGGGCATGTGCTCTGAGAAGCTAGGAGTGTTGCTAGCTGAGTGACTGCTACCTGTGCCTGACAGAAGCACAGAGGGGGCAGAGCCAGGCCAGGCCCAACAGGGTATAAAAGGAGACTCTCAAAGTGGCCAGGGAACCAGCAAATGGGGCAAGCAGTTTCCAGACCGTTCTCAGGTCCATTTGCTGCCCCCCACTTTGAGGGGAGAGCCTTTCAGCTTGGTGGGAGGAAGCAGGGAAAAACAATCCTTTGGGGCAAAGGAACAGTAAACAGACCAAGTTCCAGGTGGGTTTGCTAGGGTGGGTGTGCTTGGAAGAAGGTCAGTAAGAGAGAAGAGGAAGATTAAGAGACCCAGGGAAATGGCTGGAGGGCATTGCAATGCCAGAGCCACTGCTACTGCCTCTGCTTGCACCTGTGAGCTTTTTGTCCAGGAAGGACCACTGACCATTGAGGCTTCCACCCAGGTCTAGGTTTGGTGCTGTGGGGATTGTGGCTTGCAGGTTCCTTCCAGTGATGGCCAGGTGAGTTAGTGCCTGTGATGTGAGTGGTGGTTCCTGGTAGCGTCTCTCAGGGAACAGGCAAGAGAGCTGCAGGAGGAGGTGGTGAGGCTCCGAAGCATCCTTCATCATGAGGAGTTCATCGATTCAATGCTGGAGGAGACCTCTGGGACTGGGGAGGAAGAACTGCCAGAGGCAGTGCTAGAGAAGGGAGAGGACATGGATTCCCAAGAGGGCGGAAGCTGGAAGCTTGCGACATCTGGCAGCAAGCAGAAATCTTCATTTCCACCACCAGCAGTTCATCTGGAGAACAGATATGGAGCCCTAGCAACAGAGGGTGAGGAGCATGTTCCATTGCTGGAGAAGGACAGGCCAGGCCTCCCCAAGGTGGAAAAGATCAAGACAATCGCCACCAAAAAAAAGTGACAGGTGGTGGTGGTTGGAGAGGATGGAGGGTTCCATCTGCTGACCTGACCTGTTGTCTTAGGAAGCCTGCTGCTTGCCTGGAGCCCATATCCAAGATATCATGGAGGTATTACGAAGACTCAACCAGCCCTCTGACTACTACCCCATGCTGCTCATCCATGTGGGCACCATTGATACTGACAGGGAAGACCCTGAGCAGATTAAAAGTGCTATGACAAGGTTGAAGGGGACAGGTGATCAGGTGGTATTCTCTTCAAACTTTCTGGGCAAGGGAAAGAGCCCAGGTAGGAGTGGGTGCATCCTGCAGATCAATGCTTGGCTGCTCAGGTGGTGTCACCAGCAGAGCTTTGGCTTCTTTGACAATGGAATGATGTTCCAAGAAGAATGATTGCTTGGAAGAGATGGGATCCACCTGACAAAGAGAGGGAAGAGCATCTTTGCAGACAGACTCACTTACCTAGTGAGAAGGGCTTTAAACTAGGTTTGCTGGGAGACAGAGACCAAAGCCCTGAGGTAAGTGGGGAAGTGGGTGACCTAGAGGAACAGAAAGCATGAGGGGGCAACAGGGGAGGTATTCACATTCTTCCTGAGAAATCAGGGCAATCGACTAGTTACCTTAGGTGTCTGTACACAAATGCACGGAGCCTGGGAAACAAGCAGGAAGAACTGGAAGTCCTTGTACAGTCATGGAACTATGGCATGCTTGGAATAACACAGACTTGGTGGGAGCTTACATGACTGGAGCACTGTCATGGATGGATACAAACTCTTCAGAAAGGACGGGCAGAGGAGAAGTGGAGGAGGAATTTCACTTTATGTAAAAAAGCCATATGATTTCTCAGAGCTCCAGTATGAAATTCAGGATAGGCCTGTCAAAGTCTATGGGTTAGGGTCAGAAGAGAGAGCAACAAAGGCGATGCCAAGGGTGGGGGAGGGTCTGCTATAGACCGCCAGACCAGTAGGAAGTGATGGATGAGACTTTCTTAAAACAGATAGCGGAAGTTTCCTGATCACAAGCCCGAGTTCTCATGAGAGACTTCAATCACCCTGATATCCACTGGGTGGACAATACAGCAGTATGCAGGCAATCCAGGAAGTTTTTGGAGAGTGTTCAGGACACCTTCCTGGTGCAAGTGCTGGAGCAGCCAACTAGGGGCCATGCTGTTCTTGACCTGCTGCTCACAAACAGAAGAATTGGTGGAGAATGTACTAGTGGGTGGCAACTTAGGCAGCAGCAACCATGCGATGATTGAGTTCAGGATCTTGAGGAAAGGAAGGATGGAGAGCAGCAGAGTAAGGACCCTGGACTTCAGAAAAGCAGACTTCAACTCACTTTGGGAACTCATGGGCAGGATCCCCTGGGAAACTAGTCTGAGGGGGAGAGGAGTCCAGGAGAGCTGGCTATATTTTAAAGAAACCTTATTCAGAGTTCAGGAAAAAAACATCCCAACGTGCAGGAAGACTAGGAAGTATGGCAGAAGACCAGCTTGGCTTAGCAGGGACTGCTTCAATGAACTAAATTGCAAAAAGGAAGCTTACAAGAAGTGGAAACTTGGACAAACAACTAGGGAGGAGTATAAGAGTAGCGCTCGATGTGACGGGGCAAACTCCTAGGCCTGATCTCAGTATCAGCCCATCTCCTGTGTCTGGGCAAACTGCCTGCCTCATTTACCTGCCACACCTTGTTGTTAATAAATCCAGATGTTAATTAGGCAGGAGGCTGCCCTTCAAGTGCCCTGATGTACCAGGGTGATAAGTACATGCTCCAACCTTCCTTTAACATGTCCCATGCCTTGCAAATGTCATCCAATATGTTAATACTGGTCCGGCTTGCAGCTGGATTAAATTCAGACCTTCATAAGGCCTCTCACTGCTCATGGCTCGCTCACTCTGCCCCTCTCTCACAGAGGCCTCTAGCATACTGCCCTCCCTGGGCCACACATACCCTGCCCTGCTTCCTTGAGCAGCTCCTGTAGGCCTTCAGGCTTGTCCTTATGCTTCTAGAGTAGTCCTTGCTCAGCCTGCTGGGTCCCTTCCTTGGCCCTTATATGAGTGGTGACTGCTCAATTAACCAAACTCTGGGCTGACTCCACCCCTAGTCCCTTACCGGGCCACATTGCCCCTTCCTCGGGCCAAAACTGCGGCCCCAGGGTTGAACACCCCTTTAGGCCCAGATGCCTCTACTCACCATGCCTGGCTCATCACTGTCAATGATGCACCAGATGGTGGGGGCTGGGCTTAAGGCACCCCTACCCACCTTTCACTGGGGAGGTTAGCTGTTCTGGCATTTGAATGGCACTGCCCTGCCACAGGCCATCTCATCAGGCCATCCCTTCCCCAGCAGGGTACAGTTTCAGATCATGCCCAGGACCTGAGGCCTCCTCCTTCCCCATAGCCCCACCCTTACCTCCAAGATGTTCCTGGAACAGTAGCTTGGCTGGTTGATATTATGCTCTTGCTGGCTGGCAACAAACTGCTGCCCCAGCCAGCTCTGAGAGCTGGGCTCTAAAATGGCCATCCTAATCAAGCACCCATCAGCTGTCTGCTCCAGCCCTTAAAGTGTTGGAGTACTGAAGCTGCTCTGTCCCACTCTGGCATGCAGGGAAGGCCGAAGTGCAATTGGAGTTGCAGCTAGCAAGGGATGAGAAGGGTAACAAGAAGGGTTTCTACAAGTGTGTCAGTAACAAGAGGAAGACTGGGGAAAATATTGAGTCCCTTACTGAATGGGGGAGGCAACCTAGTGACACAGGATGCAGAAAAGGCTGAAGTACTCAATGCCTTTTTCACCTCAATCTTCACAGGCAAGCTCAGCTTCCAGACTACTGCACATGGCAACACAGTTTGGGGAGGAGGTAAGCAGCCAACAGTGGTGAAAGAACAAGTTAGGGGCTATTTAGAAAAACTGGACGTGTACAAGTCCATGGGGCCAGATGGGATGCATCCAAGGGTGCTGAGGGAGTTGGCTGATGTAATTGCAGAGCCTCTAGCTGTTGTTTTTGAAAACTCATAACTATCAGAAGAGGTGCCAGATGATTGGAAAAGAGCAAACATAGTGTCCGTATTTAAGAAAGGGAAAAAAGAGGAGCCAGGGAACTACAGACCAGTCAGCCTCACCTCAGTCCCTTGAAAAATCATGAGGGAGATCTTCATGGAATCCATTTCTAAGTACTTGGAGGAGAAGAAGGTGATTAGGAACAATCAGCATAGATTCACGAAGGGCATGTCATGCCTGACCAACCTGATTGCTTTCTATGATGAGGTGAATGGCTCTGTGGATGCAGGGAGACCAGTAGATACCTTGATTTTAGCAAGGTTTTTCATAGATACAGTCTCCCATAACATTCTTGCAGACAAGCTAAGGAAGAACACACTGGATGAGTGGACTGTAAGGTGGATAGAAAACTGGCTGGAGCATCAAGCTCAGAGGATAGTAATCAATGGCTTGATGTCTAGTCGGCAGCTGGCATCAAGTGGAGTGCTCCAAGGGTTGGTCCTGGGGCCAGTTGGCCAGTTTTGTTTAATACATTCAGCAACAACCTGAAAGATGGCATAGAGTGCACCCTCAGCGTGTTTACAGATGGGACCAAGCTGGGGAGAGTAGTAGATAAGCTGGAGGGTAGGGCTAGAATTCAGTTACTTAGGCAAATTGGGGGATTGGATCAAAAGAAATCTCATGAGGTTCAGCAAGGGCAAGTGCAAAGTCCTGCACTTAGGATGGAACAATCCCATGCATCAGTACAGGCTGGGGGCTGACTGGCTAGGCAGCAGCTTTGTAGAAAAGAACCTAGAGGTTACAGTGGATATAAGCTGAATATTTGGAGCAGTGTGCCCTAGTTGCCAAGAAGACTAATGGTATACTAGACTGCATTGGTAGGATTGTTGCCAGCAGGTCAAGGGAAGTGATTATTCCCCTTTATTCAGCACTGGTGAGGCCACATCTGGAGTGCTGTGTTCAGTTTTGGGGCCCCCACTACACAAAGGATGTGGACAAATTGGAGACAGCCCAGCAGAGGACAATGAAAATGTTCAGGGGGCTGGGGCACATGACTTATGAGGAGAGGCTAAGGGAACTTGGCTTATTTAGAAAAGAGAAGACCAAGAGGAGATTTAATAGCAGCCATCAATGACCTAAAGCAGGATTTGAAAGAGGATGGAACTAGACAGTTCTCAGTGGTGGCAGGTGACAGAACAAGGAGCAATGGTCTCAAGTTGCATGAAGGGAGTTTAGGTTAGATACTAGGAAGGTAGTAAAGCACTGGAACAGGTTATCCTGAGAGGTTATGGAATTTCCATCTGTGGAGGTTTTTAAGACCTGGCTAGACAAAGCCTTGGCTGGGATGATCTAGTTGGGGATGGTCCTGCTTTGAGCAAGGGGTTGGATTAGATTACCTCCCGAGGTCCCTTCCAACCCTAATTTTCTATTCTATGATTCTATAATATTACACCTCTTCACATCTATGCTGTTAGGAAAGGGATTCTATTTTTCTCCCTATAGGTCAATGTGGTTGCATGTCTCAGTTGTACTGGTCAATCCTGCAAAATTCCTTTGGGACACTGGAGATGTTCTAATTTTTCATTTCATCATTAAAGAAAATGATAAAAAAACAAATAATGTTCAAGAAATAGCAATAGGATTATAGGAAAGTAGGGCTGGAAGGGACTTCACAAGGTCATCTATTCCAGCCTTCCACTCAAGGCAGGATCATCCCTGACTAAAATATCCCATACAAGTGTCTGTCTAACCCGGCCTGGAAATTTTCCAGGGATTCAGATTCCACAACTCCTCTGGTTGGCCTGTCCAATGCTTTGAACACCCTCATAGTCAGAAAGTTCCTCCTAATCTCCAACCTAAATTAGCCCTGCTGAGGATTGAGGCCATTGCTCATAGTCCTGTCTCCTACCACCACAGAAGAAAGCCCATCTTTATCTTCTCTGTAATCATCCTTCAGATATTTGAAAACTGTTATCAAATCCCCCCTCAGTCTTTTTCATCTTCAGACTAAATAACCCTAGTTCTTTTAGCCTTTTGTCATAAGTCTTGCCTCCCAGGCTGAAAATCATTTTTGTTGCTCTGCACTGGATTATTTCCAGACTGTCCACATCCTTCTTGAAGTGCATGGACAAAAACTGGACACAGTACTCCAGGTGATGCTTCACCAGTGCTAAATAGAGTGGAAGAATCACTTCCCATATTTGCGAGTGACAGCCCAGTATTCTGCTGGCTGTTTTTGCAACAAGAACACACTGCTGGCTTATGTTCACCTTGTACTCTACTATAACCCACAGGTCCTTCGCTGCAGCAGCCTAGTCAGTCATTCCCCAGTCTGTATTTGTGTATGCTATTGTTCCATCTCAGGTGCAGGACTTTGTACTTGTCCATGTAGAGTCTCAGCTGGTTGACTGAGGACCATCTCTCCAGTCTATCCAGGTTATTTTGGATCCTAGTCCTACCCTCTAGAGTATTGGCAACTCCATTCAATTTGGTGTTGTCCACAGATTTGCTAAGTCTGCCCTCAAACCCATCATTCTAATCATTAAAGAAGATATTAAACAATATTAAATATATTGAACCTAGTATTATAATGACTAGAAATTATGCTGTCAGGAACAAATGGCCTAGTGGAAATAGTCTTCAGTGTAGTAAGCAATTTAGTGTGAGCAGAAAAGTCAAATGCAAGCAGATAGTTATTAACACTATTCTCTTGCTCAGTCTGACTTCTAACAGCACATTCATGATGACCTCATTCAGGATGCCAAAGTTAGTGGGGGAAAATTTTCTTTGATGAGAATCAGGTACATATCACTGAGTCAGAAGCTGTCAATAGTGATAAAATCCAGCATTTTTTAAGTGTACTTCTGTAGGACCATTTTATGGCCTTAAGAAATACTACCACTCCATATCTTTCCCAGGTCTTTAATTAAAAGAATATAGGTAGCTTATTTTAAACATACAGTGACATGACTTTGGGAAGTGCTTTCAACAGATTTTGCAAGTGAAGCAGGATCAGTGTAGGTCAAGCATCTGAATGCACTTAAATACTGAAGGAAGGTAGCATTTATGATTAGAGCTAGTGCCCATTTCTTCTGTAATTTTAAACTAAGCTCTGTGGAGGCTCTGTGCAGCTGAAGCTATCTTTTGAATAAGTTATAAAACTGAGGTTCTGAAGATGTGAACTAAAGTTACCAAGGCATATTTCTGCAAGAGTAATGGAACACTATAATGCCCCAGTGACCTAGCCAAATATTCAGGTTGAGTAATTACTTTTTTTTCCTACTTAAATTACCTTTTCAGTTCTATTATTCTTTTTTTACTACATCATTGTTTAGCGTTACCATGTATTAAACTACTACCTCATGCCACACTAGAACTGGCTTCATTTAAGTGATGGTTGATGTGACCACACCATGGTCATATCTATACTAAACCTTTCTTAGTAAAATTCTCAACAACAGTGGTAACACTACCTATGATAGCAGGATTAGGAATGCAAGTACAGGCTAGTACAGGCTAGTACAGATAGCCAGGATTTTAACTTCTGTGTCTTCCAGATATACTACTTTAGAAAACTTGGTCAAAATTTCAATGGTGGTCCAAATTTAGTTTGTCCAGTGTCACTGCCATTGGTAACAATGCTTTAGTGATAGCAAGAACAGAACGTTGTAACAACTTGTTGATTTACATCCAACTTGTCTCCTCAGATAAGAAGTGTTAATATGCAGTATTATCACTACATTACAGAACAGTTAATGCCACATGGAAACATATGATATTTCCATATTTGAAACACTTCTGCCTATACTGTGTCATATACTTAGTTTTTTTTCATTCCTTGTAACTAAGGAAATGAGGATATTTGCATGAAAACAAGAGCTTAGTTTCTTTAAAGTTCATCTGTTTCTGCCACATATTTCTCATCTGAAGCCATCAGAACCCTCTATATAGAATATTATTATCATTTCCACAACAACGTGTTGCAATGAATAAGAAGCAGGAGCACTTAAACAAAGATCCTGTTTTCATGCAAAGATCCTTAGTAATAAAGCATGGGGAAAGAGAAATATGTTTATGATATACAGAAGCACCAATATCAAAGCAAAGCACTTCCACAGAGCAAAGATCCAGATGTGAATGTTTCTAATGTAATAAGGGAAAACAAGTTTGTGTACTTTCTCCAGTGATAATCAAATATGTATAATTTAATACACTTTTATTTTTCTTATATGTCATGTGGTATTTGGCTATCCTTTGCCATTATTATTAGGATTTGAAATGTGTTTTCCTTGTGACCATTGAGAAGCATTGAAGATACACCTCTGCAAATTTTGTGAGATGTTTGATTAATTGAATGTTTAATGAGATTTGTTGTGCACCTGAAACCTCAATGGACACATATATGGGAATCCTCTGCTGCATATAAATGCTGACTCTTTATCTTCACCAAAATTAGAACTGCCTGGGTTCATATTCCTATAGATCACCAAGTTGTGACCTTTTACTGGAATAGCCTTCTACCTCCTGGAGTAAAGGATGTGGTAGTGTTCATACAATATAAAGGAAGTTGTTTCTGATTATAACTTTTCTGTCCTAGTGAAGAAGCTTTCCTTTCAGATCTTACATGGGAGATTGAAATGTTAAAAAAAAATAGTTTCCTATCAACTATGACTAGGGACCTACTGAATTCATGATGGAAGCAGGCTCCTTTAATTTTGCAGGTTCCCCTGCACACCCCTCCCCCTCATTGCTGATTGGCTGAAGGGCGCCAGTGGCCCTGCCATACTGAAAATGGTGCCCTACTTAAAGCCATGGTTTTTGCCTTCCTGCCAATCAGGAGCAAGCAACAGGGCCTCTCCACCAATCGGCAGGGGAGAGTGCATGGGTGAACCTACAAGATTAAAGGAGCTGCAGCACAGCTCACTTCCGCCATGAATTTGGTAGGTCCCTAACTATGACTACAAAAAAGCCCGTTTATGACATTTCGTAAAATGTGTTCCCTTATCTACTGATATCTTTACGTGCCCAACAGATCAGGATCAAATGTTTTGCAGGCTATCTTTTAGGAGAACAAGTATGACAGATTTCAGGCCAAAGGCTCTTTTTCTCCTTCTTGAGGAAGTTATCAATACCTGAGAGTATACCTTGTCAACCAAATAGCACTGGCACTATGTTGTCATAAGTCTATAATTTCATCTCTAGATACAAATAACTTTAACAAAAGACACCAGGCTCCCCTGTGACCCTGTCTTCACTCTCTATACCTAATGGAGTTGCTACATACTGTTTGTGTTTGTAACTCCAAATATACAATATTTATAGCTTGCAAATGATTTATCCAAGAATCCCTTTAACAGTTTTATGCACATGAGGCACTTTAAAACTTCAAAACTCTGCTTTGTACTGTAGCTAACACTTCATTACAATGAATGGGAAGTTCACACATCTGTTGGTGCTATATTGTTTCAGTCTGGCTGCAAAATAAATAATACAGCAATGTGCTGATTTGCTGGATGAAAGCTTGTCTTCACGACCAGTAAGACAAGAAATTTTAGTTTTCCAGGAAAGAAAAACCTTGGTTGTGCAGAACACAGCAGAAGAACCTCTAACTTCCGGAATCATTGGATGTTCGTAGCCCAAATGCAAAAGGATGCTAAAACAGATATTTAAAGAAGATCAAGATCAAGGGATGTGTGCTTGTGTGTAAGAATTCCCCATTTGTGTGTAATCAGAATTCTAGCTCTTTCCTTTATGGAGATGCTTCTCTACAATACACCATGTTAATCTAGACACAAAACCTGGACCTGACCTGACTCGCTTTTCCTAAGCTAGATAAACCTTAAAATCTTATGTTCCGAGTCTCCTTGGGATCATTTAAAAATGAGGGCTTGCTCCTGTGTTCAAATACACCATAAAATCCCACTGAAATAAATAAAATACAAATGTATATATAATTTATTATATATCAGTAATAAAATTGAACCTCCATACAACTCTATTGTTCAGCCTGGCCTGGCTTGTGTGTATTTGCTGCCCATTCCATTATTTCTCTCATTTAAAGGTATTATTGTCCCCTTCAGGCCTAAGCTTGCTTCTACTGAAGTCAGCGTAAGTCTGTCTCTGATAAGAACAGGATGAGGCCTTTTTACAGGATCCCTGTCGGAAGCTGTACTCCTGGGCACAGTCTTATTTTTCCACAAGCTGCAGTTTCCCAGTTCATTTTAGCATGGACTGTTACATGTTAAACTTGCATCACCTGTATATATGCTGTAATTTTTCTTTCCTCTATTGCTTTGTGAGCTTGCTTCAATGTCAAGCATAACATGGTATCAGCATGATGTGGAAATAACTGAGAGACCCTCAGCAGGAGGTTGATGTTGAGAACAATTATGTCACAGTCTAGTTCAGCAGTTCTGTCCAACCTATATTATGACCTTTTTTTAAACATGGATATAATGTCATGCCAAAATAATGTTACTAGCTGGAAAGCTGAACAAGGGTTCAGGGAGGTTTTCTATTTCCTACTTTTCCCTTCTATGTAGTAAGAGGTCCATTGTTGTGCCTCTCCTCTAGCTCCTGCACTAGACACACATGAGCTGTTACCTCATGCTAAATGGGGGTGTCAAGATAATTTATGGGCCTAGTGGCTAAGAAGAAGTCACAGGCCTTCTTGACCTTCCTGCATGTCTTATTTTTCTCTCTCCATTGTGCCTAACCTTTTCCAAATCTGGATGATGCTAGCCACAGTTCTGGGAGCAAAAACATTGCTTCCTAATGCTGTCAGTTTAGAGTATTGCTTTTATACAAGTGTCATCCTCATCTTGGCCCACCTGTGCATCTGACAGATTCCTCTGCTCAAAATACAAAACACCAAAGCAAAGACAAAGATAATGGTGGCACATGAGTACCATTACCAGCACTCCCGACATCATGCCTGGGTTCCCTCTTCTTGGGTGAAGGTGCCTGTAAGTCCTAGACACTCCACTGAGAACTGGAGGTGTTTAGCGCTTTACAAGATACAGCCAAGATGGAGAGTAAACCTTAACTGATGCAAAGAAAAAAAAACCAATGTGAAAGTTTTAATTTAAAAAGAGCTTTGGCATAGCTTATCTAGCATGAGACTCTACTTTGTCTGGATAATGGGAATCCCTTCTATCAGTGCCCCTGTTCAAAGGATTCCTTCATCAGTCCCCCTGTTGTTTTGTTGTGTGACTGTACAATGCCTGACATAAAGGGGACCCTGAACTATGACTATGACTCCTAGGCATGGCAGTCATATAAATAAAAATAATATTCACGTAGCACAAAATGGCCTAACCAGTAGAGATGGGGAACAATAAAGACTAGTACCTCCCTGCAGAGGTACGACAGTTTTCTTTTTCTTAGTTGATCTCTAACAGGCCTGAGGTGGTTGAAAACCTAAATACAGCATAGACCATACCAACTTCTGATATGAAAGAAACACCAGATGAAGCCGAGACCTACATTTCAAGCAAAAGGAACGGTCATTATCGTAGGTCAACAGGAGTAAAGAGCTGCAGCCTCTTCCCTCCATCCCTTTGCTCACCCCCACGTCTATTGTGGGGCAACTCACTTTCATGCCTACAAATCAGCAGCACCAACAAAAACACTGCTGAAGTTACCCCTGGTGTCGTTTGTGATCAAGCAAATAATGGTGCCTCTTTAATCATCTCTTATTCTGGTGGGGAGGGGGAATTCTGGCTTCATGTGGGGCCTTTTCTCTGCATGTGCGACCTGAAAGGTCAAGGCATAAAAAAAATCAGAACCCGCTTTCCTTTGGACTAGGTGTCTGATACCAGCTGCACACAGGCGAGGTGCCTCTGTGTGAGGTTTCATCTGTGAGGAGAATCTCAATGCATGGCAAAGTCCCCAAGGAGGAGGGGGTGGATATTCTTGGTGAGGGTGCTTTGGGCAGAAATGTCAGGAGCTGTTCCACCGCTGGGAAGGCATTAGAGGCCCTAACAAGAATAAAGAAATACATGAGTGCACCGGTGAGGATTCCCTTTATTTCTAAATGCAATGGAAACAAGGCAGGCCTTTTGCGAGGGGTGCCGTTTTTCCACGGGCTGGCTGCACTGCCCTCTGCCAGCTGCAGCTGCGCTTCGGGAAGGGGAGCGCAGGCCCAGCTCCACAGGCCGGGTTTTTTTCAAGGCATCAAATGCATCCCTTCCCGTGCATGGCAGGGGCGGGGGAGCAGGAAGGGATGCGTGTGCGTGTGCGTGTGCATGTGCGTGTGCGCGCGCGCGCGCGCGCGCGGGTGGGGGTGCAGCGATCTGAGCCCGGCAAGTTAATGAGAGCCCACCCGGGACTGCCAGCCAGCGCTGCCTGGTGCAAAGGCAGAGCTCCGGCTCCCGCAGCTGCCCCGCTCGCTCTCATTTGTTGCTCCAATAAGCAATAATTAGGTCCTAAGCTAATGATGTGTCAGCTGATCTGCTCCGCGTGTGCGTGGCGCGGGGGGAGGCCGGCCCCGCAGAAGTCTCCATGGAAACCCACCCCTCGCATCCTTCCCCCCACCTGGCTGGGGCTGGGGCTGGGGATGCACCTCCCCGCGCCACCTTGCTGCGCCGTCAGCCCGCCTGCACTGCATCCATCCCTAAATGGGACAGCGCCGCCCGTCACGGCGCCGCTCCGCCGTCTCC
>NW_017728886.1:195637010-195650243 GCF_001723895.1 Crocodylus porosus | reverse complement strand
GGCCGCAGCGATCTCGTGCCGCCTGCGTTGAAGCTGTGGCCAAGCCCAAGGGAGGGGGTTGGGGGGGGCTCTGAAACAACAGCAACAAAAGGTTTCTCTCAAGCATCCCCAGGCAAACTTCCCGGCCGGGCCGCCAGCCCCGGGAACCCCGCATGTGCGAGCACCGGCGGTGCCCGGGCGGGGCCGGGCCGGGCACCTGCCCCCTCCCCTGGGACCCGGCTGTGGCGGGGGCCGCGCCCCCGGGTGTGCGAGACGCGGGCTGCGCGAGGGGGCCTCCCCCCTCCTCCATCTGCTGGGATATTTTTTTTTTTAAGTCCACAAATGACAATGGCAATAAGGGCATGTGAAATCCAGGGAGACTGAATGGGACTGAAAGGCTGCCCCCCACCCCCCAGCCATGTGCACTGGAGGTGTTGGGCTTAGAAAATAACAGGTAAGAACTTTTTTTTTTTTTTTTTTTTTTTTTTTGCACTTGCTTGCTTTCCCGGAGCTCTTAATGCCCGAAGCGAGCCCAGAATAAAAGGGGGGAGCAGAGAGAGGCCGATGTGCCCTTCAGTGCCTCCTCCATCCTGCCCTGGGAGGCGGCCGAGCAGAGTCGCTCCCCCGGCCTGGGGGCGCTTCCCACCTGGCCCCGGCGGGGCCGCGGGGAGGGGGGCAGCAGCCGAGCCCATATTGGATGCGCTTTCTCCCCCCCGCCCCCAGCCATGGGCTCAGATTGTAATGATTTATCCCTCCAACCCCTCTGGGCAGGCGCTGCCGGAGACGCTGGGATGTCCTGCCTCGTGCAATACTAGACACTGATCGCCGGCCTCCACCAGACCCGTCCGCCTCCCGGATCCAGCACTGCCTTTTTTTGGGGGGGGGGGACGAGGAGGGGGAGAGGAGAGAGAGAGAATATGAAGGAGGACGCGGCTGCAGGGTTGCATTGATCGCTGCCCCCCTCGCCCATCCCCCCAGCACAAAACCCAGCCGGGCTCCGTTTGCACCGGGACCTCCTCTCCTCGCCTCGCCTGGCAGCGCCGCGGCGGATGCATTTTTCATGAGCCCGAGGTGAACAGGTGCAGGCGGCGGGGCCGGGAGCGGCAGGATGGAGAGCGGCGAGCGGGACATGTACCGCCACTTCCAGGACTGGTGCCTGCGGACCTACGGGGACTCGGGCAAGACGAAGACGGTGACCCGCAAGAAATACGAGCGCATCGTGCAGCTCCTGAATGGCTCCGAGTCCAGCTCCACGGATAACGCCAAATTCAAGTTCTGGGTCAAATCGAAAGGCTTCCAGCTCGGCGGCCCGGACGACGGCGGCGCCAAGCAAGTGCTGTACGTGCCGGTCAAGACCACGGTGAGTAGAGGCGCCCGCCTTGTTCCCCGCGTGCTGGCGCCGCGCCGCGCCGCGCCGCGCCGCGCCGCGCCTTGCTCCGCTCTCCCCCGGCTGCATTGCCCTTCCTTCCTTCCCCCGCGGGCCGGGGTCCGGCCTGGGCTATTGTCCCGTCCCCTCCATGGTAGGCAGGCCAGGCCAGGCGTGGGCTTGCAGCTGCACCTTCTTGCTCCTAGACGATCCCGATCGATCCAGCCCGCTGTCTCCTTATTGGCACGAAGCCCGCGGTGGCGCTGGGCGTTTATTTGGGGGGGGGTTTCCCCAAGGCTCTCTTATTGTTAGCCCGCAGACGCAGAGAAAATTGTGCCTCGATGCCTCTCTGGAGCGGTGCCGCGGTGCGAAAAGGAAGCGAGCAGCGGAGGATCAACAAAGAGAGCTAGGCTGCCATACGAGCGAATGAGAGATTTGTGTTCCCCTGCCTGGGATTGCGCGAGTCTCAGAGCCATAAAGCTTAAACTCAGGCGATGCGATCCAGTAGCGTTGCAGCCCTTAGCAGAGGCTGCAGCTGAATCGCTTAGATGCGGGGCTAACAGCGGAAGAGCTATTATGCTTGGTGGTGGCAGGAGAATTTCCTATTTAAGAAGATGGGAACTATTGGCTACAAGTAGGTTTGCATCTTGAACTCGTTAATATGTCATTTTCCCCCTCTCTTCCCCTCCCCCCCCTTAATACTGCTACCTCACCCAAGGTGTGGTGTTTAAGATGACACGGACAGAAATGTCTAGTGTTTATTTGGGGATCTAAAGAGGGGAAATGTGGGCAATCCTGTATTTTTGAGGGACAGTATTTTTTTTCTCTTGCATCAAAACCTCATTCTGACCTAATGAAATACATTCCTGGCTGACACAATAAAGAAGGTTTTTTTGTAGAAAAGTATCCTAGGTTTAATTATGGCATATAGTCCCAGGGAAAATCTAGAAATTCTGTTCATGCATCTGCTTTGGGAAATAATAAGCTGGTACCCCAAATGCATTGATTTATATTTGTCCCCTTCCAATCATTGCTGCTTGTTGTCAAGAAGTATAGATGTGGAATTAATTTTTAAGGCATATAAAAATATGAAAATTGAAAGTGAAAGAGAATGTTCTCAGAGCAGTGTTTATGTTCCCTCCCACTGCTTTTATTCACAAAGGGTTCTAGGTCTACCTATTGGTCTGGTCTAGGCATATTACTGTTCAACAGCAGGTTGTTAATCTTTGATCCTAGAATTTATTATAGAGCAAACATATTTGGGAAAGAAGTTTGAAAATAAAGCCTAGATCAAAATCTTAGCTAAGACTGAAATATGATTTTTAGGTTGATGGACTGCTTATTCTTGCACTTACTGGAACACTATATTTTGAATAGTTTAAGAAGCAAGATATTTTCATTCTTAAGGGTTTCCTTTCCAGAACAAGTTCATAACTGCAAGCTAATTCCTATATTTTGTGGTAAAACTTAAATGAGCTGATAAAGAGAGAGAGACTTGTGAAAATGAAGAGTTGTTCAGGGCCTTTCAAAGACCTTTCATGATAGCACCAACTAGCACGCTTTCTATCATTTTACTAGGCCATGGGGGCTTCATTTCCCTCCTCCCTTTTTCTTTTAGCAGATCCCTGTGTCTGGTGGTACTCTCATGTTTATTTGCTAGAAATATTATTTAAGTGTTGGTATGCATAGTGGCATTACCTTTGTTTTGATTTGGAACCCTATGACTATGTGCATGCTTGTATATTTAGCTACCTATTTCTAGTGATTATAAAAACCAAAGAGGTCCCATAACAAAAGCAAGAGCAGAAAATGACCATGATACTATTTATAAGTATTCTAAAAATATGTATACATGATTTTGATTTACTAAATATAAAATATTAAGGAACAGGCCCTGCAGTCTTAGATCAGGTAAAGCTTCCCGGTAACTTCTATTTGCCTGAGTATTTTGGTCCCCCAAATCTGTTTTCACTGTAAACAAGAACTGAATAAGCGTAGAATTCAGGTATAACTAGCAGCTACTACAAACAAATGACCCCCCCATACACACACTTAAACATATTTAACCAACTTCATGCTCCATTCTGAGAAGGAAGCAATGTTATCAAGCACATCTTTAGAGTGGCATCTATCTAAGATAATAGTTTGTGGAGACTATGTGCTGAATAATCCAAAGAGTATTGTTGTATGTCTTATTTGTAGAATCTCCATACCATTGACTGAATAGGCCTAAAATTTGATCCTGTAATGTCAAATGATATTTTAGGCACAGCAAGCCAAGGTTTTCAGGTGGCAACCTGGAGTGTTGTTGTTCATCTGTCAGAAGCCCATTCTTTCATTCATTTAATCAAATCCAGATAACACTTTGAAGAGTTTATTCATTTATGATCATTCAGGCCTATGCCTGTTGTCTTGCACCATTTTTGTGTCAGTGTTGCCACAAACTTGATCTTATCCTGCCCATAGAGCAAGCCACAACTGAATATCAAAACTTATAAGAATTAAACAAACAAACAAAAGTTTGCATCACTGACGAGCAATTTCAATGCAAAATGAATTGCCATTGGTAATTCCGGCCAACAGTAGTCTCTCTGAATTCATAACATGGATGAAATTGCAGTTCTAACTCCAGAGTCCTAAGCTGGTCAAAAATAAGCAAATAATATTTGACTACTGTTAGGAATTCTCTCTTTGACGCTTCAAGGTTTGTTGCTCATCTTTGCTGTCAGCCAGAGAGATTTGCTCCTGATGGTGCTGTAATCCACTGCTGCTGGTAATTAGACATCATTACTGCTGCGTTAAAGGGAAAGAGAGAAGGGGAGAGGACAGGCTGGAGCTAATTAACTGCTTGATTCTAATGAAAGAAGGAGAGACTGATAGCAACTGGGAGGTTGCACCGGAACAGACTAGACATACAACACAGACTTAATTGAAGCAAGGGTATCTTGCAGGTTTATAGTAGCTGAGTCTTGGTCCACTTCTCATATTCCATGGACAGTGAGATACTTGCTAGGTTTTGTTCCTTTTTTCTGTTACTACTTTGAGCGTTTTGAAATCGCAGGACTGCTTTAAATATCAACTTAAACATGTAGACAAAGAGAATATATATGTAGATATGTGTAGGCTTAATCTATTTTGCTGGCTTGGTTGCTTCAAGAGCAACAGGAACGAATCAATCTCTGAATGTTCACATCCCTCTGTGGCCTAGGAGATGCACTCTTGGTCACCAAGCAACAGCATCCTGCAAAACAGCCATTTTAGGTCCAGGGTAGGATGACACTGAGTGAAGTAGTTGCATATATGGTCCAGTGAACATCCCACTTCTGCCACTTTTCACACTGCTGCCATTCTTGTCAGATGTTCTCTTTCATTAAGCCCAAACTGCACTTCATAAGAATAGTGAAATGATGCTTAACTTAGACACATTACATAAAAATGTTAAACTGAGAAATATGTCAAATGGCTGACAATAATTGGTATAAACTTTTAATGGTTGCGACCCAAAATCACTTATGTGTACGAACAGCATTACTAATATAGTATCTCTTAAAACTATATAAATGATTTTTCTGATGGGTTTCCTTGTGGTCTGTCAAGTTGCTTAGCTAAAATTAGTGCCTGATGAATAATTTGAGAACATGGAACAAAAAAATTAGTAGTGTGATTCATAGGCAAAAATAGGGATCCTAAAATCTGCCTGAGTTTAGATATTGTTGTCTAAACTGAGCTAATGTCCCATGTCATGTCAGAACTCCATGTTCCAGGTACCAATCTTTTGCCTAAAAATAAGTGGCCCAATGTACAGACTATATACTATGCATAAATCTACAGGAACAGAAACACTCATGGCAGATTCTTCTATCCATTATAACCATGTAAATTTGATTTAACTCTATGGACTAGAACGGAGATACTTTTATATAAATGAAATCACTATCTCCCCTATGTATGAATTTTCCTGCGCCTCCTCATATTTTCCCTACTTGGGAACATAAAACCAATCTTTAAAAAACAAAACTGTGTTAGCTTTGGTTAGAACCTTTGATCTTGCTCCTTCAGGAAGGTCTGGTAGTATGCTGATTTCTATTAGCAGAATAATGGAGCTTTCTGATTACAGGATTGAGGACCTTTAAGGGTTAGTAGATTTAGCAGAATTGGTTGTATCCCCACATATTCCTTGTTCTGCTATTGAAGAGCTAGATCAGAGTGAAAATTTGGTTATAAGAATTCTGTTCATTTCATTTTAAGGGATGCGTGTTTGCTTATGAACGCTAACATATAAGAAGTGCATCAAAGAAAGATAGTTTAGATATTAAAAGTGGATATGTTATTATTATCATGTGGTTTTAAATTACTTTCATTCTTGTGACTGTTTATAGCAATTTGAAAATGTGAAGCATTGCTTTTAGTACCTTTTTGCTTTATTTTGTAGCAGTCAGGATCACAGATGAACAACAGAGTTTGGAAAATGTATGTTGGTAGCTCTCTAAGCTAATGAACTGCCAGCATACAATAGGAGTAAGTACCATGTAAAGGTGAAACAATATCATTATTAGAGTGATGTTGAGGGTTGGCTATAATTTATCCCAAAGTATGCTTCTGCAGCAGTTCAGTTCTGTTAAGCACTCCCCTCATCACTCAAGAGCCCTCCTTAATCCCCAGTACCCTACAACATCTTGTTTATTCTGCCTGTCCTTCACATCTCTGTCAGACCTTCAAAGATCCATCTCTTCTCAATCCCATTCCCTATTTCCCTTGCCTCCTTTTCTAATGGGCTCTGTGAGGAGTGAGGCTAGTAAGTCAGATGAACCTGTTAAAAACCAGGCATAACTAATGGATCAAAACCACATAGGTGGCTACTCTTGGCTGTAGATGGGTTAGATTTCCATTAGTAAGTGTTACGCAATTTATTTTTAAAAAAATGTCTTTATTAAACCTGTTGTTTTTGTGTATTTATGATATTTTAGACTTTTCAGTAAGTGTTTGTTTAGCTTGAGATACTTCTAGAAATGTGAAAGCCCACTTTTTGGAAAAGGGAGCATTTTTAAGTACTACTTTTGTAAACTAGAAACTATTGTATATTAACATTACTTAGAAAGTACAGTTGGTTTGAAGAGTTAGTGCACCAGATTTAGAGACTAAAGTAAATCATGAAACCTTAAGCAGGAATTTTAATTTTATTTTCAGTGCAACATTGCCTCTATACAACTAACTACTTGATGCCTCCATTTCATACACATATACATAAATGTACACACACATAACAAAAAGCAAACCAATATGCACATTAGCATAATTAAATACCTTATCTCAATGAAGAGCAGGCATCTGGTTTAAAAGTCCAAGTCCACAATTAATGTGCTTGGTTCTCATTTTTCTCCAACAACTTCTAGAAGCAAACTTCAAAAAATAAGTTTCCAGTTTAACTTGTGAAAACCTTGTAACTTTCTGGGGAGGATTATAGAGATAATGGGCTTGATTCTCTTGAATCAAGAGAATCTGCTGTGATAACCTGTTGTAAGTGGTGTTACATTGATGAAAAAAATGATGAAATACAGTGGACAATGAAGTTGAGATGCTTTCTGTAATATAAATTTGCTTCAAAGGGACCAAGTGCTTCTTTAGCTTGATAAAGGTATTTCCTGAAGATTGTGTTTTATAAGAGGATATATAGAGAGAGCTTAGTGATTAAAAGGAGGCTGATATGAGCTGTACAAGTTTAATACTTGGAGGAATCATGATTCTCAGGGAGTTGCCTTTGCTCTGTAACAGGTCCTCCACAGTGGGCAACAGGGAAGAAACCTCCCGCTGAAGGAGGAGCTAGTGATTCCAATTGTATTTTATCTTGGACAGCCTAAAACTGGCAGAAGCCCCAAACACTTCAGTTTAGGCCTGTCTCAGAACATAGGCTGCAGCTAGCTGTGGTTGGCCTGAAGACACAGTTCTTTGGGTCCAGACCAGGGTGCAGATGTTACTGATTAAAGACCAACTCTTAAACAGGCCCATTAAAGTGAATGCCTAGGTAAGCTTACCACAAGGAATGGGGTTGAGCATCCTGATGCATGTTAAATTGTCATTTTTTGTCTAATGAATGGAAATCTTTCCTGTTTATCTTGGTATGAATTTTATGGATATTTATGTGGCCTTCTGGCCACTAAAGGGAAAATTTTGTAAACTGTATAACTAGTCGATTGAACATGTATATTCAAAGAGACTAATGATAGTTCCTAAAAATGAAGTGTAGCATTTGAACCACTGACATGTACCTGGGGATGTGTCAGTATAAGAGACTAGCTGTAGTGGACATTTGAGTTAATAAATATGATAGATGATAGAGTTAACCTTAAGCAAAGGCGGTTTTCAGAAATAAATGTACAGTATGGACTTGGAGTGGTAATTTTTATTAAATGACCTACTTGAGCTTGGGATGCAACTCATTCAACCACTTCCACTTGAGGCTGTAATTAAGCTTCTCTGGGGAATGATGGGCTAGAATTTTACCAATAAGGTCACTGTATCTGAAAGTTTTGTAAACTGTTGCCTAAAACTGTGATTTAGCAGGAGAGCCTCAATATTATTATACTTTGGCTTTACTTAAAATTCAGAGTAAGTGATTTGAATCATTTTCACTACAGCCTGAAGTACAATTTCTATGCAATTGAAATAGGTAAGCACCGTCAGTCTCAACCTTCTGGCTGTATCCTATGTGGGACTGTCCACAGGATGTCACTGACTGACTTGGGCACAAAGTTTCCAGTGTAGCCCTTTCTCAAAGCAGATGTTTCCCCACTTTTGATTAAAAGCAGTACATGATATTTTCACCTAAACTTTTCTTCTGCATAATCACTGTGATGGCATTTTTGGTTGGTGCTAATACCAAACTACTATTTAACTATTACAATTTGAGAAGAAAAGAAGAAACAAGAGCAGAACTGTAAAAAGAATGGCAAACGTTAGAGGTGGTAAATTAATCCAGAAGAAAAAGGATTTGTAGAGGACAATGTGGAGCCTTTTACCTGGTGACTTGATAACAAAGGTCACTGAAGGGTGTGTGAGCATATGCATTTATGATGCATAGCTTGCTCCTTACAAGATGCAACAAGGGGGGACATGTCTACAAGATACTCTTAATGTGGAGTTGCCTAATTTGCTCCATAGTAAATATCTCAGCTTCATGTATCTGGCCCTATTAGGCCACAGATAACTAATAAACTCCTCAGTTGGCTAGTACTTGTAAATGCACTGCAGAGCATGTCTAGATGCTGACCCAGCTGGCTGGGGCACAAGGGTGCTTCAGTGCGGGAGCTGCCTGCCAGCTAGCCCCATACTGGTGCACCCTTGTGCCTCAGCTAGTCCCTATGCAGCACAATGAGCCAGGTCAGAGCAGGCCTGGCTGACAGGCTGACCTCTGGCACCCCCTACCAGCTGGGGCTGCTCTGACCCAGCTCAACACGCTGTGGTACCTGGCACACATGCAGACATGGCACCCAGGAGCAATAAACTCTAGCGCCATATACGTAATGCTAATTTGCTGTATGTTAATGGTAGTTCTCCACTTTGCTTTACTTGTTCAACCATACTGACTTTTTTGGACATGTAACTGAGAGGTGAGTTTGATGCAGGGTAAACTTTTCAGGGGTTAAATGTGCATTAAAGAAGTAATACAGATCTAATTAAAATAATACATTTTTCCGTCTTAACTGCCTCTCAGTACAGCAGAATCCAATATTATTCTTTCTACATCCTTCTGGATGGCGAATTTGGGGCCAAGGCGGTAATAAAATAGTGGGATTTAAAAGATTGCTTTGCCTCTATTCCTCTCTGTTTAAACAAGCTTTTTATCCCAAAAAAGGGGGAAATCCCTCCTTAAACAGAAGGTAATGAGCTGAATATTTTATAATGCTAAAGTTAAAACAAACAAACAAAAAAAGAACCAAACTAGAATTCCAATGGATTTTATTACCAATTTTATTGGTAATTGTGGATTTTTCTTTTTCCTGTTTTAACTTTTCATGCACTCGGGCTGTGCTGTTATCTGCCTATATGATTTTAAAAATGATTTAATAAATTAGCAATTATTACCATCCATCACAGTTTGAAAGTAGGAAAATAAAATAGGATGAATCTGTCCAGGTAAAATATTAACTCATTTGTCTTTTATGAAATGCATTTCATAGGACCGGAGTGATCTGGAGTATAGCATATAGAAAAACTAAGGAAGTAAAACAGGAAGACATGGGAAGGAAATGAGTTTGGGAATTGGAAGCTGCTTGTAAGCATCCAGCCAGTAAAATACACTCTGAACAGGAACAGCATCCTGCACCCAATTTTGAGGCATATGCACGTTTGTGGTTGTGCTTAGACCTTATATTGGAATCCTATGCAGAGGTGAAAGTCACTCGTTGGCATTCTTACCACAAACAGATCGACTATATCAGTGAGTGAAGTTGGTTGATTGGATTCTAAATAAGGTCCGTGCATGTTAATCTTAATATAATCACATACAGAACTTAATGTAACTATAACTCACCTGCCTACGTTGCAATAAAATATTCCAGTGAAACAGGCTATTGTCTAGTGCATGAAGAGACAAAAGTTTTTGATTTCATGTAGGACTCTGAAGGCAAAACTAACCATCGCCTCAGTGATGTTGCACAAGCTTATGCCATTCTTAAATTAGGCCCTTATTCTTTGGTTATAATATGCTCTAACAACATGCAATTGTCTCAGCCAAGCACAGTATAGTCATACTGTTACTTCTTAGTGTGACCCTGTGTTTTGATTGGTTAAGAGTGCCTGAGTTGGAGAATGTTCAAAGGACAGAAGTCAATTAAACTCTACAGCCATTTTTAATGTGCTTCAATATATATATCTCCATCCTTTTTCCTTCCCAGCTAGATTCTCCTGACATTGTTTTTCTCAGTTACCCTATCTTTACTTTAAAAGTTTTCTTTTCTCCCACTTCTACAACTTCCACCGTGGCAGCTTTGATTGTGGAGAATTCAGATCCTCCATCTCTTTAAAATGACTTTAAATGAGAAGAATACTACTTCTAAATAAAACTGGAAGAGTGGGAGAAGGAGAGCTTCAAAATAAGTAAAATACAAATGCATTTACTTCTCTAGACCAGTGGTCTCCAAACTTTTTTGATCGTGCACCCCATCAGTAAAAAATTTTTGAGCACGCACCCCCAATATATGTATATTTATATAAATAGAAGTTCTAATATTTTCTTCCTGCACCCCAGTGGATCGTCTTGTGCACCCCACTTTGGAAACCTCTGCTCTAGACTACAGATTCAACCTTCCTTGGACAGCAGGGTCAGCAAAGTGTGCTGTGAGTTGGATGGTACAGAAGAATAACTAGTGCAAATTTCTTAACAATAAAAATAATGAGTTAAAACAAGGAAGGAGTTCCTTTTTAACTTGGCCTAACTATATCCTAGACTACTGAACTTCAGCCTCAAACTTTATAAAGGCCAGCATAGAGTGCTACCTAGAAAGAGGGAACAACCTGAAAGAACCAACTACCTAACCATTAAAACAAGTTGGAATATGGAAGATCATAATTTTCTTTTCCTAAAAAGGTTTGTTTCAATGAAAGCTTTCCCTGCAAGCTGTGCATGCTGCTCTTATTTCTAAGTTCTGTTTGTTTTTTAACATGTAGTTGTAGTGTTAATTATTTTAATCATTATTACAATACCTATTATGGTAGCCTGTTAGTTAACTAGAGTACATTTGTTGCTAGATACTGAAAGGTTTCTATCTTTACACACATGCGCACAGGTCAGGTATACTTTGCAGTTTATATCTGAACATATTCAGTCTGATAATAGCATTAATGTTTATTTGATATGTGTGGTACTACACATTGTCTTCAGTTCTTGTTGTTTTTGCTTTTGCTACTGCAGTTTGGTATATACTAAAAGGTAAAGAAATTAGCTTTTTTTCCTTACACAGCCTGACTTGTAGACCTTGAAGCCTGCTGCTTTTAATTTTGAATTCCAACTCAATGGCAAGTGCCAAGATTCAAATGCATATCATCTATGGGCAGTAGGATCAGTGTGCTTGTGTAACGTTAGTTAGCTGAACTGCTGAGCTGGCTGCATTTTAATGTTTTTAATCTTTGCTTGGAAGGCATATTATTTTGGTGGGTAACCAAATGCAGTCTAAGTTTTACACAGAAGAGGAGATGTACAAGTGGGCTTCTAAATCCAGGTTACTGTAAGGTGAAATAAAAAAATGCTTAACTGGAAAATCTATTGGGTTCAATCCACACCAGCCATCTGGACCAATATCTTACGTCTTATTTATCTAAACAAAACTTGGACACTAGATGAGTAGAAATATGTTAAGCTTAGTTGAAATAATTTGTATGATAATCTTTTCAAATGCCCAAGGCCAGACCCAGTGATTTTTAGCAATCACTGAATAATATTACCATTGTAATCTGGGCTTTACCATTTTAGGACCCATATAAAGTTGAGTCAAGGATCAGTTTTTTCCCCACACTATTCAGCATCTATATTTCATTATTGGAAGAGCTAATTGGACAATATGGCCTAAAGTATCAGCAGTAGACAAGCAATACTCTGCATCTCATTTTGTAAAAAATAAACAGCACTGTCTTCCAGTGTAATACTTGGCCCCATCCACACCTAGATTAAAAAGCAACTTGCACACGCACAGGCCCTGGCTCTATTGGTAATACAATTGAGATTCCAATGACAACACTTAACTTATAAGCAATGCATATATTTCATAGCAGGATCTGTGCCATGTTAGTTAATGGCTATGGGAACATTTAGGATGTTTCCTAATTGTTGTAGGCTCCATTTTTTGCATTACCCCAGGCTTTTGCATTTAGTGTCATGAGTCTTCTCTATTGGCTTTTGCTGTCCTTCAGAACAGAGATCAGTCCTGCAGGTTCTTCTATAAAGTCCCATTATCTACATCTGGTTAGCACAAACACAACTGGAGGGTAGGGCAAACTTGAATTTTGAACCAGAACATTACCTACCAAAACAGTGCAGTATTGAACTGCACAGGTCAGATGACTGAATCTTGAGCCAGAAAATTTCTTTCTGTCTAATAGAATAGCATAGTAATGAACTTGGCAGGTTTTTTTCTCTGTTACGTGTGTGTGTTACCAGAACAACATGGTATTGAACCTTGTGCGAACCACTGAATTTTGAGCCAGAAAATTTCTCTAACAGAATAGTGTGTTATTGAACCTCGCAGGTTTCTCATACCTATATATCTCTCTCTCTTTTACTGATGTATCTGTCAGACTAGCACAGGATTGAACTGTGGAGGGTAAAACCCTGAATTTTGAGCCAGAAAATTTCTTTCTGTCAGTCTGTTTGATAGGACAGTGCGGTGCTGAACCTCTCCCTCGGAAGAGCACGAGATTGAAACTCGTGGGTTGGTGTGTCCTCTGGCTGTCTGTCAATAGCATAGTATCCAACCTCACCTCACTGTAGTGTAATATTGAACCCAGCAGATTTCTCTGTGTCTCTCCTGTATCTTATAGGCTAGCAAAATATTTAACCTTTCAAGTTTCTCTCGGAGTAGTGCCGGATTGAACCTTGCAGGTTTCCTGCCTGTCTGGACAGCGCCTGTGGGACCGCCTCGGCCTGTCACAGCCGCGCTGGCCTGGCTCCGGCAGTTCTCTCGCGTCTGTCTGACACCACAGCGCAGCATCGGTCTTGGGCCGCTCAGGCCGAGCCCCTCGCTGGTCCTAGCCAGGGAGGGCGGGCGTGGGGCGGTGCCCGTGCACCTGGCGCGGGGCCGGGCGGGGGCCATACGCCGGCCCCGAGGGACCCGGCGAGACAAAGGCGGAGGGCGGGGGGGCTGCGGCAGCCGCTGGGCCGCACGCGGGGCGGGGGG
>NW_017728886.1:195621764-195636768 GCF_001723895.1 Crocodylus porosus | reverse complement strand
TGCGGGCCGCCCCCGCACCAGCCCCGCCCGCCCGTCCCCGGGCCTTGCAGCACCAGGAGCAGCGGCCGCCGCGGCTGCACCGCGGGGGGGAATCGGAGCTGCGGGACGCCGGGAGCGGAGGCTGCCTCCCTTCCCCCACGCAGCTGCATGGGTCCCCGCGGGGATGGGACGCAGATGTCTTCTCCCCCGAGCTGCCTGGTTTGGCAGCAGCATCAGCATCCTCCGCGCGGGCGGCGGGAGCGCTTCCATTGTCCTCGCGAGGGCTGGAGCCAGCCCCCAGACCGGCGGAATCCAATCCCGGCCTCCGCGCAGAGCCTGGGCAAGACAGTTGGAGGCCTGTTGTGGGCAGCGACCCACCAACCTCAGCTTCACCCTAAAGATACGTGGGGAGGTGGGGCAGGAAGACGCTTGTTTTTTATATCGATTTAGATTGAAAGCAGAGTGTTGCCACCCCTGTGGGTCACCAGGGTTTGCTATTTTCCTTAAAGGCCCAGCTTTCTCCCTTACATAGTTATGGTAACAGCTTGGCTTTCAGATTTCAAAAAAGGAGGTTCCCAAAGCTCATCAAGGCTGAAAATGTGGCCAGAGCGGACCCTCAGCGCTCGGGAACCAGGAGATGATCCCGAAGAATGAAGAATTCAGAACGTATCATTTTAAAATCATACAACATTCAAATCAGACTGGTGAAATTCTGGGAGGCCTGACACATGGCTTTTGAATGCTTGGGTTGGCACTGATGAGATTTGTACTTGTTCTGGCACCTAGTGTTGAACTGTATACATTAGTACAAACTAGAATTTGTGGAAAATGTACCACCTAACTCAGTATGGTTGTGAAGACATCAAATCTGCACTTAAATAATTAACAGGAAAACAGAAATGAAAACCAGGAATGTAGAGTAAAATGGATATGGCATCTCGGCCCAACCTCTTCTGACAGAAGACCTCTTTGGGAAAATTCCCAAATTTTGCCTCTGACTAAGTAACTTGTAGATAAATTGTCTTGGTTTGCTCATGCTTGGCCATTCTGCCACCGATACAAGATAGTCCATGAAAAAGCTTAGATCTGCTAGAAACCTACTGTGAAACATTAGCTTTATAGGTGAATTCAGAAAAAATCAGAAAAGGCTCAAAACAAAGTATGTTAAAGTTTCATGAAGAAGACATGGAAATTAAACACTTCTTAGACTATACATAAGGGGGCATCAGAATAGAAAAGTCATAGATTCAAAGAGACCTCAGAAGATCATTGAGTCCAGCCCCCTGCAGCAAGCAGAAAAGACAGCTGGGGACAAATGACCCCAGCAAGGTGACCATCCAGTCTCCTCTTGAAGATTTCCAGGGTAGGTGATTGTACCACAGGCTGAATGACTGGGATGGGATCTGTGCGTAGGCTGGATCCTTTGTGGGGCTGGTACACAGGATTGGGCCCACATGTTGAGATCAAGTCTTGTGTTGTACTGATCAGGCCCTGAACTACCTCAGCCCGGCCCTGCATGCATGAATTGGGGCCCACACACCCTCAGCATGGCCACGTGCTCCAGGCTCCAGCCACACACTGCCTCAGCTCCACATGGCCCACCTAGCACATAGGGCTATGCTGTCCAGGCTCCCCACAGATCCAGAAATCTGGTAGCAATTAGTGCTGTCACTGCTCCCCCACCACCAAATTTTCAGACCCATGGGGAGCCTGGCCACTTGAATGACATGGCTGTATGGGCTGGATCTGGCCTGTGGGCCAGGGGTTGAGCACTTCTGCCATAAAGAAAACCTTACTGTGCTGAAATAAAACTCTAGCTATAGAACATTTCACAGTGATGACATCTCCACCAAAGTAACAAACATTGTCTCTGTTGTAAAGTTTAAGGAGATCAAATATTAAAAATATATGGAAACATGATCTACTCTGCATACTGCCATTCTCTGGGCTTTGTAATTCTAATGTCCTGACCTGGGCAACCTTGTTTAGAACTAAATGTTCAGGATGCAAGAACAATATTTAAACCTGTAATAATAAACAATAATTTATTCAGCAAAATTCCATGGTATATGTTACACAGAAGATCCATTTTACTAGGGGTGCAGTTCATAAGCCAGATCCAGCCTGTGGAGCTGTGTCATTTGGCCCACCAGGCTTCTCAGAGGTCTGAAAATTTGGTAACAGGGAATAGGTGGCAGCATTAATATGCTGATCCCCTGCTGCCAAATTTTCCGACCCATGGGGTGTCCAAATAGCATAATCCTTTGTGTGGGGTGGGGCAGAACTGGATTCTGGCACGTGGGGCCAAGCCAAAGTGGTGTAGGGTCAGATCTGGGCACATGGGGCCCAACCTTGTTCACCAGCCCTGTGAAGGATCTGGCCTGCGGACTAAGCCGGTGCCACTCACCTGTCCCATGGGACCAGAAAGTTGAACACTGTTGAATTAGACAATCAGGATGGTTCCTTTTATTTCCCCAGTTAGTGTAGATGTAGATTTTGAATTCATGATGTCCCTGGTCAGGATGAACATGTTTTACATGGTAGTGGGAAAGTCGAGTTGTAACTGTGATGGTCCAGGAATTATGTGAGGGTCAAAGATTTCTTAGGGTGATATCTTTTATGGGACCAGCTGTATTTGGAATAAAAGATACTACCCTTAGAAATCTTTGCCTTTCACAGGTTTTATACATAACTTGGGTAGCAGATTGGATTTATAAGAAAAATAATAAATTCCCTTCAGCCCAGTAAGCAGGTAGAGGGAATAGCTTACTAGTGATGGCATTCCTATAACCATACTCTTTGCATTTCACATTAGACAGTTATTGATTTAAAAAACAGAAATACCCCTAGGAGCAAGGACCAGAATGCAGGCTTCATCTCTTCCGGGGAAGGTCATTTGATTACAGATTCAGGTTTCTGCTTCCCTGATCTCTTTGTGTCCCATGACTCTCACAACCTTGCACCTTTGGCTGTTTAGTGGCCCAGCTTCAACAGGAATAGAGAGTGCCCCCATGTACCCTATACTGCAGCCTGGTGGCCAGTGCACTCCCATGAGACATAGGAGATATGGTTTTCAATCTCTTTAGGCTGAGGAAGGACTAGAATCCGGGGCTTTCATTTTCTGGCTGAATCAGGTCATTTGGCAAAACGTGGGTGGCACCATCAGTGGGTTTTAGCTGAATCCAGCGCTGTCAGTGTGAGTTAGGTGGGCTTAGAGCACATCTAATGGATTGGATCCTTATAGGGACTTAGAATCTTAACCAGTATTAAGATGGGTTGCAACAGAATTAGGTGCCTAGTGGGGCCTCAAAGTCCAGCATGGAAGTGCCAACCCAACTTGTGATAGATTTGGGGGCTTGTGTGTCAGGGCCTAACGGTGTTCTTTGGAACTTAGGCAACTAAATTCTGTCCTTTAGGTACCTCTGAAATAAAACTGGGTCTCGATCTGTGTTAATATCATTTACACAGAGCCTTTGTGGTATGTTTTTTCCATAGACTCTATATGAGTCTGCAGTGTAATTCAGCTGCGCAAAAAGAAAATGCGTTTTTGAGATGCATCAATGAAGAATTAGGAGCAAGGCACGGGAGGTAAAAGTGCCTCTCTACTTGGCATTTGTTAGGCCTCATCTGGACTATTGTGTTCAGTTCCAGGTGTCACATTTTAAAAAGGATGGAGAAAAACTAGGGTCCAGAGGTGGGCAGCAAAAATGATCAAGGACTTGGAAGGCAGGTCGCATTGAGGAGAGACTGAAGGAACTACACATGTTCAGCTTGTGGAAATGGTGCTTAAGAGGGGATATGATAGCAGTCTTCATATACTTGAAGGGTTGCCATAAAGAAGAGGGAAGCACCTTTTCCTTCTTGCTGTAGACAAGCAGATGCAGACCAATGAATGGCTTGAAGTTGCAGCAAAGTCTAGATTGGAAAAACTTCTTCGCAGTGAGGCAGTGGAATAGACCGGTTGGAACAGTTGTGGACTCTATCACTGGAGGTGTTCAAGAAGAGGTTGGACAGCCACTGGTTGGGGATGACCTAGGCGTAGCTATGCTTATGTTCTACCACGGTAAATCCCATGCTTCTGTGCTTTGCTGATTGCCCCCACTCCTGCCCCTTCTCCTTCTGCTACATGTGTCAGGGTGTTTTTAAGCCTTCCCAGAGGCATTGGATGTTGGCTACCAGCCAAGGCTAGCAGCTTGGACTGGGGTGTTCCAATGCTTCTGCTGCGACCAAAGTTGGAGGTTCCTGGCTAGAGGCTTTTCCCCCTCTGCTCAGGGTCAGACCAATCACTATGTTTGAGGCTAGGAAGGAATTTTACCTCATGGTCAGATTAGTATGGACTGTGGGGGTTTTTGCTTTTCTTTTTAGCAGGGGGCATGGCTCTCTACCCAGGATATCTTGAGCATATTTTGACAACATATCATAAAAACTGGATGTTGGTTGCCGTGGTTCCCCTACTTTACCTGTGACAAGTTAGGGTGTGAGGTCTGCATTGTGTCAGTTGATGGTAGGCTTATGTAGAGTTTAGATTATGGTTTGTATGGGATGGTTTAGATAGGGACGATCCTGTCTCAGACAGGGAATGGACTAGATGACCTCTGGAAGTCCCTTTAAGCCCTACTTCTCTATGGTTCTATGACTCAGCCCAAAATTTTGTACTTCTGTCTCTGGGATTGTGAGAGAGTCTTCCCAGAGGAAGTGGCAAAAGCCCCATTAGGCAAGTCATTTAAAACAAGTGGACAGACACAACATATTAAACAATAGAAAACACTGCTGCACCATCAAGGGATGGACTAGATGGCCAGAGGGGATTTTAGCATCTCTGATGTCTCAGCTTATTTAGTGCTATTCTTCTCTAGCAGTCCCTCAGCATATCTGAACCTAAAGCCCAAGAAATGCATCTCAGGTGGATGTCAGTAACTATTGTTACTGTACATGTAGTATGCTGTACAGTAATGAGGAAAAGGAAAATATTATCATTATTGAGAGAATCTGAGTGCTGCTTTCTCATGTTCATATAAGTATACACTGAGGAATGTAAAAATGGGAAAGTCACTTACTGCTGGTGCAATACAGTTCTGCTGTAGATTTAATGCACTGTCATTTAAAATGGAATAGGAGAAAAGGAAAGAAAGTTCCAGTGGACTCTTAAGTAAGTCATTGTATGTAACACATGCTTTATATCCTAGCTCCTTGTTTCAAATTTGTTCATGTTCTAGTGAACATTTATAGAATAGACAACTTTCTAGTCATAAAATATTTAAAGTATATCTGAGATATCCTGTTGAAAAAAGTTAATACAAAATCAACAGAAGAGTGTGAGTAATTATGAAGAACTTTGTAGTGTGTAGGTTAGCTGTTGCAGACCTAAAAGAATAGTAGCTAATTGTACAAAAGCAGGTAATTTCATTTAAACTCCTATGTTGTTTTCACTGATAGTGGTTAAGTATAATGATATTAATACACTATGCATTAGTAAAAGCATGGACATATATAGAAAAGGGCAGAAGGGTATATGCAAACATGTAGTGAGAATAGATCACTTTCCTTGGAAGTTCCCTGATTTCTCTCTCTTTCTTTTGGAGATCTTGGGTGAATTATCTGGTCTTCTGTTTTTCTGAAGCACAGTCCAGGAAGAAACAGACCTTGCCTCATGGTTTTTTGATATTGATTTGTTCAAGAACAGGAGAGGCTCAGGGCTTGAGTGCATGCCTTATCTTTAAACAGGGAAACAAGAAAAAAAAACACTTGACCAAATGGTATTTGCCTATTCTGACTATTTCCAGCAAATTACTCTTCTAGTTACAGATGTATCAAATTGCTTATTGTTTTGGCGCATGCTCCAGATATTTATTAAAATAACATTTTGAGTAGAATTTGAGTAGCTGGGAGTGCTGGCCTCTGTTACAGAGAACAACTTTCTTTTACAATGAAGTGTTAAAATTCAGAGGCCCAAATGCCTTTCATGAGAACAACATTCTTGTGGGAAAATAATTCCCATTTACAGTCGTGATTGTATGATCAATGAGATACATTGATCAGATTGCTGTAAATTAGGAAGGAAAGTACAGAAGCAGCTCTCTAAATATAGGCTTTGAAAATTAAGAAATATGATGGAATAAGGATGTAAAAAGAGGGATGTACAGTGAGCATGAAGTTCATAAAATTCATTGCTAGTGGTAGTTTAGAAGGAGATTTTCATTCCCAGCCTTTAGAAGAGTGGTGTCTGAACATGTCTGAGAGAAGACGCACATAGTCCTTGTGGAAAGTGCTAAGTCTGTTAAAGCCTTAAAAGAAATCCTGTGCTTGGCGTATATGAGTGGCAGCTGACAGACTGAAAGGAGGGGAAAGCAACTGGGAGGAGGTGAGGAAAGTACATTATATCTTATTACTTATCTAGGAAGGGCCAAATCTTGTTACCCTTGCTCATAAAAGTATAGTAATTTCATTGCCTTCAAGGAAGGCATTGAGGAAAGCAAGAAAGGCCTTATTGGAATGGTTGAAAAGAAGGCAGACTGGTTTTATTTGAAAATAACTAAGTCTGTTGGGTCTTCAGAGTAATTAAAAAGACTGTTTTAGCTGGTTCTATTCTCTTACTATACAGCCCTAGAGGGCAAATAAAGCTAGGAAGCTTCATGGCTTTTCTTAAAGGTTCATCAAATCTAATGCTTGCAAGTATTTCCTCCAGTGTGAATCTCTCAAGGGTAACTTTCGACTAAATATTTGCTATTGGAGATTTTTCCGTATCAGAGAGGTTACCAAAATGGTTTAGAAAGGTTTATTTTTTGGAGCACCACCACCTCATAATGCACTTTCTCTTAGATCCTGTTTAGGTATTTGGTTCCTTCACGTCACAGGACTGTAGCAAACATTAATTGGAGGGGTGACACTGTCCCAGAAATGAAAATTTCTGCTGGGCAAAAGTCCTGTTCACATTGACTCCAATGTACAGTAGCAGCATGTTTCAGCTGAAATGAACTCTCCATCTGCAGATGTCAGGCTCCTAACAATCATGCTGGTCAGGACTGAACATATGGCTGAGCAGTTGTTTTTCAAAACTTGGTTCTGCTGGCAGGAATTGGCCTGTTTGTGCCATGGACTTCGTTTACAGCAGGGGCAGGGAAAGCAAAGTGTGGGAGAAGGCCTGGGAATAGATAGTCTGAATATTTCCAACTATCCCTTCATTGCAGAAAATATAGGCCTTTTTTTTGTTTTGTTTTTTTCACTGCATATCTTCCATTTGGCAGGAATGGATTTGATTTCTTTTTCCCTTATAAATGAATACCTGTTTTAAGACACATAAAAATAAAAGGAAATTTTTCCTTGGAATTCTAGACATATAGTCTAGTCAGGAAAAATGACACAAGTAACGCTTGAAAGCACATTAAACAAGTATATTTCATTTCTCAAAAGTTTATCTTCACACAAACAAAATACACTGCAAACATGGAGCACACTTCTGAAGGACCAGCAAGGGGAGTGATGCCCAGGGGCAGCCAGCATGGATTCATTAGGGGCAGGTCCTGTCAGACCAATCTGATTGCCTTCTATAATTAGGTCACACAATCATTGGACCCAGGTGTTGCAGTGGATGTCTTTCTGGACTTTGGGAAGGCCTTTGACACTACCCCATTCTCTTACCCCTTTCTTATTGAAAAGCTAGGCGACTGTGGCATTGATGCCTACGCAGTCAGATGGGATGCAAATTGGCTAAGGGGCTGCACCCAGAGAGTGGTGGTGGACGGGTCATATTCAACCTGGAGGGATGTGGGCAGTGGGGTTCCCCAGGGCTCAGTCCTCAGGCCCACACTGTTCAATTTCTTTATTAGCGACTTGGAGGAGGGGGTGAAAAGCACCCTGTTCAAATTCGCTGACAACACCAAGATTTGGGGCAAGGTGGGCATGCTAAAAGGGAGGGACAGGATACAGCTGGACCTGGACAGGTTACAGGGGTGGGTGAATGAGAATAAGATGGGATTCAATACTGACAAGTTCAGGGTACTGCACTTGGGCAGTAAGAACCAGCAGCATACCTATAGGCTGGGGGACTCCTTTCTCAAAAGCACAGTGGCAGAAAGAGATCTTGGAGTCATCATTGATCTCCCGAGGTCCCTTCCAGCTCTAATGTCTATGAAATCTATGAAAACGTACATGGGCTGCCAATGTGAGGACACAGTCAGTAAGGCCAACTGCACCCTGTCATGCATCCACAGATGATCTGGAGACAGCAGGGCAGACCCTACAAGAGAGGCTATGGGACCTGAACCTGTTCAGCCTTCACAAGAGAAGGCTGAGAGGGGACCAGGTGGCTGTTTATAAACTTACCGGGGGGACCAGCAGGGAATGGGAAAGACCCTGTTCCCCCCAAGCACCTCCTGCAGTAACAAGGAATAATGGCCATAAGTTGTTTGAGAGTAGGTTCAGGCTGGATATTAGAAAGCACTACTTCACAGTCAGGGCGGCTAGGATCTGGAACCAACTTCCAAGGGAAGTGGTGCTGGGTCCTACCTTGGGGGTCTTTAAGAGGAAGCTTGACAATTACTTAGCTGGGGTCATATGAGTCCAGTATTCTCTCCTGCCCAGGGCAGGGGGTTGGACTTTTATGGGGATATATTCTCAAGCTACTTAGTTTAGGTTCCATGCCTGTTAGAATTGAGGGTAGGTCTTTGATCTCCCTGGCAGCCTTTTCTACCCATACTGGAAATATGTCTAGGGAGATGGGGTGTTCATGAGTTGCCACTGTGCTCTAGAAATTGCTGGCCTCTTTTCCATTGTGACGGCACAGTTTACTGCATCTTCTCTGACCTGAACTAAGGACTGAACCAGGGACTTGATCTCAGAATGATAAGGGTTTGCCAAGTAACATGAAGCCAAGTATGCCCTTTTGTGTGAACCTAGCATCTGCTGCATGAGATACAGTAGTAGTGCAGTTTAAGACCGGGTCCTTGGTATCTTTGCTGAGATTTCTAACAAACGGGCCAATTAATGGTAGCAGTTTTAGTGATGGAGATAACTGTCCACTGGGAAATGTGCTGAGACAATGAACCCATTTCCCAAAGGTCTCTGAACAGCTGTCACAGAAACATAGATGGAAGAGAGTAGGTCATACAGTTGACCCACTCATTAGTATAGGATTGTTTCCTACTGAGCATGTCAGGTAGCAGCAAATTAAATGGACAACAGACTTGGTCAGAATTTGAACTGAAGATCAAGAAACAAAGACTCTGTATCTCATTATGAGCCCTCTTATCCATCCAATCCCTTAGACTCTTCAAAGCTTAAAAAAAAATTTAGGCAGGATTATTTTTAAGTAACTTAATATTTACTTATTTATTTTTTAGTTTTGTTTCTGAGCTGTGTTGATCTGTGGCTATGGAATCCTCCTGGAACCTGATTGTGTAATTTGTGGATCTCAGAATACGTGTCACATTATTTATTAAAACCTTTCCCTCTGGGAGCACCATTACATCAGAGGATTAAGAGTATTTGGAATATAATTCAAAAACACACATTTAATTTTACCAGCAGCACTTTGGAATAATAAATTCACATCATTTAAACTTTACTTCAGCCTTGGGTTACTTTTGGCATACTGGAGCTGCATTTCATCAGTCTGAAAAAAGGTGGCATTATAGATCTACATTGCCTTCTCCTAGTTCATGATTACCTGAAAAGTTCAGCACTCTTTAAAATTTAACAGGGACATTTCTCTATTTTCAACAAAAAATATAGAAAGCAAAAATGTAATTATTAGATTTCCTATTATTTTTCAGTAACCTGAAAAAAACAATTACTATCAAGATTACATACCAGAGGATATAGTCTTTTTTGAGTCCATTCTCATTCTTACTAAATATACTACAACTTCAGAGAACCAGAAGTTTCAAGGTTAGAATAAGCACCACAGGAAAAGCAAGTTTGGATTTCTAGTATTTTTTTAAACAGAAGTGAATTTAATGTTGTGAAAGGTGTCAAATCACCAGTAGTGAGTGCTGAAGTGTCCTCTCCTTAGTATACCATATTTACTCAAATCTAGGACAGAAATTTTTCCCCCAAAGAGCATAGGGTGGACACCCCCTTGTCTTAGGTTTGCATATGAAGCGGGGGGTAGGGAGGAGGCAGGTGACTGCTATGCTCTGACTCTGGTCCTGAGCCCAGGTTGGGGCTAGTGTCAGGCCCACAGCAGTTGCTTGCTCCCATCTCCACTTGCCTTCTGCAGCTTCTGCCCCCCACCCTTCACCCCTTCTTCCCCTCACTGTCAGGCATGGCTTTGCTTCAACTCAGCCTGGATTCCTCAACAGGCACGAGTGCAGGGAAACTGTCCCCTGTGGCCAGTCAGCAATACCACCACTGTTGCATGGCCCTGAAAGGGCTGTGCTTCCACATGCTGAGCTCTGGTGAAGGAGTAGAGCCTCAGCAATGTCTGATAGGAAGGTGGGGGTGAGGGGAAGGGGCAGAGACTGGGGAGCTGGGGTTGGGAATGGGATGGTGCAGGTGGCTGTGAGGCAGGAAGGCTGCAGGGGGAAAAATGGAAGGGCAGAGGACATTCTGGGGTGCCTGACCCCACAGCCACCACTTTTCCTGATGTAGCAGTGGAGGGGCGGGGGGGAAAACCATAACAAAATTTCCCATATATAGAATCGAATTATTAGGAGTTCATTTTAAATTCAGGGTCATCTTAGATTTGAGTAAATATAGAATGTAACAGTAGAGTCAATATCACTGGATTGCCTGTAGGATTGCCAGGTAGTTTAGTCACCCAGGCTAAAAACAGACAATGGATTTCTCTTGGGGAAAGCTTTGAGATCCTACAGATGTGCAACCCCATTCTCTCACTTTATGTAGCTGTGAAGTATGAGATAACACTTTTTTTGGACAAAGTGGGGAGGGGGCTAATTCTAGTTAATTGCTATTCAAGCTGTATGGTGTAAATGGCTGTCCTGAACCTGTTTTGATGAAAGTGAAAGTTCCAGGACAATTGGACTCAGGATTAATCTGATGTCAGTTTATACCCGGAGTTTAATCAGTTTTTGGCCTTTTCTTTGAAATGCTTCTCACAAATTAGCTAAGTAGCTATTTGCAGCCCAGCTGATACCATTTTCCCCATACAGTAATTTAGAAAATTTATCCTATCATATGAAAAATGAATTTAGGGGATTTTTATATCAATACATTTTACCATTCATAGTAGCTTCCATGTCTTCTGGTTTGTTTTCTGTCCACGTCTTGGGTTAGCCAAATGGCATCCTCACTTTTTTTCTTTTTTTTTTTGTTTGAAGAGAACATGTACAAGAAGAGGTTACCTTCATTCTTATAACAATGTGCTTGAATGTTTCACACTTTTTTGTCTTTCCAGTGAGTGCTTTATGTGGAGTCTCATGTTTAATCTTACATCCAGTTTTATTTTTTGGTCATGAACTACATACTAAGTGAAGTAAATTTTCTCATACTTTCTGCACTTCTGAAGCTGAAGTCTTGCACAAAATGTTCAAAGTGTCGGCTTTTGTTTCTAATATTCATACACCTGTGAAAAACTTACTGTAGAACTTACTCATAGCCAAGCAAACCCTCCAGTTAGTTATAACAAGGAAAGAGTGCACGAACCTCACATTCATTTTGGCTGCATTCTCTTGCCTTTATAATAATTTTCGTTAATATCCTATCTGATGAGTTTACTATTAGAAATGCTTACAGAAAGAGCAGGTTTAAAGTGAATGTTACTGAGTATTCTCAGAAAGTTGGTTGCTGAGTATTCAGGAAGTATTCTGTCACTGACTCTTGGGTCACTGTCTTTTGGGGAATAGAAAACAATATCCTCTGATTAATACGGTAAATAAAAAGTAGCTAAGCCTTCTGAAATTTCAAATATAGAATATTCAGATCAGATTGTTAGGAAATTGTCTCAGATCAAGACTTATTTTCCAGCATAAATTTTTTAATAATGCATTCATCAATGAAAATCATGATCTGTAACTTTTGGTGTAATGTACAATTTACATCACAAAAATACAAAATTCATTGAATAAATTATTTTATAATCTTTAAGAATCAAACCTCATCTACCTTTCCAGTGTAGGGTGCCAGTATAATGGAGCTGTTAGACATGCTTCTTTTCTTGCTAATTCTAGCTTTAGTTTAACTGCAGTTGTCCCATCCTCAATCACCAAATATAATTTGCTTAACGCGTTGGTTTATCATTCTCATATTAAACATAGATAGAAACATAGTATAGTTATGCAGGCAGCACACAATGTATGATTAGAGAAACAAAGAAAAGAAAAGGGATAGGATGTGTGATAAGACTGCATCTAGTGATGATAGTGTAATTTGACATTTTAACAGATCGAGCTCTAGCTAAATATTCAAACACATCGTAGGTGCTCAGTGGACCCAGCAGTTTGCAGAAAATTCATCACAACCTTCAGTGAAATAGCGGACTTCACTCCCTGATTAAAGGGGTGATGGTTTTTACTTGAGTTAGTGAGATCAGTCTCAAATAGAAATTTGTAATCTGTGCTATGATGATATCAGCTGTTGTTGCTTGCCCTTAAGAAGCATGGTCATAAAAAAAACAAATCTGAGCACCAGGGTAAGTAAGAGTACAGACACATAATCAAATTAAAGCAACTTAAAAGAGGTAGGGACTTAGTGTTACATAACTCAGGGTGCTGACAGAAATTACATTCGTTATATGATTGCCCCCCTGAAAGTGCTCTACAGCCCTATTGTGACACACATTTTGAAAGTGGCTGATCACATGGTAAATTAACCCTCATCTAATGAGGGTTCAGATGAAAGCCAAAGTGGAGCACCTAAGGGAACTTCTGTTCCTTAGGGTCAGTTGTCAGTGTGATTGGGACTGGGCTGGTGCAGCCCAGCTGTGAGGGAGTGGGGCCTAGGAGCGGCCGTGAACTCCCTAGCGCCCCCTACTGTCACTCAAGGTGGACTCAGCACCCTCGGATTCTTGCCCGCCACGACTTTGATGACAATTAAGTTTATATGGGAGGCTGCCTTTATCCTCGAGTGGACGGCATGTGTGTTCCTACCCCTATTCCATATGGGGTACCTCTGTGCACCCCTGCCTTAAGGGCTGTGCGTGCTTCCTACCTCCCCTTTAGCACGCCCCAAGCCTCGCAGCTGTTCCCTGGGTGTTGTTTGGCCTCCTGCCCTCTGGCACTCTCTCTGGCACCCCTTTGGCTCATCCCGCCCAGGTGCCCCTTCCTGGCACGCCAGGCCTGTTACGCTCTTGGGCTACTACTCAGCCCGCCGCCCCACTCTGGGGCCTATGATGCACTCTTCGCAGCTGTTGCCGCTTTCTGGGCCTACGCCGCGCTCTTCATGCACGCTCACTGCCCCCTCTGGGGCCTCGCCCTCTCTGGGGCCTATACCGCGCTCCTCGTGCTTGGGGCTCAGGTGGCCACCACCCTTGACCCTTCTCTGGGTCGTTTGCCCCACTGGGCAAAATACCACCCTTACGGGCTGGGGTCCAAAACCCCGCACACCGCACCTCTCCAGCGCAAACAGTAGCACCCCACTGGCACCACTCCTGTGCTACTACTGGGCACCCAGGACCCCCAGGTTATTGGGGAGCTCCCATGAGGCCTCCTCTCACCCCTACAGCCTCACCCAGTCCTCCGGTGTAACTATAACTGAAACCTGAGCCACCTGGCTACAACATAACACAGCCTCCCCGCTCATAATGCAAACTCCAAGCCCCTCTAGGGCTCCCAGCCCTACCTCTCTTCAGGGTGTTCTCCTCCCTAGCATCATCGCAGCCGGTCAGCAAAGTAAGGCTGCAACCACCAACTCAGGCAGCTCAGCTCAGCTCAGCTCAGCTCAGCTCAGCTCAGCTCAGCTCAGCTCTTGCTCCTGCAGCTGCCAGAAGGGAACTGCTGGTCAGGCTCCAGCCTGGGCTGTTTATAAAGGCCCGGCCCTGCCCCCTTCTGGCCACCTGACCCGCCTGGTTGCCCTGGCAACCGGCACCTGAGCTGCCCTGGTGATTGGCGGCTCTGTCAGTTTCAATCCCAGTCACGGGGCACCTACGTGACCCCGTGACACCAGCCTCACCCCTAGTGTCAGTGCCATACCTAGATTCCTGGTGGCCCTGGGCAAACTTTTGGTATCAGGTCCCCCTTCACCAGAGATAACGATTTTTTTGTTGCAAAAGTCTTTATTACATCTGTGGTACTGACAGGTTTAAATACTTCATTCTCAACTGAGAACATTGCCAGTCCCGTATATGCACCAAAATAAAACTCTTTTTTTTGAAATTGTAATTTTTTTTTTTTCATTTTTGGGTCCCTTTTCTGTCCGGGCCATGGGTGGATACCAAGTTTGCCCATGCTTGTGTCTGGGTCTGCCTGGTGCTGCCTGCGGGAAGGGAGGAGGGAGAAGGAATGGGGAGGAAGATGCAGGCTGGGGTTTGTATCACCTTCATTGATGTTGTGTGTAATATGTCATCCCCTCCTACCCTTCAGGATGAAAAAGTATCACATCCTATTTATGTAAAGGCATTTAAATATCTGACCCTTGGAAGCCGTATTACATATGGGCATTCATAGATTTCATAGATATTAGGGGCTGGAAGAGACCTTGTGAGATTATCGAGTTCAGCCCCCCCCACCATAGGCAGGAAGTCAGCTTGGATTAGGTTTCATAGTTTGTAGGGTCGGAAGGGACCTTAGCTGATCATCAAGTCCAACCCCCTGCCATGATAGGAAAGAGTACTGGGGTCAAACGACCCCAGCAAGGTGATTGTCTAGCCTTGTCTTAAAGACCGCCAAGGTAGGAGCCAGCACCACTTCGCTTGGAAATTGGTTCCAGATCCTAGCCACCCTGACAGTGAAGTAGCGCCTCCTGATGTCTAACCTAAACCTACCCTCTGCCAGCTTGTGACTGTTAGTTTTAGTCACTCCTGGTAGTGCTTGGGGGAACAGGGACACTCCCAATGCCTGCTGGTCCCCTCTGACTAGTTTGTAACAGGCCACTAGATCCCCCCTCAGCCTTCTCATGTGGAGGCTGACCAGGT
>NW_017728886.1:195619560-195621664 GCF_001723895.1 Crocodylus porosus | reverse complement strand
GCATCTATGGATGCATGACAGGGTATGGTTGGCCTTCCTGATCGCGTCCCCACACTGCTGACCCATGTTCACCTTGGCCTCAGTGATGATTCCAAGATCCTTTTCTGCCTCTGCACTGAGTTCTCCAGCCTGTAGGTATGCTGCTGGTTTTTCCTCCCCAGGTGCATCACCTTGCACTTGTCAGTGTTGAAACCCATCCTATTCTCATCCCCCCACCCCTGTAACCTGTCTAGGTCTGATTGCAGCCTATTCCTCTCTTCTAGCATGCCCACATCCCCCCACATCTTATTGTCATCAGCAAATTTGAACAGGATGCTTTTTACCCCCTTGTCCAAGTCACTGATGAAGATGTTGAACAGTGCGGGCCCGAGGACCAAGTCCTGCGGAACCCCACTGCCCATATCCCTCCAGGTCAAAAATGACCCATCCACCACCACTCTCCGGGTGCGGCCCTCCAGCCAGTTAGCGACCCATTTGACGGTGTAGGTGTCGACACCACAGTCCCCCAGTTTTTTAATGAGAATGGGGTGTGAGACAGTGTCGAAGTCTTTCTGGACTTTTGGAGGCCTATTTCCACTGCTACCCCTGCATCTAAGGATTTGGTGATCTGGTCATAGAAGGCCACCAGGGTGGTCCGACAAGACCAGCCTTTAATGAACCCGTGTTGGTTGCACCTAAGCATAACCTTCCCCACTGGCCCCTCGTGGACATGTGCCAGGATAATTCTCTCAAAAAGCTTACCCAGGATCAAGGTAAGACTAACTGGCCTATAGTTTCCTGAGTTCTCCTTCCTCCCTTTTTTGAAGGTGGGAACCACGTTGGCCCTCTTCCAGTCCTCTGGCACCACACCAGAGCACCACGAGTGCTCGTAAAGCCGTGCCAGGGGTCCCGCAATCACCTCAGCTAAGTCCCTCAGCACTCTGGGGAGGAGATCGTCCGGACCAGCTGATTTAAATACATCCAGTCCCTCCAGAAGTTCCCTGACTAGATCCTCACTGACCCTTGATCTAGGTGCGCCTCCCCTGGGGCCTGAGGGGGCCCCAGTGTGGGGGCTAATCTGGTCCCTGCTCAGGAAAATGGAGGCAAAGAAGTTGTTAAATAGGTTAGCTTTGTCATCTGGGGTGATGACCAGATTTCCTAGTGTGTCTTGCAGGGGCCCCACGTTACCCAGTACCTTCTTTTTGCCCCCTATGTATTTAAAAAAGGACTTGTCCTTCATCTGGGTAGCTAGTCCCAGTTCCAACTCCGCCTTTGCCTTCCTGACTGCCCCCCTGCATCCCTGAGCAACCACAGTATAGTCCTCCCTGGTGATTGCCCCTCCCTTCCAATGGGTGTATGCCTCCTTTTTAGCTAGGAGACATTCTTGGATGCTTTTGGTGAGCCATGGGGGCTTTTGCGCCCTCCTGCTCCCCTTTATCCGTGTTGGGATTACCTTCCTCTGGGCTTGGAGGATCATTTCCTTAAGAAGCGACCACTCTTCTTGGACACCCAACTCCCCTCCCCTCCGGGACCTCAGTGCTTCCCTGACTATTCTCCTTAGCTCATTGAAGTCTGCCCTCCTGAAATGTAAGGCTGCTGCCTTGCTGCAGGCCTTTGTCACCTTGCGCTGGATGGTGAATTCCAGCAGGTGATGATCGCTGTCGCCCAGGTGGTTGAGCACCTGCAGCCCCCTCTCCAGGTCATCGCCCGTGGCCAGCACCAGGTCCAACAAGGCGTCTCCCCTGGTGGGACTGTGCACCTCCTGGGTTAGATGGAGGTCCTGCATTTTGGCTAGGAACCTACATGAGTGGTCAGACCTGGCTGACTGCTCTTCCCAGGAGATGTCTGGAAAGTTCAGGTCGCCCATGACCTAACTACCTCTGTGAGCTGACATAGGAATTCCTGGTCTAGCTCTTTCCCTTGGTTGGGAGGTCTGTGGTAGACCTCCACTGTTGAGTCTCTTTCCCCTTGACTTCCTTGTATTTCAACCCAGAGCACTTCAGTGTGCCCCTCCTCTGACCCTGTGCTACTTCATAGTTTCATAGTTTCTAGGGTTGGAAGGGACCTGAACAGATCATCTAGTCTGACCCCCTGCCATGGCAGGAAAGAGTACTGGGGTCAAACG
>NW_017728886.1:195616960-195619139 GCF_001723895.1 Crocodylus porosus | reverse complement strand
TCCCCACACTGCCGACCCATGTTCATCTTGGAGTCAATGATGACTCCAAGATCCTTTTCTGCCTCCGTGCTGACAAGAGGGGAGTTCCTAACCTGTAGGTATGGTATGAGGATGTGTATTCCTCCTTAATGTAGAGTGCCACACCCCTACCTTTCGTCTCCGTCCTGTCCCTCCTATATAGCCTATAGGCCTTGATATTCACCGCCCAGTCGTGCATTGGGTCCCACCACGTTTCTGTAAGCCCCACTATATCTGGTTTGGTGTCAGCTAGCAGGAGGGTAAGTTCCTCCTGCTTGTTTCCCATACTACGAGTGTTTGTGTAGAGGCATTTGAGGCCTCCTGAGAATAGGTGCACTGGCCCCCTAATCTCAGCATTGCCCTGGCCCCTGTTGCTTACCTGGTTATATGTTCTGCTCACTGGTCTAGGCTGGGCTGCTTGGTTTAGTGGTCCAAGGCTTCCTCCACCCTCATCTTCCCTTTCCCCCGACAAGTCTAGTTTAAAGCCCGTCAGAGGAGATCCGCCACCTAGAAGAGAACACATGCTTACCTTTAGGGGAAAGGTGGAGCCCACCCCATCCCATCCGAGCATGTCTCTCGTTGTGATATGTGGGTCGTTGTCTAGGAAGCTGAAGCCCGCCTCAAGACACCATTCCCAAAGCTGCCAGTTGGTCTCTGTGATGCAGGTCTCAATGATCCCAACAAGAAAAATATCCAGATGTTTTTTTCAAAGGGTCCAGAGTAGGTGCTTGCACCACCTCTGAAGGAAGTCTGTTCTAGACCCTGAACACTTGCACTGTGAAGAACCTTTTTCTTATGTCTAGTCTAAATCAACCTTCCTGGAGTTTATGGCCATTAGACCTTGTTATCCCTTGGGGAGCTCTGGTGAACAGCTGTTCTCCCAGGTTCTGATGTACCCCTTTTATATATTTGTAGGCCGCTACCAAGTCCCCCCTGAGCCTTCTTTTTTCCAGACTGAAGAGTCCCAAATCCCTTAGCCTCTTCTCATATGGCCTGCCCTCCAGGCCTTGGATCGTACAAGTGGCTCTCCTCTGGACTCTCTCAATCTTTTCCACATACCTCCTGAAAACTGGATGCAATACTCCATCTGTGGCCTCACCAAGTGGGAGGATGACATCCCTGGTTTTGCTTGAGATGCATCAGTAGATGCATGCCAGAGTATGGTTTGCTTTGCCAGCCACAGCATCACATTGGTGACTCATATTCATCTTGTGGTCAATCAGAACCCCCAAGTCTCTTTCAGTTGTGGTGCTAGCAACCGTAGCACTGCTGAGCTTGTAAGTGTCTTGAGGGTTCTTCCTACCAAGGTGCAGCACCTTACGCTTCTCAACATTGAAGGCCATCTGGTTTTAGTCAGCCCACCTTGAGTGCGTATCCAAGTCAGCCTGCATCCCCTGCCTGTTCTGCAGTATGACTGCCCTCCCCTATAATTTGGTGTCATCTGTGAACTTTGCCAGTTTGTATCTGACTCTGACTCCAGATCATTAGTGAAGATGTTAAAGTACCGAGCCCTGAGGGACTCCACTGGTCACCCTGCATCACGTTGATTTGTGTCACGTTGATTTGCTCCCGCTAACTAGTATTCTTTGGATCTGACACTGTAGCCAGTTACCTAGCCATTAGACCATAAGATGATCAAGGCCACAGTTCCCCAGCTTAGACATGAGGACATCATGGGGAACTAGGTTAAAGGCTTTCTTGAAATCCAGATATATGACATCTATGTCATCTCCCTTGTCCAGGGCTAGTCACCTGGTCATAGAAGGAGATGAGATTGGTCAGGCAAGAACTGCCAGTCACAAAGCTGTGCTGGCTGACCTTCACAAACTTGCCTTCCGTTAGTCTGGTGTTGATGGATCCCTTGACAATTTTTGCCAGGATTTTGCCAGGGATGGACATCAGACTGATTGGTCTATAATTCCCTGGGTCATCCCTCCTCCCTTTCTTGAAGATAGGGACCATGTTGGCTCTTTTCCAGTCTTCTAGGACCCTGCCTGAGCGCCACGAATTTTCAAATACCTTTGACAAGGGGGGTGCAATGATGTCTGCCAGGTCCTTCAAGATGCTTGGGTGCATTCCATCTGGACCTGCAGATTTGTGAATGTCCAGTTTCTGAAGGTGAAAGCCTGCTGCGCCCCCGCTCCCCCGAAGCCCCCCAGAC
>NW_017728886.1:195565174-195616949 GCF_001723895.1 Crocodylus porosus | reverse complement strand
AACAGTCTGCCAATGGAGGTGGTTCAAGCACCTACATTGAACACCTTCAAGAGCAAATTGGATGCTTATCTTGCTGGGATCCTATAACCCCAGCTGACTGCCTGCCCTTTGGGCAGGGGGCTGGACTCGATGATCTCCCGAGGTCTCTTCCAGCCCTGAGGGTGATGTCTATGAAAAGTGATCCACATCAATTTTTGGCCTGCCACCCACTCCCAGGATGGTTCATGTCCTTTCTGACAGTGTGATCCCCTTGGAAGGGTGACAAACCAATGCGAAAATATCATTTCGGGGGTTGGCCGTTTCTTGGGCATCTCATGTCAGCTGCCCCATTTGAGCTTGCCGGGACCCAATGTTATCTTTGTTCTTTTTTCTACTTCCCACATATCTGAAGAAGGACTTTTTGTTGTTGTTGATCCCCGTAGCTAGCCTGAGTTTGATTTGTGCCTTGGCTTTTCTGGACTGTTCCCTACAGGTACGGGCGAGTGCTAAGTAGTCCTCTTTGGTGATGCTTCCCATTTTTCAACTGGAGTAGGCTTTCTTCTCTTTGGAGTTTAATGAGGTCCAACAGTTCCTTGTTCAGCCAAGGGGGCTTACTTGCCCATTGATTATATTTCTTGTGAGATGGAATGGCTTTCCCCTGTGCCTCAAGGATTATGTTCTTGAGCGTTGACCATTTCTAGTGTTCTCCCTTATCTAGGGGGGGTATGGCCTCTAATTGCCTGACTAATCAAATCTCTGAGTTCACAAAAATCAGCTTCCCAAAGTTAAGGATTTCTGTTTTACTGAAGGGTTTGCCTGCTCTTCAGTGAACTGAGAAGGTGACCAAATCATGGTCGCTGTCACCAAGCTTCTCCTTGATCCTCAGATTGCTTACCAGGACCAGATCAAGCAGTACCTCTCCTCTAGTCAGCCCATAGACCTCTCCTGTGTTAGGTAGAGGTCATCAATGCAAGCAAGAAAGCTGCACTACCTGTCAGATTTGGCTGTGTGCTCATCCCAAGAGATGTCAGGGAAGTTGAAGTCCCCCATGATGATCACGCATCAGGAGCATGTGGCCTCGACCAGTTCCCTATTGAATTCCCGATGAAATTCTTCCTTTTGATGTGGAGATCTATAGTAGACTCCAGAAGAATGTCACCCTCCCCATGTTCTCCCTGTATTTTGACCCAGAGGGTCTCAAGATGCCCTTCCTGGTTAGAAAACTCAATTTGCAGGGAAGTGTACTGATCCTTGATGTAGAGAGCAACACCCCCACCCCTCTTCCCAAGATGGTCTCTCCTATATAAGGTATAATCCTCCAAAGCAACAGACCAATCATAGGTAGAGTCCCACCAGGTCTCTGTTATCCTTACAAGATCATAGTCATTTTCTCATAAGAGAAGGGCCAGTTCCTCTTGCTTGTTTCCCAGGCTCCTGACATTCATGTATAGGCAGTTGAGTCTGTCATGAGAAGCCCCATGCTTCCTTGTGGGGTGAGGCAGGACCTTGCCTTGGGCCGTCATTAGAGTGGGTTCCCTTGGGCTGCCCAAGTTATTAGTAGTCTGGCTGACATGACCTGGGCTAAAACTGTTAATAGGCTGCTCATCCCCCAGTGGTTTTAGTTTAAAGCACTGTCAAGAAGGTCAGCCATTCTGGCTGAGAACAGCTTCTTCCCCTTCCAGGTGAGGTGGAGGCCGTCCCTCTTTAACAGTTCGCTCTCTCTGAAGTACGGACCGCGGTCAAAGAAGCCAAACCCCTTGTGATGGCACCATCGCCGGAGTCTTCTATTCATGTCACCAATGCACCTTTCCCTGTGGAGCTCATGTCCTGTGACTGGGATGATCAATGAAAAAACTATCTGTGCCCCCAGACCCCTGAGCTCAGCCCTCAGAGCCCTGTAGTCACAGATGACCTGGCCTGGATTGCTCCATGGCACATCATTTGTGCCCACATGGATGAGTAGTATGGGATGATGGTCGGAGGGCCGGACAAGTTTGGGCATCCTCTCTGTCACATCCCAGACACAAGCTTCAGGCAGGCAACAGACTTCACAGGGTAAGGGGTCAGGGTGACAGATTGCTCCCTCTGTCCCCCTAAGTAGGGAGTTGCCCACCATGATAACTCTGCGCCTTCTTCTCGGTGCAGGTGCTGGTGGCCCTCCTTCCTCACATGATGGAGCTGGTGGTATGGCTGGCTCAGTTGATGTGACAGGTGCAAAACAGTTGTGCAGCTCCAGGGGAGTGGTAACCCTGGTGCTGCACCTCTTTGAGCTGGAGACAACTCTCGTCCAGGCAACCCCAGGCTGGACTGCATGGTGGTTCCTTGGTTCCGCCACTCTATCATCATCTGTCAGGGGGACAAGAGGGATGTTTTACAGTGCTGTAATTCAGAGCACTTCAAACTGGGGGGGCAAGATTCCAAGATTACTACAAACTGAAGGTGATACAGCATCAGTGTGGCCTAGTTTGCTTAAGGCAAAGCTCTTAGTGTTTCTATCAGGAGACTGTACAGGGCACATTACTGGAACTAGTCACTTCATAGAGAAAAATTGAAAATGCCTACCCATTGCTGTTTTGCATTACTACAATCAGAGTATCTCATCACTTTTTCTATAATGACTACAGAAAACAATAGAACTAATTACACTGATTCATACCAGATGATGTCACCTAAACTGCAAAGGAAGTTGTAGTCATGGCTTTGGAGGAATGGCTTCTGGAGACAGCTGTCTACTAAATTTAAGACATAGCTTAGGAGGCTGCCAGTGTTCAGCCTTTTGTTATGTGTAGGGGTTTTGCATGGGTGCTTTCCAGTCTTCTGGGTGTGTACAGAAGACTGGAATGTTTTCTATGTAGGTTTTACAGTGCTGTAACTTAGAGCACTTTGTATAGCACTATAAAGTTACACCACCCTTAAACATGACAGAAGTGCAATATTTGTTGGGGAGGGGAGGGGTGGAGAGCTCTGAATCTCCCTGCACTTTCCAGGCTAGGAGGCCAGGGGTCCTGCAGCCTTTTGGGGCTTTTCCACCGGTCAGAAATTTGACCAGCACGCAGAAGTTATTTAAAGCACTGTATGTTGCTAGTGCTGTAAAATACAGTGCTTCAAATTTAAGACCTCATTTAACAAAGGTTACTCTAAACTACTCTACACATTTTAAAGTGCTGTACAGCTGTGTTCTTCTGTTATATCACAGCAATAAATTGCTTTAAATTGTGTAAAAAGCAACACCCTAAGTTAGTCTACATGCTATAGGAGGCAGGGGCTATTATTTGTTTGGTTTCTCTTGGTCCCTGATGTAGGGGAGGGGAGGCAGAAAGCTTTTAATGAATTAAGCATGTTATTTATTTTTAAACTCCTGTCTTTTATGGTATATTAAATATTAACAAGGGTTGCCCATTTTACCTCATTTGATTTCTCCTTATTTTCATTACTTATCTTTCTGGATTTTATTCCGCTGCAAGATTCCAACACCAGATTCTTCAGCTGGAAATGATCCCCCTGTCTGTGTCTGATGTAAATTTTTTGATATTTTTCTCTCCCCACCTACTGGTAGAAGGTGATAATATCCATCTAGACTGGTACAGCTTAGCAGGAACTAAATTTCAGGAGGTAAATTTTCCTCTTCCTGCTTTACGTATTTTCTACTAAAAAGCAGATGGAGACAATCAATTTATTTCTTAGGCTACTAAATATGAGCTATCAAATGGTAGTAACTTTTGATCATTTATTGACGTGAACTGGATTGGAAGGGATGACTGAGTTGTTGCTGTGTATGTCATTAAACATTCCCTGAAACATTTATTATCCAAAGTGTGTATTATTTTGAACTATGTTGAATAGGTTGTGGTTAGGATTCCTAGTAATGCTCTAATGAAAACTTGATTTGTTTTTTTTGAATTAGGCAGGTGACACTCCTGAAGGGTTGTTAATTCCTATACAGAATAGTTTTTCCCATAGGCACTGAAAGAGTATATCTTGTTATGGGATTTTCAACCCTTTCAACTTTTAAAAAGTTTTTTCTGGAAGGCAGTATTCCTCTTGTACAATATTCTTCTTGTATGTACACTAAAATGTCTTTCTATTAATAGCTATATCAACAATTTACAATGTTTAACAGACTAAATCTTCTTTTCACTATCATACATCTAAATGGCACTTCTTCCCCCATGTAACTACAGGTGTTGGCATTTATTCACAGTTTGGAATTCAGTAGGCTACAACTTTGCTGCATAGGTGCTTGGCTAGAATAGAATATGCACATAATGTTGGTTAAGCCCTAAAACTTTCATCACAGTGAAAATATGACTTGTGGGCATTCGATACAGGAAGTGGAGATGAGTCTTTCCAACTTTTACCTCTGTAGTCAAGCCACTTTCCTAGGGTGCAGGAGATTCCAGAAGGGGCTTGACCCTGCAATTTCTGCTTCCTAGCACTTATGCACTAACTACCAGGCCAGGTTAAGTATTTCTGAGAGTACTTGCCAGTTCTCCTCTTGAAGCTGTTCCCACTAGGTACCCAGGAGCAGAAGATATGTTGGGTTAGGAGGAGAAGGAGGCAAGCAAACCAGAGGTAGAATGGATCAGTGACATGGATGCTGCCCCTGGCAGGCAGAGGGGACCCTATGATCTAGCTTGAGCCCCTGTCCCCAGAGGGCCTCAAGCTATATTCGTGATATTTATTCAGTGAATAGCAAATGCAAGGTATAGTGGATCCTCTTTAAGAAGAGGGTGGGAAGGTGGTTGGGTTAGTGCCTGTCTGGCTGGTTACATCAATTTGTTGAGATGCAAGTTAAAACCTGAGGGAGGTGTGTGAGTGCCCTTGCCACTAAGCTAACTAAATGGTGAAAGGGCTGCTGTTGCCTGGTAGGTATCCATGCAAGCTGATACCTTTCCACCACAGGTGGACCTAGAATCCAACTTGTGCAATAGAAAATAACAGTTTTCTTTCAGCTAGAAACCAGTACTCAAAGCTGCAAAATCTGCAGCCACTTAAAGAGGCAACAATATGCTCCTTGGTTTTACTTTGCCATGCTCATAAACTAGTGGATACCAGAATAATTTTACAAATCCTTTCTGTTGCATTTAAAGTGTAATTATGTTTGTGTGTAATTTATGTGACATAATAAAAATATCGAGTTGATTGTTGTTAATATTGATTTGTAATGGTTTGTAGGTACTACTGGTTTTGATACTTTTACAACAGAAGTTTTTATGGACCCAAGCAATTTTTATGGAACAACCAGCCAAGCTTTTACTTTTATCTTTTATTTAGATCCATCATATGTTTGTATTATAGGAGTGATTTTCAAACACTGTAAAGATTCTGATAGGCATAGTCATTCCTGAAGAAAGAGGATGTTTTATGAGACCAATTTCTCCCAAGAAACTTAAACAAGAGATTATTTTCAAACAAGGGACTGCATGCACTTTTGTTTCAATGGCTTTGATTTTAAAGACGTTTATGGGCTGTTCTGCTGTAGAAAGTGACTGTTAAATGGCAGCTTTTTACCTAATAGATCTTTTTTCCTGTCTTCATTCAGAGTTATATCTGTTCCTTTTAGTGACAAAAACATGTATTTTTACTGTCCTTTATTCTTGTTACCGTAGAGACTACATTGGAGTGTGTGTGTGTGTCTATCCACAAAAACCCCTGAACTAGAGTCTCTCTCCCCTCCTACTTAATTGTTCATGAGCTTTCTGTTATCCCCCTTATAAAATGAGAGTGGCACAAGTGTTGCTAAAGGTTTTATTTGTTCACCTGAACTTTTTTTCCTCTAATGTTAGTACATGAGAAAAAAAGACCTAGCGTGATTCTCCTAATCTCAATTGAGTTTGCAGGGCTGGCAGGTAGAGGAAACAAAAGTTTAGCTATAGCCTAAAAATGTTTGATGGGGGAAGTTATTGGCCCCACTGACCACGAGTGTCTCCCTGTTTTATCTGTGGCAGGTTAGGGTGTTATTCCTTGTGGCTGTGTTAGGACTGACTGTGTAGTTTTACCAATAGGTTAGACAATAGATCTGTACAGGATGGTTTCTATAGGGATGATCCTGCTTCTGGTGGGGGTTCAGATTAGATGATTTCTAAAGATCCCTTCCAAACCTACTTTTCTATGATTCTATTATAACACAAGAAATGTGGCATATTACAATGGTTTTTAAAATAAAAATATTTTAAGAGTACCTAAATGATTTAGGAGTCCACATCCCATTCTCAGAAGTTACTTTAAATTAGACTTAGGCTTCTAAATCACTATTGACAATGGAAATTAGGCTCAAGTCATTTGAGGTAAAAAAAATTCAAAAGTTCCTCAGTAATTTAGAAGGACGAGTCTTACTGACTTCCATGGGGATCTAAGATATTATATATACCGAAGTCACTTCGAAAATAGGCTTTGGACATCTATGCTAGGGACAGAAGTTATACATAAACCAGTTTAAGTCATCATAAACTGGTTTAAACCTGTAACAAAACAGAAGTTCAGTGCACAAAAAACAGTTTCAAAATGGTTGAAATTGATTTAAGGTAAACCTGGTTGAAAGTAGTACAGGCGACCCTCACCATTCGTGGGGGATACCTTGCCGTATCCCCTGCAAATGGTGAAATCTGTGAATAAGGCACTGTGTTCACAAACGCAGTCTGCGTTCATGAACACAGTACCCCCCGTGGCTGTTGTGGGGGCACGGCTCTGGCAGTGACAGAGGGAACGTGGTGGTAGGAGCCCAGCAGCAGCAAGCGCAGTGCTCCTGAGTAGCTCCTAGAAGTGTATAAAGTGTATTTAAAATGCGGGTTCAGCATTCACAGATATTTGAAACTGTAAATGCTGAACCCATGAATAATGAGGGTTTTGTGTATTTAACTTAACTGATTTAGGTCAACCCAGTTTATAAAACTTCTGTCCCAGATCTCTTCCTGGTTCAAGTTAAATCACAGTCTCCCAGCATCCCACGATTCTTGGCAGCCCTGGGCTGTGCTGTCTGCTCCAGAGAGCAGGGCTGCCCCCACCCCCTGCTCCCTGGCCAGAGCACTGAGGGCTGGCTGACAAGGGGGTGAGAGTGGAAAACCTAGTTGGGGACCTCAGCTGGGTCTGAGGGTGGGCAGCCCTTGCCAGACTTTTCCCCGCTGAAGCAGAGGGGGCAGGGGGCATGAGTGGGCAGACTCAGGTGGAGGGGAGGGAGGGGGGTTTAAACCTCCTCTCCCAACAGCATGGGACCCCAGATGGGGACTCCTTGGCACGGGGCCGGCAGGAGACCAACAGACTCCACCCTCTCCCACCTCTGGCAGCGACTGAGGCAAGTAGTTGATGAGGGGGAGGGGGCATAATTCCCTTCAGCTCCCCCAGGGTAATGGGGAGGGGGAAGAAGCTGGGGAACCGGGACTGGAGGGACCAGTCGCCTGCCACCTGTGAGCACAGAGCCAAGCCCTGCAGGACCAGACTGAGACGGGGGAGGTGTTGGCACAGACCTGGCACAATCATCATATGTATGTGCTGGAGACGGAGCTAAGGGAATAGGAGAGGGTCCCAGACTGCATTATAAAGCAGAACCTGTAAAGGTGGGAGACTGCAATACCTAAGTAGAGACAAAAAGCACTGAATGCATGAGAGTCCTGCCAAAGGTGCTGTAGGTGATAAGCATACTAATGTCAATTCATTCCATCCAGGAATTCACACACCAACTGCAGATGCTTCCTAAGAAAATGTTTTCCAACTATTTAAGTTGGTATAATAAAAGATATGAGATTCACCCAAAGAACCTTGTCTGCATATGTCCTTAGACCAACATGGCTACAACCTACACCCCTGTACTAATGACAAGGCAACCAAGTAGGGGTAGGGGGTGCAAGTTCACCTGTTAAAATCCAAGTAGAGATGAGGCCTGTGGCATCTCTACTGCAACACCTAAGGCCACCTGCTTATTCCCCAAGAAATGCTTTCTGAATGCCTGGCTGCAAGGAGATACTCTGCCTTCAGCATTACACAAGACTTATACAAGGCTTTCTCTTGTCTTTTTGGTTTATTACATTATATTTTAAGTTTGACTGAGTTTTGTGGAGTCTCAATGTTTTACTCGACTGTATCTTAGCTTAGGTTGTTCTTTGTTGTGTGCTTGAGGTTACAAATTGTTGTGTTCAATATATGTTCACTTCAAAGAAAGGATTATTCTTGTTCAAACTTCTTTGAATTCAGTGCCACTACTTCTCCCCCCCACCACTCCCCTCAGCCTGGCAGGGGCTGCCTTCACCCTCCTTGAGGGAGGGTGAAGGGCAGAAGCCTGGTAGGTACTGCCCTACTGCCCAGGCAGACCCAGGCTGGGGTCCCGTGTGAGCCAGGGAGGGATTTTAAACCCTCACCCTCCAGCATGCTAGCCCTGGGCTGGGGCCTGGTGAATATGCCCCCTCAGCTCAAGCAGGGAGTAGGGAAAAGCCTTGGAGCTTTAGTACCTTCCCTTTGGCAGTGGCTGGCAAGCTGGGAGGTGTGCTCTAGATCCCCCCAGCTCTGAGTCACTGCAGGCATGTGGCTGCATTTCCGAAACCAAAAGTGAATGTCTGTTCACTTGCTTCTCAGTTTAATCTCTGCAGTTTAAACTAACCTGCAAAGACTGAATTGATTCAGGCCTGGTCTTTTTGCCTGCCTGTACTTAGCCCTAGGGATAGGTCTATACAGTCAACTTACTGTGCCACAGAGCAGAGGTCTCAAGCACTCTGTGCTGCTCTGGGCAGGCTAGTTCCTAAATTAGATGCACCATAGCTACTTCCATGCAGCATTTGGGGTGTAAGAGGGGAAGCTAATTAGCACAGGTCTATGCCAGTCAGCCTGCAGTAAGGTACTTCACCTCATTGTCATGCAGCTGTGGTTACACTGCTTCTAGGTTAGGAAGCCGGTTTGCTGGAGCAATGCAACATGTGTGAGACAGTAAATGTATTATACAAATATAGCTGAAGTCACATACATAATTTAAAAAATGCTGTCTTTAGGCACCATAGAAAGTTTTGCCTTATGCCAACTTTCAAATTACGGCAGCATGTTAATATTTTAGTTGAGCAGTGATACTAGTGGTGAGGTGGCATATAGTAGCAAAAACTTAGTATAGCATGGTCCACTTCCAAAATGTGATGATCTGGGTTTGGATTTTATCATTCCCTCTGCCTTTTTCTGACTGGGTTTAGATCATGGTCTTTATTTAATACTGGTCAATTATACCAAAATCTGGGTATGGACAAATGTACATTTTAGCTGCTCCAAAAGGGGAGGTGACGCTGCTGCTTGAGAACACACAGAAGCTGTTATGCTCTAACTGTTAGAGCTGCATGCTCCTGTAGCCATAAAAGTTAGTTAAATCACTTTAACTTTCAACCTAAAGGAATAGGGATAAGTTAGAGCATATTTGCTACACTTGTATCAGATCATGTGAATGTAACAGTTATAGTATAACAGCTTGTATTAATATCTTCTGATAGTGATAACATTGATAGGTCTGTCTCTACCAGTGATTCTCAACCAGTGTTCCAGTGCACCTTAGGGTGCCGCAAGATTGTTTTAAGGGTGCCACACAATGTTAGCACTGTTAGGTGTGAAAATATGATTCAAAAGATAAACCTAGAGGTTTCAAATAGGAAAACTTGGTGTTAAAAACGTTCTGACCTGTTGTGATCTGAGTCCTTTGCAACAGAAAAATGGCTCTATTATGCGTCTGTAGTCAAACAATGAGAGAAAACTAAGACCTGGCATTTTCATGGGGTGCCTTGAATCGAGAAAGGTTGAGAACCACTGATCAATATCCTCTTAGTCAAAATCCTTATCCTCATTCAAGTTTATCATCAGAACCTGCCACTGTTGTAATGCTCCATGGAAACTTTGATTTGATAAAGGCTAGGCAGGTGAAATTTCTAACATTTGCACACAACCTACTGGTTTTGTTTTGTTTTTTTATCCCTAATTGCATCTTTCCTTCTCCTTGATGACTTGCTTGCTGATCTTCCACACCAATTATGTCTTGTCTTCTAGATTCCAACTCTCTCGAGCAAGAGCTGTCACTTTTATGTTTACAGCACTTACCAGAATGGAGCTTGACCTGACTTTTTTCTAAGGATTACAACAAATATAAATGTTAAATAATAATACTGCTTTCATATTAAATTTGCCATTTAGTACATTCCATTTATTCTTTTTCTTGGTGTCTGACTAGATTTTAAAAAATTGTTTGGATTCCCTGGTATTTGAATTAGAAGTTACAGACGGCATGGTAGTGAATATTAAGATCTGACTTGATCATTCTTTTCAAAAGTTGAGACTGCACCAACAAAAGCAAAAAAACCCCCCAAAAACACACAGCACACTATGGCCACCAAAGACCTAAAAATACCTTTTCTTACAATTTCTATTGTGAATATAATCTTGGAATACCTTTCTGATGCTGTGTGTATCAGCTCTGCTGATATGGCATCTTTGATATTAAATTAATATTGTTGTAATGTATTTCCCTTTAATTAAAAGAGAGAACATGCCTCTAGGAAATTTCCTAACAATACTCAGTAGTAAACAGATTAAGTCCTTACCAGCTAATCAGCAAAATAAACTTCTAAGAGTTCTAAAAATGTCATGAGATAACACTATCATAATAAGCGTGGTTAGAAACATTATGGAATTTACAGTGCTGTTTGACTAGTAAGCAAGTAATGAAAAAGGTGGGTCAAAACTACAAAGTTTTAATTATAAACTTCCCTAAAGTTTGGAACTGTTTGGACCCATTTTTAACTACAATTTTTAATTGTAGAAACATCTTTAAGGCACATTATATAATATTGAGAAATGTGTTGGTATGACTAATAACATTACGATCTTTGGGAAGAACATTCTGTAGAAATGCAAAGCATTCATATCCACTGTGAGTCTCCACAGGAACTTAGTTGGAAATACAATAAAAAGAATATGATGTAACAAAAGACCACAAATAAAAAAAATAGATGTTTATGCATACCAAGGAGGCTTTCAGATATAGCTTAATGCAAGTTGAGTATTGGTGGGACTACAGTTTGAAGTTAGAGTACAGCCATTATCTATTAATTTTGTCAGTTTGGAGATTTCTGTGGTGGTAGAAGTAATCACTGAAAGTGTATTGTTACCAAAAGGTCATTGTGAACCTGTTCCATAAGTGCCTTAATCATTAATAATGGCAAGATGAAACTTGTTAAGTTCTGAGAGCATTTATTACTTTAAAAAATAGATTTCAGAGGTTTAGGTGGCATTGTGGCCTCTAGACCTAAAGGCAAATTCTGTCTTGGCTTGCTGGTGAACATGTAGTGGCTTTTCTCCTTGTCCTCACATGCTTATATCATAACATAAAGACCAGCCCTCTAAAAAGATGCCTAGAGTGGGAGACCAGGAGCCTCAAGACTGAGGCTCATTTGACAGGATTCTGTGGAGAAACTAGCACAAACTCTGCTTGCACTTTAAGGCTAGTGACAGAAGTGACCCCTGGCCCCCCATCCCCACTGTGGGGGAGGAGGAAGAGGGGGAGAGCCCTGCCCCTCAGCAGCTCCATAACAGTCCAGCCTGGCCTGGCCATGGGAAGCCGGGAGCAATCCAGGTGCACAGCTCCCATGGCCCCAACTTGAGCCCCAGCTGGCTGGGAAGGGCCCTGTCCCTGTAGCCTGGCCTATCTGCACCTGCCCTCAGCAGCACCCACAGGCCGGTCTGGCTCAACCCCACAGCCCTAGCCCCAACCCTGGGCAAGGCGGATGGATGACGGAGATGGGCCAGGCTATGCTATGGGGCCCTTCCCAGCTGGATGTGGCTCAGGCTGGGGCTATGGGAGCGGTGCACCTGGGTTGCTCCCAGCTCCCCATACCCAGGTGGGGCCGGGCTGTCACAAAGATGCTGCAGTGGCCAGGGCTCTCCACCTTCTCCTTCTCCCCTGCTGCAGGGTCAGGGAGTGGGGGGCTCTGTGCAGTACTGCCTTGGGGCTCAGGGCTGGAGGAGCACAGCGCTGGGCCCTGCTGTGGGGCAGGGGGTGAAAACCAGCCACAGGAAGCCCTTGGTGGCTTTCTTCCCCAGCAGTACAGAGTCCCTTGGCAGGTGTTCTCGGTTGTGGACACTGAGCAAACCCTCCACTCTTGAAATTGTGCTTATATGGAAGGGTCTGACCAGGGCTCAGGCAGGGGCTGGCTTCCCCCCTACCTCCCTGCTTTGCCTCAGGCCTGGGGCCAGGGTCTGGCCATGCCCCTGCTCTCGCTGCTTGACCCTTTGGTGCCATCTGGGGGGTCGGTGTCAGGCCACGCTCCTCCCTCCCCTCTGAAAAAGCCTGGCAAGGGCTGCTTCCCGCCTCCCACTCCAGGCATACCCCAGCTGGGGGCTGTGCATGCCAGGGTGGAGGTTTAAACCCCTTCCCAATTGTATTCAGCACCTGTGGGGGCCTGGCTACACCCCTCTCCCCTCAGTTCAGCTTCCCTCCAGTATTCTAGCTGCTGCAGAAGGGAAGGGAGGGCTTGCTCTAGTGCACCATTTCCTGATCTTTTTTGCTGCACAGCACACTTACCAAAATAAAAAAGCACAACGGCAGCTGGATACGACACGAGGGGAAGGGGTGGCATGTGGCCAGATGGACGCTGATGGGGAGGGGTGGCGGCATTCAGCTAGCTGGATGACATTTTAAGTTAGAGCTAAGCCCCCTGCCTGGCTGGAGCCACGCTCCCTTTCTGTCTATGCCTGCAACCCAAAATGCTGCAGCGCACCTGGACGTGGGTGATGGCACACCAGCGTGCCACGGTACACCAGTTGGGAAACATGTCTCCTCTACTGTTCCCCAAGCTTCTAGCCTAGGCCACTGCAGAAATGTGGCTGCATTTTCAGAATTAAAAGTGAAAGTCTAATCACTTACTTCTCAGTTCAGTCTACATAGGTTAGACTAACCTGCAAAGATTGAATCGATTCAGGCTTTTTGAACATCTGTACTTAGCCTAATTCCTTTCATTAGCACTAAATCTGCATATAGTTTGAAGAGATCTGATGTGGACACACTCATCTGAAAGAGAGCTATTGAATTTTGTTCATTTACTTTAAAGATGCATGTCTGTAATTTTTTAGAAGTACTGAGAATGCACAATCCCGTCTCGCCTTAAATCAACTTGTACACATCCACAGCATACTGTTACTTGACTCAGATATGCTTGGTTTCCTTCATGTTGTGAGAAGCCTTCATATGATAGATTGGCAAACAGGTTTTCCAGTGGTGAACCATTTGTGAAATGACTTCCTTTGCATTAATAGTTATGTGCTATTCAGTTATCTGTGAATTAACACTTTTAATCAAAATAATTCTACAAAATGCTGTTGGGGATTTGGAGAAACAAGTGTAAATGATTTTTTAACAGATAGCGCAATATAAACAAAAGTTGTAGACTACATAATATATCAGATCAGCCAAATGATTTATTTTTAAAAGAATGATGTTACTGTCATTCATTGACTTGTTAAGTGTTGTTCTGGAATGGTGAACTTCAGATCTCAATGCAAAGGGTCTTTATCTAATCAGATCTCACTAAAGGATGATATGTCATACGATGATCATAATTTATTCATCCTCTCCTCTTTATCCTTTTTTTTTCCAGGATGGAGTAGGTGTAGATGAGAAGTTGTCTTTACGGCGGGTAGCCGTGGTTGAAGATTTCTTTGACATTATCTATTCCATGCATGTGGAAACAGGGCCCAATGGAGAACAAATCAGAAAGCATGCTGGACAAAAGCGAACTTATAAAGCAGTAAGTACAAACAGACAGACCATCATTGCGTGTTCTCTTGTAAGAATAATAATTATTTGGATGTAGCTGTATGATTTGTTTTTCATGGTTGGACTAGAACTATTATACTCCAATACTTTCAGCTTCATTTCTGAGGTCTCTCAATGTATAAGTACCTAAAAACAGAAAGAATAAAATATTTTAGGGTACAATTTTCTGATGGTGTAATTAGAATCAGCTCTATTGAATGCAGTGGAATTCTGCCCACCTGTACCAGCAGAAAATTTAGCCTTTATATTACTATTTGATTGTTTATAAAAATGAAGCTCCAAGCTAATTGTATTTTTGAAAATCATTATTAGATCATATTGCACATATTTTTCCAGTTTAGAAAAACTATCAAGATACTAGAACTTAGGCTGGCTTAATAAACTGCTGTACTGCAGTAGATGTCTGAAATCTCCACTATATTTTATTTAACAGTGTGAAAACTTACACCTTCCTAAAATCATAGCTGAAAAGCAGTAGATTTAGTGGCAAATCTGTTGACGGGCCAGCTGTCATGCCCAAATGACCTGGGTTCCAAGAAAAATAGGTCTGTCTAAATTCCTGAATAATGCTTTATAGTTTGGACTAGACTCTTTTGGCCAACCTCTGACTTAAAATAATTGTAAATCAATATTTAATGGAGAAATATATTTCTGCAAAGACAAAATTTTCTTAAAGAGAACTAATAAAATGTTTAGTGCCATTTCCTTTGATCACTGAAATGTACAGCCATGTTTGTGTACTAGTGACCTTCCTCCCACAAATGGCCCCACTGTCTTTACTCATGTGATACAGTCAACCAAGTTTTTGGCACATGAATATACTGCGTTAGAGCAGCAGCATTCAGTAGTTTCCCTTCAGTTAAGGGCTGAACATTGCTCTCCTTTTCTGGAACCACTTTGCCATCTGTTTACAGCTGTAGTAAACTGAAACTTTGCACACCTGTTAGCCCAGATGTAATTAAAAAAAAACCGAATAAAAAGTCAGTTGAGTCATTGTCCGCAAAGGGTCAGCAAAAAATAAAAACTCAACGTTTCAGATACCTATATGTGAAATCAAGCTATTGAATATAAAAAATGACTAATTTTGTATAATGATCTTTTAGCTTTAAGTGAAATCTTGCAGATGCACACCTCACTTTATTTTATAACACATTACTTCTTGTTAAAATATTTTCTTTTTAGACTGTTTTAGATAGTATGGTATATGCAAGATCTGTGCAACATTTCTGTAACTTGACAACAGCAATACTATTTTTACAACTTGACCTTGGTAATATTGAGGACTTGCAAAATATAGGTATATGGAAATACAGTTTTAGTCATCGTGACAGACTATATCAAATTTTGTAGTGTTCTTCCTATGAGAACAAACAGTAACTGTCTAAATTAATTTTCATGTGTCACTACAGCAAGTTCTGTAGCTTGGTCTTCAGTACTAAAAGGCATTACTAAAAAGTAGTCTTATTTGAATTCTCCACTAGCTAGTTTTACTAACTAGAGTGATTAGTTGTAAAGAACAGATACTTGCCTCATTAATTTAAAAAATACTTCATTTAGAAGGATAATACACAAGTATATTGAATGTTATTGCCTATAAATAAAGTACTTTATGGAATAATCCTGAAAATATTTACCAAGTATAATATTTACCACCATTTCCTGACCAACAGATGTCAGCTGGATTGGTCATTTACGTGTTATGAACAGCATAGAAAAGCAGTTAATGTGGTGATGAGAACATTTTGTGTAGATTAACTTGTTCAGGAGTTTCATTTGATGTTTATTTTTATTATGTTGGTGACATGAGTTTATTACCTACTTATCAACTGATGCTGCAGCAGTCCAAGTGCAAGTGTAATTACCAACATTTGAAATACGTGTGCATTAGTTTTATTTATAAAATGCATCCAACTACATGTCACTTACATGTCCCAAGGAAAAAATAATTGTATGAAAAAAAAGAAAAACTTCAGAGCAAACACATATCAACTCTTGCCACTCTACTCTTATCTGGGAACTTGATTACATGGAAGAGGCCCAGATTTTGCTGGACTAACCGGGGAAGCAAATTTCAGTGTCCTAGACTCACAACTCAGAACCTTTTGTCCCAAGATGGTTAAATCTAGGGTCTATTGGTTTGAGCAACTCAGCTGACTTTTGTTGCTGTAGTGTGTCCCAGGCAACTGGTTTAAATCGTTTAAAACTCTTTACAAAATGAAGCTAGTTCTATAGCTGGTCCAGTACTAGTTGAATCAAAATGGTGAAGAATTATTTTCCATGAGTAAGTATTTATTAAAGAGTTTGGGCGAACTGTTTTCAGAGGAGAGGTAGTTCACGAACTGCACAGAAACTATTTTGTGGTTGGTTATTCAAAAGTTATGCCGTGCTATTAGATGTATGGCACTGCTTCTGCTTCCTGTCAGGATGACTGAAATTTTTTGAGGAAGGAGTGATTAAGAGAAAAATCTGAAAGCCAACTTCTGCTACTTTGTTAGTATAAATTAATTAATTTGGCGAGGGTAGGGTGTGGAGGGGGGAAATTCAAAAATACTTCCAGAAATTCTAGCAACTCTTTGCATACTTGTAAATAATGAATAGTATGACTCCCACATATAGCAGCAAGTAGTCTATTTGCTTATACAATTCCATGTTCGTGTTTTAATTATTCAATCAGCTGTAGTCAAAAGTATGAATAGTGTCCGAGTCTGATTAGAATAGTAATGATATTGTCAAAGACATAGTAACTTCACATAACTATGGTTTGTATTTAGGTGGTAAGGCAAGTCTATAAGAAAAATATGAATCTTCTCCCATTCTCTGATCTGAACCGAGTCTAGGACTTCTTCAGTTTTGAAAGAGGGCTCTCTATTTCCCTTCATTTTTTTCCAGATGCTAACATGGTAGTGTGGAAGTCTATCATGCTGAAAGCATGCCCAGTAGTTCATGCTGGCTTATTTTGTAAATTAAGCATCCCTATTATTCTTTACAGGACTTTATTTTAAGTTGCAAACCTTTTTGGAAGTGAATGGGCATGTGCATCTTCATGTGTATTGATGCGCCTTTTTTAATGTGCATTAAATCCAGTACCTCCAATATGAAGTACTAAATTAATGATGAAGTACTAAATTAATGTGCATTAGGCTGTGCTAATGCACAGTAGTGCATTTGCATGCTTTCTTAGTGATGCTTAATGCTCAGTAGACTATTTTACTGTGCATTAGCATAACATCATGGTTTCTTATGTAACACTTTAATGCACACTAAAATAGTGTACTGCGCATTACAACACACGTGTAAAAATGCTCAATGACATTTTCACAATTAATTTATGGAGGACTTGGCATAACACTGCTGCCCAGGAAGACAACTGTTATTTGGGAGCTCTAGTATTTTGGAGTGAGCCATTGTAAAATTTCATCAGCTGAAAAGAATATGCCAAAAGAAACAGCAGGATCCCTCAATACAGATTCTGTAAATTGCTTCTGAAAACACCTATACTACAAGTGCAGTTTTACAGTAAAGTCACATTCTTCTACCTCTACTTGCAGTACCTTCTACTGATCGTACAAATCGTTGTATCTAAGAATTTTCACGCTACGGCACAGCACATTAACTAAAAAATAAGAGCAAGTTTCCAGTATCAATTAATAACATGGAGAAGAAGTGGAATACACTGGAACTGGTTGACAGTATGCAGCACTCAGTATTCCTCCCTGAACACCTGGAGGCTCCAAAAGGTATTCTCCTGCCCTGAGGAAGAGTTCTTTCTGGAGCATTGGTTGTGGTACAGACAAGCCCATTATAGGTACAGACATCAACGCCTGAAAGAAATCTTGCAATGGCAAAATGGGAAAAAAGGTTGATGGAAAAGCTCAAGAGAACAGGGTTTTTTTTCAAGATATGTTAAAATAGTTTGTTATAACAACAAACAACATAACAACTTTAAGCAGTAAACAACGCTTTTACTGAAACACCATTTCACTGCTGAAGGAGTAAGAAATTAAATGAAGGCCTGCCTGATTTAAATACAAGAAGTTTGGTTGTTGGTTGTTTTCTTTTCCCTGAGAAAGCAGTGTAGGGAAACATGTGATAGTCTCCTCAGACTGTAGATTGTTTGAAAGTTTGATTAGGAAACTAGACTCAAGTCCATTTACGCCACTCCCAGGAAACAGGACACACTGCTTGGTTCTTGTGCAGACAGGTGACCCTTGAACCTTCTTCTTGAACCTGACTAAACCAGACTAAAATTAATCCATGGTGTAACTGCATTGAGTTCAATGGCCTGTAAACATTGGTGGTTACTTTTGCTTGTCTTCTCATTTCTTCCCTCTCTCGCTCTTTCCCCCTGCTTTACAGCAAAGGTAAAAAAATGTAAATTTAGTCTTATTACTGAGTTTACTCAGGAAACTCAGTAGTCTTAGTCTTATTACTTGTTAGTAACAATTGTTAGATTAGAACTCAGGAGATTTGCTAACATTAGCTTAGTACCTCCCAAACTGAAATAAAGTATTGGTAAATTTAGGGCCTCAGATGGTGTTTTGCAGAAGTCTTAATATCTTTATTTTACATTTTTGTATATACATTGACATTATCCAGGAACCAGGAGCAGAGTGGTAATTTTTCAGGTTAAAATACAATAAACTCTAACTAACTTTTATGGTTTTTGGAATTAATATGGTTTCTTGTGGCCTATCCAGATCATTGGTCCGCTTTATGTCACCTGGTGATTCTTTGTGAGAACGCTCAAAAGGGAACAAGGAATTTTAAAGAGGAAAAGAAACTTCATTGGTCTAAATATGCCTGTCCTGCTTCAGTTCCTTTATTCCTTTTTCATTCCTGATTTTTATATTCAGTTCTTAGGGGTTTGGGGCTATCAATGATTTAAAAAGAACATAAGACCAGTTCTTTCCATAAAATCATTCTTTAGAAGTAATATTCATAGTATTTAGCACTTATATTCAGATGCATATTAAGCTGTCTTGGATCCAGGCCCAATAGTGTGTGGGGTTCAGAGAATCATACACATTGTAATTTTGTTGCTAGCAGCATTCACTTCATTCTTGTTGGTTTCTACATTTTTAGAGAAGATAGTGTGTAGTTATAGCAAGACTGTGAATGTAAGTAAAGCTTCTGAGTGAGCCATGTTGCTTGGAAAAGGCCAGAATGCAGCATGGACTTACAGGGATGACCTAGGATTTATGGTATTCAGACCTGTTATCCCTCAGGATTCTCTTCCCTGTTGCATCACTGTATTTCCCTTTCTCCTGACAAGAAAAAGCAGTGGACTTCTCTAGATCAATGTTGTTCAAACTGTGGCAGGTGGGTGACTTCGATGGTATGTGAGAGGAAGGAGTAGGGCAACAGAAAGGAAAAGTGAAATATAAATGGAGGATTGGGGTGGGGGGCAGAACAAATGAAGCACGACTCCATAATAATGTGTCATAGGTTGTTGAAGAGATGATAGTGTTATTTTAGTTGTATAAAGTGTTACTGTGTTATCCATAACACCAAATCATAGGTATAAACAGCCATATGGCAAAGTTAGATGGTTGGTTGCCCCTTCTGGCAATACAAAGATGTTTGAAAGCCAGTGTGATCAGATACCTGAGTATTTCTCTAGTGTCAAACAGATCGCTCACTGGGCCTGGGCTGTTCCCTGACACGGAGAGCATGTCAGGGATACGGATGGAGGACAAAGGGTAGTGCAATCCCCACACAACGTAACCGCCCTTTGTGATCCATTGCAAGCCAAAACAAGTCAGGCACAATGCTTTACATTGTACCAGGATCTAAAATGGCCTTGAGTAGTCTTCAAAATCAAAAGCACATTTGCCTTCTCCGAGGTTTAATGCTGAGCACAGTTAAGACACACTTGAGGAGTGAGCCTTACATTTTGAAGCACTTTTCCTTGTGTTTTCCCACACAAATTAGCTCTTAACTTAGCTCTTTTTCCTTTTACTTCGGTTTTCATGTAACTTACAATAATACAGGAGATAACTTACAATAACTGAAGTGTGACATAGGGGACCTTGCTGTGTATGGTTGTCAGAGCAAAAGCTAAAAGAGAACAAGACAATCACAGGGGATTTAGTACCAGCTTAATCAAAACAATATGGAGGTGTTGTAGGTGCTGAGCCCTTTATGGACAGTTAGGCTCAGCCCTGCCTGTGAGGGACCAGTTACTCCACAGCTGGTTCTGATTACATGGGGATCAGTTATCAGACTCAGGTGGGAAGGAGATGGCTGGTTGCCCTGGTTGGAAAGCTCAGCTGAAGGAGAGTAGTTGTCATGGAACCATAGAAAATCATAATCATAGAAGATGAGGGTTGGAAGGGACCTCAGGAGGTCATCTAGTCCAACCCCCTGCTCAAAGCAGGACCAACCCCGGGTAGGTCATCCCAGCCAGAGCTTTGTCCAGGCAGGTTTTGAAACCCGCCAAGGATGGAGCTTCTACCACCTCTCTGGGTAACCTGTCCCTTGTGACTGGGGTAGTAACTGGTGTAGCAAGGGGTAGTAGGCTTTAAAGAGGGACATCTAGAGTTGGACTGGCAATAAGTATCCGGCTGTGGAGATCTGGACCTGGGTAAGGAATGCAGGGAGAGAGTGTGTTTTGGGAATTGCCAGTGTTCTGTAAGAGAAAAGATCAAAAGGATAATTGAAGACGTGTGTCTCCTTTGGAGCTTTTTTCCTTGCCAGTCCTAGGTAGGGTATGGATAAATGCCTAAAGATGTAGTTGGTCACAAGAGGCTGATAAGCAAAGGGACTATATCTCACCAGAAAGTGGAAGACAAGTTAGAACCTTAAGACTGTTGTCAGGCAGATGGAGGATTCTTCATCTGGAGCTCTATTATAATTTAAGTCATCACTACATCATGACCAGACCCTGTTGCCACAGAAGAATGGGGAAGAAACTGAGTCTAGTGAGCAGTGCCATATCAGGTCACAAGGGGCTGCTACAGAAAGTGACTCTATAATACACCTGTATGCTGTTTTCTCTAACTCTCTATTCAAACTATTCTCTCATTCTACCAGTGTAAATTCAAAATTTCCCTATTGAAGTCAGTGAGCTGGGTAAGTCAGTGTCTAAGTTAGACTAAATTCTTCAGGCAGGTATAAAACTGTGTGGTTAACATTTACACAACCGCAATTACAAGTGCAACTATAAGTAATCATTAAAACAGAAATATTTTGTGCTCCCAAAAAGCACATCTTTTTATTTTCTTTGAAAAAATAATCTGTGAACAAAGAGTTCTGGAGTTTGTTTTCCTGCTGTGGTTAGCAAACGTTTCCCACAGGGTCAGATACAGTGCTAATTTAAGTCACCTTATAGTGCCAGACAAATTGACTAGTTGAGATTGGTCAATTCTTTTACACAGTCCAGTCTTGAATGCCCTAACTTGTAGAAATAAAACTGCATCAAGCTACAGCTTCACTCCTTTTCTTTCTGACTAGGTTGACTATCAAATATATCCTGATGATGTCTTCCTACGTTAACCATAAAGCAGTTTATGGTGGTGGAGCTAGAAAATTCAATGATAAAGTTTCACTTAATGTTATATCCTTTCTGACTTGTACCCCTCTATTTAAAATAGGGGTCAATGAGAAACATGGCAGGTAGCTGACATGTTTAACATTTCATATCATTGTGGCTTGTCCAGAGATCTTGATGGCTAATGACATTATAAACCCTGTATGCTTCAGTGTTTTACCTGAGTTTGTTGATGCTGTAATCCATGCCTGCTGTAGGTTTATGCTGTAGGGTTTACATACAGCATGACAGCATGTACAAATATTCATTTGGTGGTGGAAAATGCTACTAGAAATGATTCCAGGAGAGAGAGCAGTACAAGTGTTTAATTTGCAACTGCCCCATCTCCTATGGTCCTTGTACTTTCCCAAGACTGGGATGATTCTGGTCTGGGCAAAGTGTGTGCTGCTCCAGTCCTCCCATTCCTGGGGGGACTGGAGTATCAGGCAAAGCCCCCCAGCAGGCTTCTCATACCAGGGACTCCAGAATGAGAAGTGGGTAGCAGGCTTGAGGTGCCATTCCCCCCATCTTGCTCCTGGTGCCTGGGAGCTGAGTAGACAGAACAACCCTGGTGTGTGGAAGGCTGGCAGGGAGAAGCTGGTAGCTACTCCTTTTCTCCTCTCTTGGTTCATGGGAGGGGCAGGAACAGCTCCCCTTGTACCTTCTCCATTTTGGGATGAGGCCAGTTTGTGGAAGGCACAGGAGCCTTCGCTGTTCCTGGCCCCTGGGAGGAGTTAAGCCATGAGTTAGCATACAAGTGGTTATTTTCCTGGGAGAAACTCTAATTGGGTACAGAGAGAAGAAGGGTAGGCTTGTTAGTGTGTGTGTGTGTGTGTGTGTGTGTGTGTGTGTGTGTGTGTGTGATATATTATGCACATACTATCTCTCTCTCTCTCTCTCTCTTTTCCTATACATGAGTTGTTAATGTTGTTGCCATTCAAGGGAAAGTTATTAGGATGAAATTCTCTGATCATGTAGGTGGCACAGGTGGAACAGAGGTCAAACATGCTAATATTGGTTATAGGAGCAATACATGGGGATGTAGCAGTTCACCCAATTGGCACAACAATAGTTTTGTCATTTGAGTAGTTTATTTTGCCCTTCATCTTCCCTCCCACCCTCTCAGGTAAGCGTACAGTGAAACATCTATGCTAGCTTAAGAGAAATAAGATCATGCAAACATCTTGTTCAATTCCTTGTTGGTATCCTACCTATTGTCCTCAGGGAACTGGTACTTGAAGCTACCATATTCCTATGTGGCACTGCTTCACTAGCTAGTACGGAGGTAGAACAGAATAATTGTATCTTGTTCTTGGTTCAGGACAAGGACTGCAATTGTGCCCTGACTTTGCAAAGGTCTCAAAGTATAGAAAGGCTCCTTGCGCCTTCCTTCACACAAGCATGCAGGGCCAACCGGTGTGATAGCTCCCCTGCAAGTCTGTGTGTATTTGCTAGTCTTATTTTGGCCTCTTGCCCAGGAAGAGGATAGCACACCTTGACTTCCACCACTGATTTACACATTGGTCATCAAGTGATTTGGTTCAGTTACCCATTTGATGGTGCGGTGCCTAGAACTATATTATTACTTTTTTTTCCCTCCTTCTATTTTGTGCTTATCTGATCATTTAAAAATGAAATGTAATACCATTATTTTTTTTTAAAACATCTCTCTCATGTGACACACACATTCTCTATGGTGTTAATGCCTTAGGGGAAGGTTAATAAGTTCAATTGCAAAATCTCACTTCTTTAATCGCACTTGTCCATCCTCTTCAGCCTTATGTATTCTAAAAATCTGCCTTTTACTTTAGAGCTCATTTGTTGTCCAAATAATTTATCTAGAAAAACTAAGTCAAAATCCGATAAACATTAAAGGCAGATCACAATGGAAATTATCTTCACTTTTCTTGGTTATGCTGGTGAGGCAAAAAAGCCTCAAGAGGAGCTTAATCTATTTCCCATAGAAATCTATCTGGTTTCTTAAGTTGTCCCTGAATCCTAAAATCACATCTCTTCAAGTTAGTAGGACTAATACCAGCTTGCACCAGTTCCTGTAGGTCAGTACAAAGATTCACTGGTTTTTAATTTTAAGGGCACCTAAGCTTCATTTCTGCTACTTTTGTAAGTAATGCAGATTTGCAGGAGCATGAGAATGAGATCATTAAGTGTCTTATCTTAAACTCATTGAAGCTAATGGGAATACTTTCATTAACCACAATAGGTTTGGATTCAGCCTTTTCACAACAGGTGTTATGTTTTTTGTACTGCTGGAAGTATTTTGACTCTTTTCCTGTTCCTTTTAGGGAATAAAAAACTCCATGAAATTGTGTTGGCAGTGTTCACTTTCTGTTCTCGATGTCTGTTTTCTTGTGGGGTGAATAAAGGGAGGATGTAAATTTCTCCTTTGTATTTGCATACATTTCCAGTGTAAAATGTAAGTGTTTCTCTGTGCATGTTTGTAAAATCTATGTATGGTACTGCAACTCTGCTAGTACGTGCTTATTATTTTTTGTGTTGGAAACACTAGATACTGTATACATATAAGGTTATGGGGTTTTTCCATTGGTAATAGGAGACGTACAATAAAAACCTAGCAAAAAAAATATTTTTAGAGCAGCATATGTGAAGCAATGTATAGTTTCTTATAATTAGTTGGTAAAGCAGTCCAAGTATCCTTCCCTGTGTTGTGACACTAGGAGAGACACATCCAACACAGTAAATAGGCAATTACTGTTTATCTCCTATGATTTGTAAGGGCATTTGTGTGATCCATTTGCTGTACATTGTGCCAAAGAGAGATTCATCTGCATTATCAGTGTAAGAATACAAACAATACAATACCTCTCATCTCAATCTACTTTTCAGCCTGTTTTATTCTTGTGTAAAAAGTGTTTGTGTGGAAATGCATTAAAGCAACTTTTTGTTGGGGTCCAAATGAACAACCTGTACATGGGCAAACCCCAAAATACAATGGAGAGCAGGATTGTTTCTTCTTAGTACTAACTTATGGGGGATGTGCAATCTGCTGTGAGCCAGTGTGTCTCAGGATTGGAAATCACTCTGTGCCTAATGACTTGGAGGATCTTGTATACACCCCTTTCTGTAGTCTACTAGCTCTACACGCACCTAAAAAGAAGTGGGTAGGGAGATGGCCCCTGTCTGCTTACTTGTTTCTTCCACTTTGTAATGACTAGTACTGCTGCTCAAGCTTGTCTGTGTAGTCTTTGTGTCCACTGAAAGACCTGTAACTCTACTTTGTCTGTGCAAGTAGGTGGAGAGGCTCTTGTGACTTTCACTCTATGCATGGGCCAGTGAACTGTTTGGTGCTGAGCTGGCATGCCTCCATAGAGAGAGGCAGGATTCATAGCTGCTAGAGTCAGAAGGGACCTCAAAGGATCATGAAGTCTGGCTCCCTGCCAGTGGCAGGAAAAGGTGCTGGGGTCACGTGATGCCAGCCAGGTACTTGTCCAGTATCCTCTTGAAAACCCCAAGGTAAGGGAGAGCACCACCTCCCTTGGAAGCCCGTTCCAGATTCTGGCAACCCTAACGGTGAAGAATTTTTTTCTGATATCCAACCTAAATCTACTGTCCACCAGCTTGTGGCCATTGTTTTTGGTTATTCCAAGGGGTGCTCTGGTAAACAGAGTATCTCCTATTCCCTGCTGCACCCCCCTGGTGAATTTGTATACTGCCACAGGATCTCCCCTCAGCCTTCTCTTGTGCAGGCTGAAAAGGTCCAGGTCCCTCAGTCTTTCCCCATAAGGCCTTCCCTGCAGGCCTCTAACCATACAAGTGGCCCTCTGGACTCTCTCAAGGTTGTCCACACCCTTCTTGAATTACGGCGCCCAGAATTAGATGGTATGACACTGGCTAATTCTTGCAGCACCCTTGGGTGGAGCTCATCCAGTCCCGCTGATTTAAACACATCCAGCCCCTCCAAGTGTCTCTTTACTAGGTCTTCACTGATAGTTGGTGGGCTGGTGTTTCTCCTGCTTCTGTCCCAATGAATTTGGGAGATTTGTCTAGATCCAAGTTCAAGAATATAGAGGCAAAAAACTCATTGAAGAGCTCTGCTTTTTCCCTCCTATCTGTCACCAGCTGCCCTTGTTTATCCTGTAGGGGTCCTATGCTGCCCTGGGCCTTCTTTTTGTTCCCTATGTACCTGAAAAAGGACCTTTTCTTGTCCTCAATTTTTGTTGCTAGGCTGAGTTCTAATGCTGATTTGGCCTTCCTAACTGATTCCCTGCAAGTGTAAGCCAAGGAGGTATACTCCTCCTTGGTAGCTACCCTCTGCCTCCACAGCCTATATGCCCCTTTTTTTGCACTTAGGCTTTTGTAGATTTCCCTGCTTAGCCAGGAGAGCCCCTTTGCCCCCTTTTCTACACAGTGGGATTGCCTCTTTCTGTGCCCAAAGGATCACTTCCTTGAGGAATGGCCACCCTTCCTGGACCCCCATTTTGTCAATGCTCTTGAGCTTTAATGCCCCACTAACTACTCTCCTAAGCACCCTGAAGTCAGCCTTTTTGAAGTGTAGCACTTCTGCCCTGCTGATTACTTTTCCCACCCATTGCCAAATAGTGAATTCGGTCGATGGATGGTCACTGTCCCCCAGGTTGCCTTGTAACCGGCAGATCCCCCACCAGGTCGTCCCCCAGAGCCAGCACCAAGTCCAGCAAGGTGTTCCCCCTAGTGGAATTGTATACCTCCTGCATCAGGTGGAGGTCTTGTATGCAGGTTAAGAACCTATGTGAACAATTAGTTCTGGCTGACTGATCCTCACAGCAGATGTAAAGATAGTTTAGATCACCCATAACAACCATATTTCTTGACTTCTGAGAGCTGCCTGGCGAATTCTAGATCTACCTCATCCTCCTGGTGTGGTGGTCTGTAGTAGACCCCCATTACCAAGTCCCTTTCCCCTCACCCCCCTTGTATCCTAACCCACAGTACCTCAGTTTGGCCCTCCTCTGATCGCATCTTAATTATAGAAGATGTATATTGCTCCTCAACACAGAGAGAAACACCCCCTCCTTTTTTCCCCACTCTATCCCATCTGTGCAACCTATAACTTTCATTGCTTACTGCCCAATTGTGAGAAGGGTCCCATTGGGTTTCAGTCAACCCAACCAGATCAAAGTTGTTGTTTGCATGCAAGAGTGCAAGTTCCTCCTGCTTGTTCCCCATGCTCCTAGCATTAGTGTAGATACATTTAAGCCCCCCAGTGAGTGCCCTTGGTATCCCCTTGTCCTGATGTCTGTCAGACCCCATAGTGCTGACCTGGGCTGATCCATCACATGGTTTGAGATTCTCTGAATGTAGATTCTCGTTGTCCACTGCATCCCCGTCCCCCAATGAACCTAGTTTAAAGATAGGTTGTGATGAGCCTGCACAGATGGACTTTGCAGCTCTTCAGGCATTGGGGATAATTGAGATAATTCCCTCAATGGTGGGTAGACATGGAGAGGCAGGGTGACACACTAGCTAGCAGAGATGACCGTAGCAGGGTGTGGCGGGGACAAAGCAGCCTGTGTGGGGCCCAGACATGGCAGGGGGGGAGTGAGTGAGTAAGACTTTGTCACTGAAAATAATTGACTGAATTCTTTCACTTACCTTTTCTACCTACCACATTAAGCCAGTATTACTTCTGTAGCAACAAAGCTAAGTATGGTTACCTCCTCATATTTATTTCTGTACTTGCAGAATCTCTTAGTGTGTGAGTCTCCCTCTGCTGTTCCTCTCATTCCATGCTTGTGTAAGAGAAGTTGTTTTTGAGCACAGGGAGAGATTAAAGGGCTCGCCTTGGCACTGTTGCTAAGTATAAAAACTGAAGTCAGTGAGAGTACTTGCAGAAGTGATTGCAAGACTGACTTCTTTCAGATATATTGGAATATAGAAAAATATTACTTTATTAAGTAAAATCACAGATCAAATCTTGCTGTCCTGACTCCCAGTCTAATAGGACTCATTCATAGATTCATTAATTGTAAGGCTGGAAGGGACCCTGGAAGGTCATTGGGTCCAGCCTCCTGCACCAAACAGGAAAGACAGGTGGAGTCAGGTGACCCCAGCAAGGTGACTGTCCAGTCTCCTCTTAAAGATTTCCAGGATAGGCAATTGCATCACCTCTGGAGGGACCTTATCCACAGTCCGGACACCCTAGTTGTGAAGTACTTTTTCCTAATGTCAAGCCTGAAACGGTTTTCCAGGAGTTTGTGACCATTACTCCTAGTTTTCCTCTCGGCTGCCCTGGTGAACAGTTGTTCACCGAGCCCTTGATGTATGCCTCTGATGTAGTGGTAAGCTGCTACCAAGTCCCCTCTCAGCCCCCTTTTTTTCAGACTGAAGAGTCCCAGATCCCTCAGCCTTTCCTCATATAGTTTGCGATGCAAGTCTCTGATCATACGGGTGGCTCTTCTCTGGACTCTCTCAAGCTTTACTACATCCTTGTTAAAGTGTAGCACCCAGAACTGGACGCAGTACTCCAGCTGCGGTCTCGCCATTTTCCCAGTTAAAGTTAACTTACAGTCCCCCAGCATCAGAGGATGCTTTGCAGTCCTGAACTGTTCTGTCTGCTTCAGCAGAGCAGGGTCTGCCCTGCCTTTCTGCTCACTAGCCAGAGCACTAGTACTCCTCTGGCTGGCTGAGGAGAGGGTGGGAGGGAAAAACCCACTTCTCTGGTGCACTGGATCTTCAGCCAGGTGCAGCCTGGTGCAGGGATGGGGCAGGGTGAGGAGAGTGTGGAGGTGGGGGGCTTGGCTTCACCCCCAGCCACACTCACCTCCTCAGTCTTCAGCCAGCAAAGGAGGGGACAGGACTCTAGCCACACTCCTGGCTCTCAGCCTTGGGGGGTGGTGGAGTCAAGCCATAGTGAAGTCTTTCCCTTCCATACCCTCCAGCCAGACCAGTGACTGAGGAGGGGGGCATGGCTACGGGACTCCAGCCCCACTGCTGGCTCCGGGTGGGAGGAGGAAAGTTCCCAGGTTGGGCTTTTTCTCCTCCCACTGTGCCAGGCTGCTTCCATCTGGGGGTCCAGTGCCAGGCCAGAGGGGTGGGTTTTTCTCCCCACCCCTTCCTCAGCCAGCCCAAAAGGTAAGGTGGGGGTGTAGCTGGGGGAATCGCCTGGTTTCCAGCCATCTGTAGTGGCCAGCATGTTGGGAGGCATGCTTTCAAGGCCTTCCAGCTACTGGTATGAGCTCCTGCAGGGGTCTGGCTGCCTTTTCTGTTTGCAGAGTAAAAGTCCATTCACTTGCTTATTGGTTCAATCTACACAGTTTAGAGAGACCTGCAAAGATTGAATTGATTCAGTCTTGGGCTTTTTGATTCTCTATACTTAGCCATTCTGTGAGAGAAACAAGCAGAATCTATCCCCACTCTTTCAATTTATTTTCCTCATTTTTGAAAGCAAAATATATAATTTTCTAAGTTGTTAGCTCTGGGAGAGGATATTGCTAGGCATGTCAAGCAGCATTGTGGTTAGCTCCTAGAAGACATATATTTTACCCTATAAAAATAAGTGCATACAGATATAGGAGCTATATCTTTAATTGATGGAATTTGGCATTGCTACTTTGATGCAGTGCCTGCTGAGTTATACTAATGACATGGACTGCAATTTCACCTCAAATTTGACTAATTTGAGCCAGTTCACAAGGTGAGAGAGAGTTAGTTAACATCTTTCAAAGGGATGTTAGCTAAGGATTTTAACCTGAATAAATGCATACCTACATATACCTACATACATATATAGATTTAGGGAAGGGTAATCTTGACTACATGCTGCACAGGGAAGTTGGAGAGTAAGAGCCATCCACTATGTGGACAAATCTAGTTGTGATTAGGTGATCTATAAAAATCCAGCTTCCTTATAGTCAGTGCAAGCATACTTATCAAATCTGGCCTGAGCTCAGTTACTATCCATGAAGGATTTGTGTCTTGTCTGAGCGGAGTGGGAATTTGACAGAAATGCCTGATTAAAATAAATGGAGCATTCCTATCAAATCCAGGCCACTAATGAATCCATGGGTAAGCTCCATTAATTTCAATGCAGTTCTAAATCTTAAAATGTTATGAAAGAGAGGTGGCTGCATATATACATTTATTACTTTTCTGAATGTTAAGTTTCTAGATGATTTTAACTTAATCTTTTTTTAGATGTTTTAAAGTTTCAGTCTAACCAACATTTCTCCATTTTTGGTGTGTAGAAATGTGCAAAAAAGGATCTGAAAGAAGAAGCTCAAATGTAGCTTAAGTTAGTGTTTTTAGGTTGTTTTCCAAGAAGTTTACTCTGGGATGAAACAGTTTATGCCAAGTTTAATCTCAGAAGGGAATCTGTTCTTTTTGTTATCATGCCCCTAAAACAGAATTTTACAAAGGAAACAATCACATTGTCTTAGTAATAGGATGATAAATGGAAGGTTACAGTCCAGGATGTAAATTATTTTTGACACACAAGTTCTTACTATTTCTTCCACGGAGGCTAAATTAACAGGTGAATCTAAGGGTCCTATCAACAAATAAATTACACCAACTTAAACTTGCATCCCTTTATTTACATGTTTACATCACTTATGAATTTGGGAAAGTATAACTCTCAAGATACTCAGGTACAGCTAAGGAAGCCATTCTTTCAGCTCTTCAGTAATGCACTTGAACCCTGCTGCAGGCTTCTGAGCAGCAGAATGCAAGTGGGTTTTTATCTACTCTGGTTAAGAAGTGAAGCATTTCTAATTTCAGCTGTGAGAATGCTCTTGCTGTCTCTTCAGGAGTTTCCTGCTTCAGAAATTGGGTCCTAAGCATTGCCTGAGATACTAACTGTATTTACTGATCTTCATGTTACCAATGGCACTCTAGCCTCCTCAGTGAAGGTTACCAAATATGTTCCCCATCAGACGCATCTACACGAGACTTTACTGCTCAGTACTGTAGTTTACTGCAGAGTAAGTGTGCATGTCTACACATGCACGCGTTTACTGTCCAGTAAAAATTGCTACTCACAAGTAAATTTGCTACTTGCAAATGCAAGTAGCAATTTTTTTCACGAGTAGATACTGTGCAGTTAAATACATATAGCTGCCAATCAGGAGCAAATTTGCTTCCTATCAGCCCCAGCCTCAGGCCCTTAAAAGCCTGCAGGCACTCAGAGCCCTGCAGTACAAGCAAGCAGCCTGAGGCCACTCCAGGCCCGTGTCCCCTGCTCAAGCCACAGGCCAGCTACACCAGTGTGCCTGCACCCTGGCACCAGTGCCTGGCACTGTATTGCTTTGCAGCTGCAATGCCCGTGGTGTCCAGGCCTGTGAGCTGCTCCAGGCTCCTGCCAGGCGTATCAGGACCCAGACTCAGCTGCAGGCAGCTCCTGGCCACTGGGGCCAACTCCAGCTTCCTACAACCCACCCCCAGCAGCCTTCCCAGAACTTGCAGGTTCTGTGAGGTATTGCCTCACCATGTGGCTGCCAGTCCTGTGCTATGGCCCTGCGCTAGGCATTGCAGGCAGTTGCCCAGGCCCAGCAGCACAGGAACAGCTGTGCAGAGACCCAAAGAGCTGGTGCGGGAACCCTGATGGCTTCATTGCCCATGCCACACCCCACCATCCAGGGCCCCAACTGGTCACAGGAGGAGACTGGTGACCTCATGGCACTGGGAGCTGAGGTGGAGGTGCAGAAGCAGTTTATGCAGGGCTCCAGTGCCCATGTCTGTGAGGGTCTGTCAGGCCAGATGCAGGAGTGCAGGCACAACTAGTCAGTGTGGCAGTGCCGCATAAAGGTCAAAGCCTTGTGGGCACAGTGGGTTTCCATCACTGACCACAATCATTGGTCAGGGAGTGCCGGCAAGTCCATGCCCTTTATGCAGCATCTGGGACCTAGGCTGCAGCCATGCTGTGTACTGCAGCCTGGGCAACCTGCCTGAGGCCCTGCCCTGGCCTGGCACGTGTGGTGATTTGTCACTGGTGGATGACCCTGCAGGACACCAGTAGCCCATCCTACCAAGCTGCCCATCTGCAGCCTCTACCAGCCTGGGCCAGCGCCTGCCTCAACAGCTCTGCAGCCTCAGCCCCAGCCACAAGGCATGGCCAGGCATGTCCATCACCAGCTGCCAGCAGTGCCAGCTCCTGCCCAGGGAGGACCCCTGGCCAGGCACCTGCACAACACAGCCTGTCATCCAATGAGTCCACCCAGAGCCACATGACATCGCCACCAGCTGGGAATGACCGGAGTTGCTGGCCATACCAGCCCTGGCCATGGGGTAAGCTCTAGACTTGGGGGAGGGCTGTCCTTCCCTCAGCCCCAACCCTTCCCCTGCTCAGGCCCTAGCCCCTTCCCTTGCCCCCTTGCTTCCCTCCTGGGCTGGCTACACTCCCTTGGCCCCTTCATTTCCCATCCCCAACCCACAGCATGCAGGGAGGTAGGAGACAGTGCAAAAGTTTGTTGAGCAGCCTGTGCCTCTGGAGCTAGGCAGGCATGGGCTTTTCACATGCTGAGGGATATGTCAATGCTGGTGGTGATGTCTTCCTCAGCTCTGGGGGGCAGGGATGTGTAATGGAGCCACAGGTATCCCTCCAGGCATGGCAGAGGTTGCAGGGCAACCCAGGCTTCCCTCCACATCGTCAAAGCTCAGGGTCCCATGCCAGCTGTGCCCAGGCCACCATGGCGATCAGCAGTAACAGGGTGTAGTGGGTCAGGAACCCTTCAGTCTGTGCAACCAGCTCTTTGTGCAGTGCTGGGGACACACACAACAGGGGCATGCTTGGGGTGCACTGCTGCTGTGGGGGGGAGGCCCGGCCCTGGGGCAGCTCCCCAGAGAGACCCCCTGCAGGGAGGGTGAGGGCATGAGCAGCTCCTCTTTCCAGTCATCTGTGAACACTGCACCCTCCCCCAAGCCTGGGTGCGGTGAGATTGGTAGCATCACAGGAGACTGGTAGGCCTGTAGGAGGGGACATGGGAGCAGCAGGGTCTGGAACCATGGCAGCAGATGCAGCCAGGATCCTGGCTGGTCCTGGCCTGGTAATAGGGCAGGGGGGCAGGCTGCTTGTGGCTAGCATCCGTGGCCCACTGGCAATGGGGGAGCAAGCAGGATGAGGGGCTCAGCTGGCAGCCTCCTGGGTCCAGGCCTATCCAGCTGACCTATCATGGTCCATGGGCACCTGTGCCAGATAGCATATGGGCCCCTGGTACAGAGCATCTTATTTCAGAAATGTTGCAAACTCTCAAAAACAGCTTCTTTCTCATGCCTCTGCAGGCCCTGCAGCTGCACGCAGGGGAGAGGCCACCTTTGGCAGCCAGGATGCAGCTTCAGAGTCGCCGCTGCCCACAGCCAGGGCCCTGCAAATTCACTGGCTCTGCTAGAGGAGGACCCAGGACATGATACTCCTTCTGGACTGGCTGATGACAACATCAGACAACTCTCTGGTGGAAGATGTTGCCTGGCAGAGCAGGTGGTGGGCGGAGGATGTGGCCTGCAAGAATGTGCGGGACCAGGCAGACTGGGAGTTCAGGGCGCAGCTCCTGGCCCGGGAGTGTGAGCATGTGTAGGCCCTGCAGAAGCAGAGTGCAGGCACGGGCAGGGCAGTGGAGGCCATGGAGTACAAGCGTCAAGTGCTGGAAACCATCCTGGCAGTTGCCTGTGCTGCCTGGCCCCAACCCTAGCCCCACCTGCCTTCTGGCAGCTGCCCACTGCCCAGCAGCAGGCCCCCCCCATGGGCCTGGGCAAAAGTCCAGCGCTGCCTCCATGGGCCAGGAGCCTCTGCCCCAGCCCCTGCCCTGGGTCCCTTGCTGCCCAGCCACCCACCCTGGGCCCAGGCCTGTTGCTCACCCTGGCTCTATGTGGGCACAGAGTTGCCTGCAGTGGGAGAAGAACCACATCCCAGCCCTGTTAGTTTTGGACACTAGTTGCTGGAGGGGAAGATGCCCATGCCAGGGGGCTGCTGGCCACTGTTGCCCCAGGCAAGCCCCCCACCCACCTGACTCGCCACAGCATGTGCACACATAAGGCAGTGGCCAGAGGCCAGTGTGATGGCTGCCTGTCCCCAGGCTCTACCCGCTAGGCTCCCCCATCCCATGGCCACCCATGCTGGGTGGGCATGCACACAACCACATCACTTCACTCGTAAATAGTTTGCATGAGTAAGAGGGTGTTTTGTTGGTGGTGGAGGGGCTCCATTGTTGGAGAGGGAGGGAGGGGGAGGCATCTGTTTGTTTTGAGGGAATAAAATGTTTTTCTGAGAACTGGCTTCAGTTAGCGTGGTGCTGGGGGTGGGTGGTGGGGTAGGGGATATCTGGGCATCTGTCCAGGTAGGCTACAGTGGGGAGTGTGTAAGGAGGTGGTCGGGCAGTGCCTCTTTCACCCAGTAACCTGGCTCTTTTTGGTGGGTGTGCAGCTCACCGAGGTCCTTAGCAGTGGGGGCCCACTGGGGCCAGCAGGGCCACCACCATGGCCAGCAGGAGCCCAGGACACTGGATGTTGTTGCCAGGGGCAGGGGCTGGAGCAGCCATGGTACACGGAGGCAGAGGCTGGAGCAAGAGAGCTGCCATTTGCTGGCCCCAGCCTCTGCACGCTGCTCCTGGCCAGAAGAGCAGCTGAAAAGGCAGCACAGAGTGGAGTTGCCTTTAAAAAATGGCTACCAGCTGCTGTCAGGTGCACTGGAGCCTTGAGCTCCCCTTAGTGGTGGCAGGGGACCATTGCAGGAGCAGCAAATTTTCTTCCACCTCCCTGCATGTGTAGACAATTGCCCAGAAGCGTTTACTCATGAGCAGGGATCCTGGTTATCTCTGATGAATCACAAATTCTGTGACAAAAAATTGCAAATTCTCTGATTAAAACCCCTCAAATCCGTTATTAAAATTAAAAGCCCCCTGCAGTCTCCTTAGCTCTGCTGGTGCCCCTCACTCACCCACCAAAGCCATCCCAACCCTGCTGGTGCCCCTCATTGCCCCCACAACAGCTCCCTGCCCTACTCATGCCTCTTCCCCTACCCACAGCCCCTGCCCCCCATCCCTGCTGGAGGCCCTCCCCAGCTCCCAGTGCTATGGGGCCCCCCAAGTCTGCAGCTCCCTGCCCCCAACAGCAGGTAGCTGCAGCAGAAGCAGCATGGAGCTGGCTCCCCACTGCTGCTGCCTGCTCAGGTGGGGGCAGGGCTGGCTCCCCCAGCCCTGCTGGTGCCCCCAATCGTGACCCATAACACCCCCAGCCCCGCCAGAGGGGTCCCATGCTCCCTGCAAGCCACACTTACCTCAGCCTCCAGGAATGAAGCTAAGCTGAGCAGAGCTGTGGCTGACTGAGAGCCTCAGGTCCCACCCTTCTCCCTTTCCCTTCCCCTCTGGGCAGGGCTTGAGGTTTCCCACTCTGTTGGCAAACAGCTCTTGCAAGCTGAAGCTCAACCAGCCTGAAGAACTGTTTGTAAAAGCAGGGAATCCCCAGGTTTCTCTGCTGAAAGGAGAAATCTGCATTTTCTCTGATAAAAATTAGAAATCTATGGTTTTCTCTGTTTTTCCATGGGAAATGGAAAACCAGGATCCCTGCTAATGAGTAGTTTACTTGCAAGTAAAGTGATCCCAGATCAAATGCATGTGTAGATGCACATGTCAAGAATAAAGATGCATAGTTCTTTGTGAATTTAAGGTATGAAGAGGTGATTCTTCTGGAATGAGTGCCCAAGATATATTATTTCAAGTGCTCCAAGTTTCAGGTGAAGCGATACATTTAAGATTTTTGAGATGGTAAATTTAAAATTCCAGAGCTGTTAGCGGAAATAATTTATTTAAATAGTTACATTTATCATTGACTATCTGAGAGTATTTTCAACAGTAGATGAAACTTACACAAAGGTAGAACATTAAGGGGACTACCTTGGTTACCTACCATTTCTAGCATCTTTTTGTTGACTCTGTGAAAAATTAAAATTAAATCTGTGTAGTATTAAAATTAAATAAATAATATAAGCACAGAAAGTTTTTGTGATAATAGCTATGAGAAGCATCAGTATTTTTTCAACACATTTTTGTAGTATATTTTAGGGGGTGGGGAATAGGATTTTTTCCCCTAAATAATGTCTCACTTGGATGTCTGTTACATACGAGTCTTTTTTGCTGAAAAGAAATTACAGAAACTATAAACAGACAACTAAGCTGCTTTTGAAATGAGTGGGTTTTCTCAGTTTTAGCTATTATTAGCCATTAGATGATAAGTAGCTAGATTAGAAAGATGTTTCTTGAAATGTTGCATAGTATGCAGTGCATGCTTCCATTATGCTTCCTGGCATTATAGGATAATATGCCTTATTCGGAAATATAACAATCAGCTCTGTTAAATCATGTTCAATCAGCTTATATAATAACACCTATATTTTGTTATTCATTTCAGATTTCAGAGACCTATGCCTTCCTACCGAGAGAAGCGGTGACACGGTTTCTAATGAGCTGCTCAGAGTGCCAGAAAAGAATGCATTTAAACCCAGATGGAGTGGATCATAAAGGTAGTTGTAGTGTCAAATAGTGGGATGTAAAGTAATTTTATTCCTGATACCCATTTACATTTTCCTAGTGTAAGTAAAGGTTCATAAAAATTTGGTAGACTGGAACAGTTCAACAGATCAGATCTTCTCATTCACTTAAGTTAGAAGGTAGTGAATCTTTAGTATTTCCTTAAAGGATGGAGTGTAGTGCCATACTCATTTCTAAAAGAAAGATGATTTTACCTGGATAAAATAATTTATTTTCTTATGGAAATGCTTGTATGTCCATATAACAATAAACGATGGATAGGGCACATCTGCTGTAGTCATTTAGGATAGCAGAGTTTATAATTTTTCATGCTTATGCTTGATTTACTTTCTTTTCATGGAAATGGCTATCTGTAAAGGCAATTGAAAATGCCAAAGTTGGAGCCAACTGAGAAACAGTTTGGCATTTGGCAGCAGATTATACTGAGGTAGCTTCCACAATTAACATATCATGCATAATAAATATTTTTATTACAGATAATGGAAAACCTCCGACTTTGGTGACTAGTATGATTGATTACAACATGCCAATTACTATGGCCTACATGAAGCACATGAAACTGCAGCTACTGAACTCACAACAAGATGAGGTAAAAATAAAATATTCAAAATCTATTTATAGTTCATTGCAGATTGTATTGTTCCATAGTGTGATTCCACAAAATTTAATGAATTAAACCAAGGAGGAATGTGACCCTCTGTTAACAGTTTTGAATACTGTCAATATAGCAAGATATCTCTTTAAAATGCTGTATGATATGATATAATAAATATCCTGTTCAAAACTTGTAGATCTTCTTATACCCTCTGGCTTTGGAACAGTACACTATTCCACACTGTTTTAATAGAGATCTTGGTTCAGATGTTGGGCATTGTACATCAACTGCTAGGGTCAATTTGGGATGGAAAGAATAAGGAGGCAACATGTGCCACCATGGATGAGTTCTGTGCTTAGCAGTGCACGAAAGTGTTCTTTCATTAGCTCCTGAAGTGAATGCCATTCAAATGCTGAGGTTACTAGTCATGATGCAGAACAGCAAAGGAATGTGTGTGGGAGCAGTAACAAAGTGATTGGGATCTTCAGGACAGAGGCCCTGATTGGACAGTTTATGGGGAAATAGAACCTCCAACTCTAATACGGCAAAGTACTAAACATGGACTTAAAATTAACTCCGTGATGAAATCGGTCCTCATCCAGTAAGAAATTCATGTATGCACCTATACATTTGCATTTGAATTTCTGTCAGAATTAATTAAATATAGAAAAGGAGACTCAGGCTGAGAACTGGACTTCATCTAAGGGAACTGGAAATAATCTGCTTTTTTAATTATTTCTTTTCTGTGATTCATGCAGATCTTTTTCAAATTTTGAGAAGTGCTTCATGAATTGGAGGGGAGCTGGCAAATTATTTGTAATAAACTCATTTTGTGAGAAATGCGTTCATTTATCATGCAAGCTGCCAAATAGTTAGGAGCCCGGCTGTGTGCCAACCAAAAGCAGTCCTGCATGCTGTGCCCTTCTGCCTGCCTGGAAGAAATAATCTGAATTTGATTCCTTATTTCTTTTTTTTTCCTTAAAAAGAAAAACCTTTAAAAACAATCCAAACAGCTGGTTTATGGCAAAGACCCTGATTGACTTTTGAGTTCTGTAAAGCCAGCCAGATTATTTTTCATAATAAGTAGATATGAACTATTGATGGAGATATATGAATTATTCAAAACCCCACAAAAGCAGGGAATTGTCAGTACTTTTCTAAAAATATCAGGGATCTCTTCTTTTGTAGAAGACATGTCTATCTCTTTTACACTTCTCCAGGAGCACTTGATGCAACTTCAGCTTGGTCTTCTGTTCCCAAAACTAGGCCTTCCTTGTGTCGGCTACCCCAAGTTGAGAAGCTGACTCTTGGCAAGCAGTGGGCCGGAGGCTTTATCTTTACAGTGAAGTTTAATGCTACATTATTTTCCTTGCTCCTACAATTCTTTCTTCCTGCTACATGGGGCAAAACACTAATGTTGGAACACAGCCATCTGGTATAGTACATTCTTCTTCTATCATAGCTTAAGCATTTTAGTATTGTCCTTTCTGGCCTGATGACATGAATCAGGCCCCTTTCAGTGTACCATTTTTTCACTGAAATCAGGCAGCTGATGTGACAGTGGTAGTAGGAAGTAACAACTCCTGCCCTCCCCACACTTATAACTGAGAGCATTCCCACTTGAACTTGGCACACTCAGTCTTGCATTGTGACCTTTGGCTCATTGCAGTGATGCATAGTGTTGCAATTTTTAATGTCTTTCCATTGCATGATATGCACTTGCCAATAAGCACCATTGTTGCAAGTGAAGATCTCATGCTCTTTTTTAATTTTTATCTCTAGATATGTACTGTCATTGCAATGATATTAGTCTGGCACTAAGAACAAAATGGCAGTAGGAAGATAGCAGTGCAAAGTAGGAGTGTTTCTGATACATGTTTTCAAATTACTTTGTATGGTTTAAAAAAAATCCACCCTCTGATTTTACAGTAAGGCTCTGTTTCCAAGGTTGCACAAAGCATCTTTGTATTACAGTGGAGGGGAGGATCTGAGGTGAGAAGTAACTTAGTTACCACTGCTAGCGTGCCTAATAATTGAGAATATCTTGTTAGTAGTAATCAGTCACCTTGACCACTTCAGCCTAAGTCATACTGTTAAGCTGAAACCTTTGGAAAGGGTGGTGCAGAACTGTCATGGCCCAAGAGAAAGACCCAGCTGCTCAGGGAAATTTATTTCAATGCTGCAGCTGGCACAAGGGGACCATTAACCACCAGCTTCAGCCACTAGCAGCTGCATGCGCACACATAGGGGTGCAATAGAGTGCACAATATTTATAGAGACAGTGGAAGCATTGCTCTTTAGGGGACCAGGAACAAGTGGAGGCATAACCACAAATATCCCTATGCCTGGTTATTCCCCAACTAGTCTGTACTGTATGGGCAGCCAAGGCTTCTGTAGTTTGCACTGGAAGACAAGACAGGTGTCAGTGAGGTACAAGCCGACTCCAGATTGTAGCCCTCCATGCCTGGAGAAGATGGAAGCTTTCCAATGGGTAGAGGTGGTATGTACACTGATTCAGCCTTTGAAAGAGAGCAGAATGCATTTTCCCTGTACAACGTTGGCTCTACTGGCTGGTGCTTTGGGGGGGGGAGGAGTGGGGAGAGAGAGAGAGAGAGAGAAAGAGAGAGAGAGAGAGAGAGAGAAGTTCATGGGAAGGCTAGTGCTCTTGTGGACTCTAGCTTCCAGCATTTCTTACACTTTGTGTAAGCGCTATGAGGACATTGTTCATCACGTTATATCTGACTGTTTCCTATGTTAGATTGTATAACCCAAGTACCAGTTGGAGAAGCTTTCCCTTTTTCAATGTTTATGTTGTATAGAGTATTGCTTGGGGTAACGTGTTTTGTCATAAGCTGTTGTGCACAGGTACAGGAGAGATTCTTGGCACTTTGATTCCACTCTTAAAACATATTGGTATTAATGGTAGCTATGCCCAGTTCAGGGATTCTTCCAAAAGAGTGGAGCTTGCTCAGGGGCCAGCTGTTCACAGAGAAAAGAGACTAACTATATTCATTTCCATCCAGATGGGTATGCTATAAACATGTTGATATCAAATTCTGGCATTAGCTATATATTTCTAGATCACTTCTAGTTAATGAGTACAAAAATAAAGTACTGTAACTGGCAGGCAATTGACTATTTTAGAAAGACCTAATAAGTATAATTCATATTCCAAATAAAGAACTTATTTTTTTCTTTGGTGAATACAAATCATCAACTCAGTTATTCTTAAAGTCTCCTGTCTTTTGACAGGAAGGCCCTCAGCAAACTTCTGTTATACTCAGAAAAGTGACTGAAAAATATAATTTTGGCTTTCTGTTTCTCAGCAACTTCCAGATCAAAACTTGTGACCATAATATTAAACTTTAAGCAGGTGTTTGAAGTCATTGGCTAAGTACAGAGAGTCAAAAAGCCTGAGGCTGAATTGATTAAATCTTTGCAGGTTAGCCTAAACTGCAGATATTAAACTGAGAAGCAACTGGACAGACATTCACTTTTGATTCAGGAAATGCAGTCACATACTTGCAGTGGCTCAGACCAGAAGCTGGGACGGGTGGGGGGTGGAGAGGGTGCTAGAGCATGGCTGTCTGGCATGTAGCCAGCATGGGCTGTGCATTCACTTCCTCTTCCTGCTGTCCCCGAGGTCTCTAAGATGTGTAGTCCAGAATCACAGCAGCAGGACTCTACAGGGCTGCTCATCACCTCCTCTTCCTGCTTCCAGGTGCCTCTGGGATTTGTAATCCACAGTTGCAGCCAGCAGTATGTTTTTAGCAGTGCAGGGGAGCTCTGTACTCTGGGGAAGGGAAGTTTAACTCACCTCCCTGCCCCCAGCCAGGGTTTGCCTGGAGGAGGGCAGTCCCTGCCTAACCCCTCCCCCCAAGAGACCTTTCTAAGACACCTCAGCCCAGCCCAGGGCTGTCAAGCATGCTGAGATGCTGGAGGACTGTGATTTAACTTAGACTAGGAAGGGGTCTGGAACAGAAGTTTCATAAACTGGTTTGATCCAAATCAGTTAAGTCTGATACTACATTTGACCAGGTTTATCTTAAACTAGTTTCAGCCATTTTGAAACTGGGTTATGTGCACTGAAGTTATGTTCTGTTACGGGTTTAAACCAGTTTCTGATCACTTAAACCAGTTTATGTGTAACTTCTGTCCCTAATCATTGACATCAATGGGACTACTAAAATGAGTCAACTTAAGCAGGTGAATGAATGTTTGCTTGGCTGGGGCCTAGATCTTCTGTCTGCAACAATAAAATGAGCATCAGAAATTGAAATTGGATTTTTGGCTAACAAGTCATTGTTTTCATCACCAGCATTGGAGATTCTTTAAATTGATAGCATTAGGGGCTATAGGCTTTACAGGCTGGATAGAGAAGGAAGGAAAGGTGGGGGTGCGGTGCTCTATGTCAAGGAGCAATACACATCCTCTGCCAGCAAAATGGGGTCAGAGGGGCAAGTGGAAGTGCTCTGGGTCAAGATACAAGGGGGCCATGGGGAGAGGGATCTAATGGTGAGGGGTCTACTACAGACCCCCCAACCAAGGGGAGGAGCTGGACCAGGAATTTTCAGGTCAGCTTGCAGAGGCACTTAAGGCAAGGGATGTAGTTGTCATGGGTGATTTAAATTACCCGGACATCTGCTGGGAGGAACAGTCAGCCGGGTTGGATCGTTCCAGTAGGTCCTGGCCACAGGCGACAATGTGGTAAAGGGCCTTCAGGTCCTTGACCATCTGGGTGATAGCGATCATTGCTTGCTGGAATTCACCATCCAGCGCAGGGTGTCAAGGGCCTGCAGCAGGGCGGTAGCCCTAGACTTCAAGAGGCCCAGCTTCAATGAGTTGAGGAGATTAGCGGGAGAGGCGCTGGGGTTCTGGAGAGCAGGGGAGCTCAGTGCCCAAGATGAGTGGTCATTCCTTAAGGAGACAATACTCAGGGCTGAAGGGATGACCATCCCAACAAAAAGCAAGGGGGGCAGGAGTGCCCGAAAGCCCCCCTGGCTCACCAAAGGTGTATGGGAATACCTGATTGCCAAAAAGGCAACATTCAACCAGTGGAAGGGGCGTTCTATCTCCGAAGAGGAGTATACCTCTTCTGCTCGGGCCTGTAGGGGGGGCTGTCAGGAAAGCTAAGGCTGAGGGAGGAGCTGGTGACCATCTATAAACTCACTAGGGGGGACCAGAAGGGTTTGGGAGAGACCTTGTTTCCCCTAGCGCCCCCTGGCATAACAAGGAATAATGGCCACAAGTTGTTGGAGAGGAGGTTTACATTAGACAGCTGTAAGAACTACTTTACAGTTAGGGCGGCTAGGATCTGGAACCAACTTCCAAGGAAAGTGGTGCTGGCTCCTACTCTGGGGGTCTTTAAGAGGAGGCTTGATGCCTACCTAGCTGGGATCATTTGTGCCCAGTTTTTTCTCCTTCCCAGGCAGGGGGTTGGACTTGAAGATCTACAAGGTCCCTTCTAACCCTACTTCTATGATTCTATGAAATATATTGGAAGTGTGTGAGCCAGAATAAACTCTTCCCTGCTTTCACACTTGCGAGTTGCCTTGCAATTGAGTTCATTGTGAACAAAATCAGGACTGGACTGAGTAAGACAATGCCACTTTTCAGTCACTTCTTTGAACATATTTACAGCTTAAGGATGAAATCAAATACGATTAGCCATTGTCTTTGATAGATTCAGCATTTCATTAAAATCTTATGTACTTCCTGGCAATGATTATTCAACTAGAATGAACAATTTGGGCACAAAAATGGAGATGTCTCCTCAACAAAGATTGAATAGAAAAGAGCTATCATGAGTTCCCAGAACACTAACATTTTTCTGCCTTTACAAAGTATTCTAGAAAGCCACTTAGTATTATATTTGGAGTATTATCATACTTGATTAAACTTTGGTGGCACCTGTCAAATGATCACAGTCCACTTTGTGATTAATTATACTTGCTCTTCTTATAGCTTGCTTGTTTACTTACTAATTCAGTAAGGGTATCTCAGTTATTAATATGAATTACTAAATAATGATTTTAGTTTGAATAACTTATTTGAAGTATTTTTTGGGTGTTTCCTAATATGAAACAGGGAATTTTGAATTGCAGGATGAAAGTTCCATAGAAAGTGATGAATTTGATATGAGTGACTCAACCAGGATGTCAGCTGTGAACTCAGACCTTAGTTCTAATCTTGAAGAGAGAATGCAAAGTCCTCAGAATCTTCAGGGCCAGCAGGATGGTAAGCCTTTTTATTAAATAAAAAAGATACTGCCCTTTTTCTATGTTATGCCCTCATTTAGCATCTTCTATACCCTTTCATTGGGAATGCATTTCCTCAGATAATTTGAGATGAGTTCACTTTGCTGCAAAATAAGGACGATTGTGCTGTTTTTTTGGTAGACTAACTATTGCTTAGATTGCTTAGATGACTTAAATAATTGCATTTTGGGTATTTTTATATTAAATATACAGTTGGCCTGCAAATGGGCATAAGTGGAAGTAAAATTCCCCTTTTTCCTTGTGCGACTTACTAAGAATTTGAATCTTGACACATTGGCTCTCAGCAGCAATGCACTTCTCCCCAGCAGCAAGGAGAAAAGAGAGAGGAAGCTGTTTCTCTGAAATTACCTGGGGATGGCAAAGTAATGGACTGAACTATGTCCTGCAGGTATATTCTAGCCCATAGTTAAGGTAGCTTGTTTCTTTTTACAGTTTAGTCTTATCACAGGTTATACCTGTATCATAATGTAGTCTGTTTTTGGGCTGCATAACAAAATTGCAACAAAATTTTCTGTAAAACACTTTCTTCATTATACAGGACATCTAAATAAATGGAAAGATTAGAATTAACGGGCTCCTATTAGACATGCAGGGAGTCTGCTCTGACATGCTGGAAATCCAGCAATTAATCAAATCTGCTGGAGAACGGAAATTGACACACTCTGGCACTGTTCCGCATCATGTGTATCGGTAGTGTCCTTGTGCTGAAAAAATGGCGGCAGGGCACTTTGAAATAAAACACATTGGATGAGCTTTAGTTCAGAACCCTCCACCACCATTTTTTCAGTGCAGGGATGCTGATACACATGATGCACGGACATTTAAATAAATGTGGTTCTCTAATTAAAGTATTGTTCTGGTACTGTGTCCCAAAGCATGTGTAAAAATGCCCAATGTGAGCAAGACAAAGAGCAAATGCAGGTGCAGTACGTCTTTAGTTTTCCTCATGTGTATTGTAGATACCAGTATATACAATTTCCTTGGGGAAAGGGTTCATAGTTTAAGGCTGTCACTCAAAGAAGCGATGTCAAATATATGGCCAAATCTGGTTCACTTGGTGCTTGTATTTGGCCCGCCAGAAATAGCCAGTCCAGAAATCAAAAATGTATGTATTCATTTATTTCTTTTAAATGTAAGTTTCTTGTCTTTAGGATTGCAAAGAAAATGTTGCATATGTGAACTTCAAGGATGGACAAATTAAATATTTACTGTGGGCTAAAGTGGGTAGCAATTTATTTCACAGTACCTGGTCCATGGCATAACCTTCTGTGTGTATGCCCCATGGGAAGTAAAAGCTAAGCCATGCTAGTGGAATCATATTTCCCAGAAGCTACCATGCTTTAGCTTCTAATATCCATGGGGTAAGGGCTTACACACAGGCAGTTACTGCAGACTAGCTACTGAATGATAAATCCCTACCCCTTTTAGTCGACACAGAATCGTTCATAGGTACCTACACTTTGGAAGATGTCACTACTTTTAATTATACTGGGCTGACAAACAGCTTCAAACAGTAGCTTAGAAGTGTGAATTTCCTGGTTAATTGTTACTCTAATAGAGAGAAGGCAAGTTTAGTTTAGTGGCTTTATAGTCTAACTTGTTTAGGGCATATGCAGATGTTACACTTAGATCAGGCAAAAAATGGTTGGCCATATCTAACTTAGTTCACCTGAGGAGGACCACTACATAGATCAGGCTCGCCCAGGCCTGATCTAATGAAATGTATGTAGCTATTAGGAGCACAGCCCTGGAGCTGGGAAAGCCCAGCAACTTGCCCCAGCTGCAGGACTATGCTTTTCCTACCTCTCACCCTGACCAGACTATTTTTAGACCTCCAATCATCCCAACCCCCAAACATGCAATCCCTCTGGCCTGGACCTACCAAACCCCTCCCTTGGAAGTGGTAGCCCCTTCCAATCCTCCCCGCCTCACCCCGACCAGCACCAATGAATGTGTATAAGTGGGGTCCCATCTATGATCATGTGGCTTTAAGCAATCCTCGTGATCATAGATTGGGTCTTGTGAACATGTGCACGTGCCCTCAGAGAGGCATGTGCTTTCATAAGCTACAGCCTTCTTCATCAGATGCTATGGCAAAGTAAGTCTCTAAGGTGCCTCCATGACAGAGGCAGGCAATTATTTTGGGCAGAGGGCCACTTACTGAGTTTTGGCAAGCCATCAAGGGCCACATGACAGGCAGCCAGGGGCAGATAAATATTAATTTTCTAAATTTTTTTAGGGGCCCCACAGGCTGGATAGAATGGCCTGGCAGGCTGCATGCGGCCCATGGGCCACATTTTGCCCACCCCTACTGCTCTATGAGCTAGTAGTATAACTAAGGTGGGGAGACCAAGGCAGCAGCCCCAGGTGCCAACTTGAAGAGAAGCATTAAAATAATAGCTGCCACCTGTGCTGGTGGTACCAGCAGCCAGAAGTCACTGCTGGTGCCCTAGGTGATCAGCTTCTCTGTTATGCCTCTGCCCCACCTTCAACTTGTTAGTCTAATTGGACTGGAAGCCAGTGTCAATGTTAGATGTTAAATCGCTGATCATTTTACTAAATGGAATGGGGGTAAAGTATGGTAATGAAGCACAGTGGCTAGAGACCTAGGAGTTCCTGTAAGACAGGAAATTCATAGGAAAGAACAGGTGTGATGAACCACGATAAGGCAGAAAAAGAAAAACTAAAAAGGGAGGATAGTGAAGGAAGAGGAACATAAAAGTAGAAGAAGGGGAGGTACAAAGTTAAAATCTAATCATTAAAAATGGGGCAACAAATAGCAAACTTCTGCCTTTATATCAGTGTGAGTTTGTTGTTGACATGAATGGAAATTTTGTTTTGAATTGGGGGGAGTTTGGATTGAGTTTTATATCTTGCTGCAATAACCAGTATAAAAAATGGAATTCAACCGTCATTATAGAAAGAATCTGAAACTACTGTCTTAAAGTGTCATTCAGCTTGGAGAATAGAGTTCACATGAGGATTATGCACCACAGATGTGAAGTCTTTCGTGTGACATGAATGGTGCATAGGCCAGGTGCCAGTCTTTTGCCAGGGTGCCCCAGCTGGAATTTGACACTCCCTTTAGAAGGGACTGTAAAAACACTTAGTAGAACTTTGTGCTTATTATTTTGTCAGAATTTACAGACCAAATATGCCCAATAATCAAGTAAAAAAGGGTTCTTTCTAATTGTCCACTCTGAAAAAGCAATGCAAATATAAACGTTAAGATAGGTTCTTTCCATCTCACATCACCAATAACTGAATTATGAGAGTTTCAGGAAAGGACCGTATCCTCCTCTGTGTTTTATGTGGCATCTAGTGTAATGTGGCCCAGTAAAGGTTGGAGCCTTTGAACACTATGATGGCGCCAATAAACAAATTATGACAATAGTTGTTTAGGCCAAATTCCATCCCCAGTTACATCTTTATTTCATTGTTTTCAGATTATTCCCGTGGAGTTGTGTAACTGTGAGGGTGTGGCTGGGAATAGGCAGCCAGGCCTGTGGATAGGCCCTGGGGGGCAACTAGGAGGTCAGCAGGGTAGGAGCACGGGTTCCTGGAGCGTTGAGTCATGGTCTGAGTAGGTGGATTAGAGATCATGGGACCAAGTTCCAGGGAAAAGCTGAGATAAGGGTCAAGGCAATGAAGGCAAGTCAGGATGTCAGGGAAACCAGAGAAAGCAGAGCCAGCACCAAGTTTCAGGGTAGATTCATGATCATAGTCATGAAAAGTCAAACCCAGGTCAGAAGTCAGGAAAGCCAGGGAGAGCTATGAATGCAAGGCTTGCCAGAACAGACTGAGGCTGATTTAAGGCTTGCATGTGTTGAGGCTGAAGCTGCAGGTGTTTAAAAGGGGTGAGTGGTGCTTTCAGTAGCCAGTCTGGTTGCAGAGAACAGTGTCACTTGCATTAGTCGGGGATCAGCGGCAGATGTGATAACTTCAAATGCTTGGCACAACCAGGCCTGCTTGATCAGTGTTCCTGAGAGTTTCTGCTCCCTCCCACCCCATCCCACCCTCCCAGATGGCCTCTTCTAGGCAGCCTGGGACCAGGCTTTTCTGGGTATTTTCAGTGGAAATCTTATACTAGTTTAGGGGAGGGTGTGAACATGGTCATCTGGTTCCCAAGATCATTCTTCCAGGCTATAGCCCTCCCAGTTGATGAATTAATAGAGCTTGCCTCAGATGTCTTTGGAGCCTAGAACCTGCCCTACAATATATTCCTTGTGACCTTCCACTATCATGGGTGTGGGGGGAGCAGGTTTAGGCAGTCAGAAAAGGTTTTTTTATGCAAGGTTTGAGTAGGTATATGTGGAAAACAAGGTGTACTTTTAGTGTTTTGGGCATCCATAGCTTGAATGCAACAAAGCTTATTTGTTCCACAACCTTGAAGGGGCCCAGATATTGGTGTTCCAGTTTGGCAGGTGGTCTTGGGATCTTGATAGTCTTTGAAGAGAGCCAGACCTTGTTACCAAGTGAAATGGCGGGGCCAAAATATTGCTGGCATTATTTTTAGATGTGATTGGCTGTGTTGAGATGAACCTTTAATTTTTTGCTAAACATCTTGGAGTTCCAATACAAGGTCATTCGATGTGAGGACCTATGGGAAAGTAGGCAATGCTAGGTGGAAATGAGGATGGAGTCCATAGTTGGAGAAAAAGTGGGTCTGGCCTGTAGAAGTATAGATAGCATTTTTGTATGTGAATTTTGCCAGGGGGAACAAGAACATCCAATTATACTGATGAAAATTTAAAAGTATCTGAGGTATTGCTCAAGGATCTGGTTTATGCACTCCATATAACCATTAGTCTGAAGGTGATACATAGATGAATGAAGAGGTTCCATGCCCAGAACCTTACAGAACTCATGCCAGAAGTATGAAATAAATGGGACCATGGCCAGAGAGTACCTGAGATGGACAGCTATGTAGGCAAAATATATGTCTCAGAAATAGATGGGTCATTTAATTGGCAATGGGTCATCTTAGTTAATGTATCCACCATGACCATGATTGTGGGTGATGGGTCTAGAGCAGAGAGTTCATCCTTATGGGATAGTCTGCCTTCTGGTTCTTGGCCCCTGGGCAATATGTGATTATGAAATTAAAACAGGAAAAGCAGGGACCAGTGGACCTGTCAAAAATTCAGTTTCTGGTTTGTGTGCAAATATTCCTAGTTCTTATGATCCAGGTCTGACTGCTCACATAGGTTCCTAGCCAAAATGCAGGACCTTCATCTAACACAGGAGGTGCACAGCCCCACCAGGTTGGACCTGGTGCTGGCCATGGGTGATGACCTGGAGAGGGGACTGCAGGTGCTCAACCACCTTGGCGACAGTGATCATCGCCTGCTGGAATTCACCATTCAGTGCAAGGTGGCAAAGGCCTGCAGCAAGGCAGCAACTCTAGATTTCAGGAGGGCAGATTTCAATGAGCCAAGGAGAATAGTCGGGGAAGCACTGAGGTCCCGGAGGGGAGGGGAGTTGGGTGTCCAAGAAGAGTGGTTGCTCCTTAAGGAGACGATCCTCCAAGCCCAGAGGGAGGTAATCCCAACACGGATCAAAGGGAGCAGGAGGGCACAAAAGCCCCCACGGCTCACCAAAAGCATTCGGGAATGTCTTCTAGCTAAAAGGGAGGTGTACACCCAATGGAAGGGAGAGGCCATCACCAGGGAGGACTATACTGCAGTTGCGCAGGGATTCAGGGGGGCATTCAGGAAGGCCAAGGCAGAGATGGAACTGGGACTAGCTACCCAGATCAAAGACAACAAGAAGTCCTTTTTTAAATACATAGGGGGCAAAAAGAAAGTACCGGGTAATGTGGGGCCCCTGCAAGACATGCTAGGAGATGTGGTCGTCACACCAGACGACAAAGCTAACCTATTTAATGACCCTTTGCCTCCATTTTCGTGAGCAGGGACCAGATTAGCACCCCCAATGAGCCCCCCTCAGGCCCCAGGGGAGGCACACCTAGGCCAGGGGTCAGTGAGGATCTAGTCAGGGAACTTCTGGAGGGACTGGATGTATTTAAATCAGCTGGTCCTGATGATCTCCCCCCCTAGAGCGCTGAGGGAATTAGCCGAGGTGATTGCGGGACCCCTAGCACGGCTTTACGAGCACTCATGGTGCTCTGGTGTGGTGCCAGAGGACTGGAAGAGGGCCAGCGTGGTTCCCATCTTCAGAAAAGGGAGGAAGGAGGACCTGGAGAACTACAGGCCAGTTAGTCTTACCTCGATCCTGGGTAAGCTTTTTGAGAGAATTATTCTGGGGACATGTCCACGAGGGGCCAGCAGGAGAGATTATGCTTAGGGGCAACCAACACAGGTTCATTAGAAGCAGGTCCTGTCAGACCATCCTGGTGGCCTTCTATGACCGGCTCACCAAATCCTTAGATGCAGGGGTAGCAGTGGACATAGTCTTTCTGGACTTTCAGAAGGCCTTTGACACTGTCTTGCACCCCATTCTCATTAAAAAACTGGGGGACTGTGGTGTTGACACCTACACTGTCAAATGGGTCGCTAACTGGCTGGAGGGCCGTACCCAGAGAGTAGTGGTGGATGGGTCATTTTTGACCTGGAGGGATATGGGCAGTGGGGTTCCTCAGGGCTTGGTCCTTGGGCCCGCGCTGTTCAACATCTTCATCAGTGACTTGGACGAGGGGGTAAAAAGCACCTTGTTCAAATTTGCTGATGACAATAAGATGTGGGGGGATATGGACACGCTGGAAGGAAGGCTACAATTCTACAATTGTAGAATAGGCTACAATTGGACCTAGACAGGTTACAGGGGAGGGCGGATGAAAATAGGATGGGATTCAACACTGACAAGTGCAGGGTGATGCACCTGGGGAAGAAGAACCAGCACCATACCTACAGGTTGGGGAATTCCCTTCTCGTCAGTTCAGAGGCAGAAAAGGATCTTGGAGTCATCATTGATGCCAAGATGAACATGGGTTAGCAGTGTGGGGATGCAGTCAGGAAGGCCAACCGCACCTTGTCATGCATCCACAGATGCATCTCGAGCAGGTCCAAGGAGGTGATCCTCCCCCTCTATGCGGCACTGGTCAGGCCGCAGCTGGAGTAGTGCATCCAGTTCTAGGTGCTGCACTTCAAGAGGGATGTGGACAACATGGAGAGGGTCCAGAGGAGGGCCACTCGCACGATAGAAGGCAGCAGGGCAGGCCCTACAAGGAGAGACTATGGGATCTGAACCTGTTCAGCCTTGACAAGAGAAGGCTGAGGGGGGATCTAGTGGTCTGTTACAAACCAGTCAGAGGGGACCAGCAGGCACTAGGGGAGTCCCTGCTCCCCCGAGCACTGCCAGGAGTGACTAGAAATAACGGTCACAAGCTGGCAGAGGGTAAATTCTGACTAGACATCAGGAGGCGCTACTTCACTGTCAGGGCAACTAGGATCTGGAACCACCTTGTAAGTCAAGTGGTGCAGGCTCCTACTTTGGGAGTCTTTAAGACAAGGTTAGACAGTCACCTTGCTGAGGTCGTTTGACCCCAGTACTCTTTCCTGCCATGGCAGGGGGTCAGACTTGATGATCTGCTCAGGTCCCTTCCAACCCTACTAACTATGAAACTATTATACCTTGGATGGGGTAGCAATCTGCCTTCAGAAGGTGCTGCCACTCCTCGAAGGCTGTGTTTGGAGTCTAGACCCTGCTTTATGATATATTCCTTGTGACCTTCCACTATCATTGGACCTTCCACTATCACCACTTAATTCAGGAGCTGCACAGTCCTACCAGAAGAGATGCCTTGTTGGACTTGGTCCTGGCCACAGGTGACGACCTGGTAAGGGGCCTCCAGGTCCTTGACCACCTGGGTGATAGCAATCATCGCTTGCTGGAATTCACCATTCAGCGCAGGGTCTCAAGGGCCTGCAGCAAGGCGGTAGCCCTAGACTTCAAGAGGGCCAGCTTCAATGAGTTGAGGAGATTAGCGGGAGAGGCACTGGGGTTTTGGAGAGCAGGGGAGCTCAGTGCCCAAGATGAGTTGTCGTTCCTTAAGGAGACAATACTCAGGGCCCAAGGGGTGACCATCCCAACAAAAAGTGGGGGGGGGCAGGAGTGCCCTAAAGACCCCTGGCTCACCAAGGGTGTATGGGAATGCCTGATTGCCAAAAAGGCAGTGTTCATCCGGCAGAAGTGGGATGCTATCTCCAAAGAGGAGTATACCTCCTCTGCTCGGGGCTGTAAGGGGGCTGTCAGGAAAGCTAAGGCAGACATAGAGCTAGGACTAGCATCCAAAATCAAAGATAACAAAAAGTTCTTTTTCAAATATATAGGGAGGATGAAGAAAGCACCGGGAAATGTGGGGCCCCTGCAAGATCCTCTGTGCAATCTGGTGGTTGTGCCAGAGGAGAAAGCAGACCTCTTTAACCAATTCTTCACCTCCGTTTTCTTGGGCAGGGACCAGGACTTCCCCACCGTGATGCAAGATGGACTCGAGGGGAATGCCTCCATACCTCAGGTTGGGGAGAACTGGGTTAGAGAGCTTCTGGAGGGGCTGGACGTGTTCAAATCAGCGGGTCCAGGTGCTCTCCACCCCGGGGTGTTGAGAAAGCTAGCAGGGTTATTGCAGGGCCTTTTGCAGAGCTTTACGAGCGCTTGTGGTGTTCAGGCCAGGTGCCAGATGATTGGAAGATAGCCAACGTGGTCCCCATCTTTAAAAAAGGGAGGAGGGAAGACCCGGGCAACTATAGGCCTGTCAGTCTTACCTCAATCCTAGGGAAACTCTTTGAGAAGATCATCATGGAGCACATCTGCGATGGGCCGGCCTCAGAAATGATGCTGAAAGGGAACCGGCACAGTTTCATTAGGGGTAGGTCATGTCAGACCAACCCGATTGCCTTTTATGATCAGGTCACAAAAGCATTGGATGCAGGTGTTGCTGTGAGTGTAGTTTTTCTGGACTGCAGCAAGGCCCTTGACACTGTCTCCCACCCCATTAAAAAATTGGGCGACTGGCATTGATGCCTACACAGTCAGATGGATTGCAGATTGGCTGAAGGGTCGTACTCAGAGGGTGGTGGTGGATGGGTCATATTTGACCTGGGGAGAAGTGGGCAGCAGAGTCCCTAGGGCTCGGTCCTTGGGCCTGCACTGTTCAAT
>NW_017728886.1:195554476-195564717 GCF_001723895.1 Crocodylus porosus | reverse complement strand
TCATTTGTGCCCAGTTTTTTCTCCTGCCCAGGCAGGGGGTTGGACTTGAAGATCTACAAGGTCCCTTCCGACCCTACTTCTATGATTCTATGATCATGGGTGAGGGGAACAGTTTCCCAATCCCAAATGTCAGTGTGAGGAGTTTCCAGCATTTCAGCTCAAAGAGTTCCCATGTTGATGCAAGCAGTTCCCAATCTGAAATGTTGTAATTCCTTTTGAAAGGAATAAGGGACCAGCAATAAAAGTGGAAGGGTGCAGTTTGTTTGGGGTGTATGAAGCCTGAGACAGAACAGCCCCTATGGTGCAGCTCAAGCAGTCAGCTTCCACTATAAATAGGATGACCGTACATCCCGGTTTAGCCAGGACAGTTCTGGATTTTGGAGGCTGATGAGCATTAAATTGAGCATCCTGAAAATGAAGGGGAATGGGGTGTAATCTGCTGGCGTGGTGGACAGCACAGCACACCAACCAGGAAGGCAGGCACCGCTGCCCATCCACTCAGTTGCCCAGCACACCATGTCACCCTGCCCCTGCCTCTGCCTGCAACAGCACCACTGACTTGGGAGAGTAGTGGGGGAAAGGGGCAGTGTCCTGGATGCCCCGGATTTCCTTATGGCCAGATTAATTGTAAATGGTTTCATGGAGTCCAGGTGCACAAGAAGGGCACAGAGTGAAAGTCCTTTTCAGTATCTCAAAGGCCATTCGTACTTCTGGAAACCATTTGAATGGTACCCCTTTCCTAAGAAGGGTAGTCAGCAGGGCTACTAGGTGCGACAACTCTCTCTTTGAACATCTACAAAAGTTAGCAAAGCCCAGAATCATTGAATCCCTTTAATGTCATATGGTGCAGCTCATTCAGTGATGTCGGTTACCTTGTGGGCCATTACTAGGCCCTTGGTGAAAATAATATAAGAATTCAAGAATTCAGTTGAGGTCTGATCAAACTTGCATTTCTCTAGGTTAACATACAGGTGGTTCTCTTGGGGCTGGAGTAGGACCTGACACGCATCTTCTAAATAGTGGGCAGGATCATTAGAAAAAACTAAAATATCGTCTAGATAAATTGTAATAAATTGTTCCAACACATCTTGATATATACCATTAGCAAAGTGTTGGAATGTAGCAGGGGCATTGCAGAGTCCAAAGGGCATAGCCAAGCATTCAGAATGCCCATAGTGGGACCAAAATGTGGTTTTCTGCTTGTCCCCTTCCTGTATACAGTACGCCTCTCACAGATCCAATCTTGAAAAAAAAATCTAGGCTTGATGGAACCTCTCAAATAATTCATTTGTTAATGGCAGCAGGTAATGATTAGGAATCTTAATCCTGTTTTAGGCCCTGTACTCAACACAGGGACAGAGAAAGCTGTCTTTCTTGGCCACAAAGAATATCAGGGCCCCAGCAGGAGTTGTAAAATGCCTGATGAACCCATTACAGAGGTTCTCTCTAATGTGTACTCCTTGAGCACTTTGAGCTCTGGCTCAGAGTAAATAAATGTGCCTGAATGGAATCTGTGCCCCTGGCACAGTATCAAATGGCAATCATAAGGGAAGTGTGGGGGAAGTTGGTCCACTCCTTTCTTGTTGAATACATCAGCCAAGTCCTGGCATTTGGCAGGGAGAGATGGGAGAGGGTCTGGGGCATATGTTCTGCTGTGAAGGCCAGCCTCAAATCTTATATGGTTGTTGCAAGCAACCTGATATTTTTGGCTCTGCTTCCAGCCCTGGGTAATGGCCAGAGAAATCTACTCTAAACAAGAGTACAAGCAGTAAAGTGAGTTGAAACAGAGTTCCTGTAACCCACACATGATGTCCCAGGTTATGGAGGAATAATTAAAGGGTTCCCAGTATAACCAAAAGGTCAGGGGAATGGATAAGATCAAAACAAAGAGACTCTGGGTGATTACTGATTGAGGCTTCTAGTGGGACCATTTTACTGGTGGCAAGGCCCAAAGAGAGAGGGAATCCATTCATGGCTTCTGCTGTCTTGGGGTTCTGTTTTGGCTGAACTGGTAGAGTCGAGTTGTTCTGCAAGGGTCGAGTCCATGAAATTACCAGAAACTCCTGTGTCAAAGAGGCCTGGAGCGGAGGGGTGCTGTAGGTGAACGGCAACTAGCAAAGGTGAGTCTTGGGGCTTGGTGGCTCTCAAGAGTTTACTGTGAACTGGGGGCATTGGCTGAATGATCTGTGGCAGGCCCAGACAATGCCCCTCTATCAAGGCTGGGTCAGGTAGTTTCTCAAAGAGGAGATGGCCATTCCTTTCCTTAGACAGATCTGGGCAAAATGCCCAGACTCCCCACAGTACTGGCAGAGGCCCTAGGCACAACAACAAACTTTCTCCTCCAAGGGGGAGCCTTTTCCTAGCTGCATCTATCTGCATGGCCTCCACTGGGGGTAGTATCAGAGCTTCCAAGGGCCTAGCCAACCCTGAGAGCTGAAGTCCAGTCCTCCTATTGTTGCTTGGACAGACAGGCATCAGTACAAATACTAAAATCAACAAGTCTGTCCAAAGTAGCTGGGAGCTCCACCTGAGCCAACTCGCCTTTAATGCAGCCCTGAAGCCCCAGGCAGAAGTGGAAATGTTGAGCCACCTTGTTCCACTCCATATCAGAGGGCTCCGCAGTACGGACCCAATACAGGTCACCAAAGATTTTCACTATGGCTTGGATAAAATCTTCAAGGCTGTCAAGGAGAGGGCTTGCTGATTTCAAAAGTGGAGAAGCCCAGGGCAGGGCATCACCAGTCAACAAACTGATAAGTCCTACTTTGGCTGTATCTGAAGGATAGGTTCTGGGACAGAGACTAAATGTAAGGCAACACTGATTAATTAACTCCTAGAAGCAGCAAGGGTCTCCATCAGATTTGTCAGACAGTGGGATCTATGGTTCAGGGTATGCTGAGTGCGTTGGTTTCCCCAGTTGGCAGGAAGTGGGGTACATTGGGTGTGCAGTGCTGTAATCTGGGCCTGCAGCCCCTGTAAGGTAGCCATCAGCTTGCCTGAGGCTGCAGGTGCATTTAAAAGGGGAGAGTAGTATTGTCAGCAGCCAATCTAGTTGCAGAGAAGTGACTAGTCAGTCACATTAGCCAGGGACCAGGGGCAGGTGTGGTAACTTCCCTGCTTGGCCCAGCCAGGCCTGCTTGATCACTTGCTAGCATACAGCATGAGCTAGTCAACTTAACTGAAACATGGTGGAATTCTGTGCATGACTGGGCGGCAGGCTTTGAGAGGTACAGGTTGTATAGATGAGACAGAGTGGGGAGAAAAGGCGGAGGTGTAGCTCTCTATGTTAAGGAGCAGTACACATCTTTCGTCATCAAGGCAGGAGTGGAGGAGGGGACTACCAAGACATTGTGGGTCAGGATCCGGGGGGGGGCAGGGGAAAAGGACTTGGTAGTGGGGGTCTACTACAGACCTCCTTACTAGGATGATGAGCTAGACAAGTTATTCTCCAAGCAGCTCTCAGATACATTACAGGCGAGTGGGGCAGTGGTCATGGGGGACCTAAATTACCTGGACATCAGCTGAGAGGAACAGGAGGCCAAAACAAGCCACTCAAGGAGGTTCTTACACTGTGCAGGACCTCCACCTAATCCATATGGTATCCAGTCCCACCAGGGGTAGCGCCTTGCTAGACCTGGTCTTAGCAACAGGGGATGATCTCGTGGGGGACCTGCGGGTACACAGTAGCCTGGGTGATAGTGACCACCACTTGGTAGAGTTCACTATTCAGCGAAGGGTGAGAAAAATACCCAGTGATGCTAAAGCTTTAGACTTCCGAAGGGCCAACTTTAGTAAACGTAGAAACCTAGTTAGTGAGGTGGTGGAACTCAAGAGCATCGCACTAGTGGGGGTCCAACAGGGTTGGAAGTTTCTCAAGGGAGTGATCCTTGGGGCACAAAAGGAGTCTATCCCATTACGCAAGAAAGGGGCTAAGGGGATATAAAAAAGCCCTCTTGGCTGAACAGGGAGCTTCAGGAAAGACTGGGGGCAAAGAAAGAGATGTATAAGCAGTGGAAACAGGGGGCAGCCACCAAGGAGGCATATACCACCCTGGCGCACTATTGCAGGGAGTCAGTTAGGCAGGCCAAGGCAGGACTGGAGCTTAGACTGGCTACAACAATTAAGGACTATAGAAAGTCCTTCTATAGATACATAGCGAGCAAAAAGAAAGCTCAGAGTAGCATAGGGTCCCTGCAGGACAAATCAGGTCAGTTGGTGGTTGACACGGAGAAAAAGGCAGAGCTCTTCAATGAGTTCTTCGCTTCAGTATTCCTTAATACTGACCAAGATAAAGCCCCCCACCTTGAGCATAAACAGATATCCAAAAGGCACCAGACCACCAAAGGTTAGTGCTGACTTAGTTAAAGAGCACTTGGAAGGGCTGGATGGGTACAAGTCAGCTGGCCCGGATGACCTCCATCTATGGGTGCTGAAGGAATTGGCCAGTGTCATTGCTGAGCCACTGGCATGTCTGTTTGAGCTCTCATGGTGCTCCAGACAGGTCCCTGGGGACTGGGAAAAGGCCAGCATGGTGCCCATTTTTAAGAAGGGGAGAAGGGAGGAGCCGGGTAACATTAGGCCAGTCAGTCTTACCTGTATCCCTGGGAAAATGCTAAAAAAAATCATCAAAATGCATATTTGTGAAGGTCCAGCAGCGGAAATGATGCTGAAAGGAAACCAGCACAGATTCATCACAGGTAAATCCTGCCTGACAAACCTTATAGCCTTTTATGACCAGGTCACACACTGCCTTGACACACGAGCTGAGGCTGATATCATCTGCCTGGATTTTAGGAAGGCCTTCGACACAGTTTCGCATCCTATTCTCATAGGGAAGCTAACGGGCTGTGGAGTGGATGCCTATACAGTCAGGTGGGTGGCTAACTGGCTTAGGGACTGCACCCAGACAGTGGTGGTTGATGGGTCATTCTCAGCCTGGAAGGAGGTAGGCAGTGGGGTCCCACAGGGTTCAGTCTTTGGGCCAGTGTTATTTAGTATCTTCATCAGCGATTTGGATGAGGGTGTGGTGAGTACCCCGTCCAAGTTCGTGGATGATACCAAATTATGGGGCAAAGTTAATACACCAGAGGGCAGGGAGTAGATACAGGCCAACTTGGACACGTTAGATCTGTGGGCGGAAAGTAATAGGATACAGTTCAACAAAGATAAATGTAAGTACTCCACCTAGGAAGGAGGAATCCCCAGCCCACCTACAGGTTGGGGGCTGTCCTCCTCAGTAGTTCAGAGGCTGAGAAAGATCTTGGAGTCATAGTTGACTCCAAGATGAACATGAGTCAGCACTGTAATGAGGCCATTAACAAAGCCAATCACACCTTGTCATGTATTAGCAGATGCATGACCAACAGATCGAGGGAGGTGATGCTCCCCCTCTATGTGACATTAATCAGGCTGCAGTTAGAGTACTGTGTCCAGTTTTGGGCACCGTACTTCAAGAGGGACATGGAGGATCTGGAGAGGGTTCAGAGGAGGGCCACTCACATGATTAGTGGTCTCCGTGAAAGACCCTACGAAGAGAGGTTGAGAGATCAGGATCTCTTCAGCCTATACAAAAGATGGCTGAGGGGTGACCTTGTGGCCGCCTATAAATTTATCAAGGGAGGACAGCAGGGAATTGGGGATGCACTGTTTACCAGAGCGCCCCAGGGAGTAACTAGGAATAATGGGTGCCAACTAGTGGAGAGTAGATTTAGGTTAGACATTAGGAAGAAATTTTTTACAATAAGGGGGACCAGGGTCTCAAATGGGCTTCCAAGAGAGGTTATGCTATCACCTAACTTGGAGGTCTTCAAGAGGAGGCTTAACAATCACCTGGCTGGGGTCATCTGACCTCAGTCCTCTTTCCTGCCAGGAGCAGGAGGTTGGACACGATGATCCATCGGGTCCCTTCTGACTCTGTAATCTATGAAATCTTTGAAATCACAGTCCCTGACAGTAAACCTTATTTTTGCTGGGTTTGCTTTGATGTAAATAAATGAGCAGTTCTTTTGATGATGCACAAGGAAGAATAGCTCTCAGCATCCCTTTTCTCAGCATTCCTGGATTTCTAGAATCAACAACTTCAGACACTGCCCTTAATTTTTTTTTTTAAGTTTGTCGATATAGTCCTGTGAATACTGTCTGTTGTACTCCACTTGTGTGGTCAATGTCTGCTTGTCTCTGCCCCCAGTGTATGAAGATCACAGCATATGCAAAGAAAGATCGCAGGCACAGTTTGGTGGTGGAAACTCAGCAGGATTATTTACAACAACAAGGGTGTCAAACCTATAGTCTGCAGAGCTGCTCCATCTGTCCTGCCAGGTTACTGGCAGGCCAGGGAATTCAGGGTGCAGCTAGAGTGGGGTGGAGCCTGCTGCAAAATCCAGGGCCTTGTTGGACATGGCCTTTGGTGGCAAGGGAGCAAGCTTGAGCTGTGCCAACACAGCCATGCTTACCCTACAGCTGATTGCCCTGCCACATGTACCTCCTCCACTTTCACTGTTGGCCATTATTTCAACTGCTGCTGCAGCCACTGCTGCTGTAGACCCTTCCACCACTGCTCCTATTGATCCTGTCACTTTCTCCATGGATGCAGCCTTTGAGGAGCCCCATGGTCTGGATCCAGCCTGGGGTACAGGGTGAATTTGACACCACTGGTCTACAAGACAGTACTGAGATCAATCCAACAGGCATTTCTGTATTTGAAGAACAATGGTATCCATATAAAAACACCTTTTCCAAACCAGTACAAGATTCCAGGTTTCCTAGCTCTTTCTTTTATAGACTGCTCAAAGCAATACTAAGCATATCACATTTCTCTGGTATCATGAAGCATTCTGTATCTGGTACCTGTTATACATCCTGATCTGTGTTTTACCAGTCTGTCTACATTATACCCTTTTCTGGCAGTTCTACACATATTGTAACATTTTTGTTATGTTGCTGTTCTAAAGCATTTAGTACCGGTCTTACCAGCTTTGATAAATTTGCACAACCTAAATGTGTATTCATATTCCAGGTTAAGCAGTTCATATATGTCTCAGCTGTAGTGAGACTTACGGTGGGCAATCCTTCAGCAAAGCCTGAGCAATGTACATATTAATTTAATGCTTATGCTAACCACTGCTCCAGAAAGCAGACGTGTTTTTTTATACATTCACTCATCAGTGTGGAACTACCCTTTAGTGATTGTAATTTACTCTTGGGAATTCTTTGTTCTTTGTATAAAGGTAATTTCCAACATATAGGTGTATATTGTGTGTCCTTTCATACATGTTTGCTTGAACATTTTTGGCTAAAGAATGATTGCAAATTAATGTAGAAATAAATAAGGTATTCCAATTTTTCTCAATTTTTGTTTTTGAAGCTGTATCAAAGAGGCTGCAGGTTTTGTACAAGAAATATTATCATGCAGGCTCCCTTTATATCTCCTCTCCCCCCTTCTCTGAACTCCATCTTCACCTCCCCAACCTCCAGGTAACCTCTTGCTGTCACTCCCCTTCCTCCTTCAGCTTCTTGCTGAAGCGTTTGTTGTGAGTGGGAAAGAGTTGTTTGGGGCTCTTTTGTTATGGCATGGCTGAGCTGAGGATGGCTAGTGATAGCACTTCTTCCTTTTGAAGAGATGGGAGGAGTTCAGTGCCTCTTGAACCTCCCATACTTAGATAGTTTGAAATTAAATTCTAAAAGGACAAATTTAAGAACAATTCATATACAAGTTGAGAGTTCTGCTGCTGTTCTGGAGACAAGCATAGTTCTATGTTTCTTTGGAAGTTCTTCATGCAGTGAAGTATATGGAGAATATTAACCCTGTAAGCACTCTGACAGCTTCAAAGGAAACTCTGTGCTAGTTTGTGGTAGGAGGGCACTGGGAGAGGTGTATTAGAAGAGCTAGAAACTCATGTAGGGTCAGCAGCAACTACTTCACCACATGCTGGGATAATAGTCACACAGCAACTGAACTGCTGCCTGTGTGTTGAGGATGAATTCTGTTTGTCCCCATTCTGCCTGGCTGTCACTATATAATGCCAGTTTGTCTGTGTGTGTGTGTGTGTGCGCACGCATGTGTCTGTGTGCACGCGTGTGTGTGTATAAGAGAGAGAATCTCCAGTAATATCATTAAGGGCAGTTCCCACTATACATTCTTAAACAATAAGGCCTTGATTCACATCAGCTAGTGAAAGCAATGAAAATAACATCCGAAGCATCTGCAGGGTCACTGCAGCCAGAGGAAGCGCTGAGCAAAAAGTTCTCCCCCTCTGTCCCTAGGGGTTCTGCAAAGAAAGGCAGCTATAATTTGCAATCAGTTTATTTCCCAGCTGCCTTAGTCATATCTCCTACTGGACCAGCAGCTGGACACTTCTGCCCCTGCAACAGGGTAGGGTGTGGGTGGGGCTGCTACAGCTCTAGCTTCTACATGCCAGTTAGGTAATATGTCTGTAAATCACGTAATTCCCCTGGGACCCTGCCAGACACATGCACATCTGGGAATCCTAGGTCTTTTTCCTCTTTTCTGCTTTTTATTCCCTTGTCTGAAGCTAATTCTTTGTGAGAAAAATCACTTCTGTATCATTCCCTGCATACAAGTTCCACTCTTCAAGTTATGCTTTGCTTGTATGGCCCCTGAGAGTGCCCTGAGGGCACTAGTATTATCAGACTAGAGCCAGCAGTCCACAGGCTAAAGAAAAGGTTGATAAACATTTTTAAAAATAAATCAGTGTAGTTTTTAATGGAGGATCACTATATTTAATGCTTCAGAACTTACAAAGTAAGGTTTTGAGGAAAAAGCTGACCTTTAACTGGGTCTGTAAGAGGCTAACAAGATATATAAGCTCTGTAGGAGGATACAGGAATGGTCTTGTTGGTCTGTCCTGTTAGCAAGAGTTACAAACTCTTGCAAAACTGAGCAAAATCCTCTTGCTCATTGCAGCAATTTAACTACTCTGATTTCAGAGAGCTGGGGGGAAGCTTTGTCCTAGAGACGGTTAGAATTAGAAATTTGTACAGGTGAGTCCCTAGAAGCAGTAAGTCTTGGAGAGAAATGTTATGCTGAGGTTTTTGCTGTGTGTTGTTGAGTTACTGAACAAAGCAGATTTGGGATAGGGGTAAATAGGACTGTTTTATCTACACTTTTAACTAGAGAAGAATAAAGCCTTTACCTCTTCATGGTAAATCACCATACTAAAAATCCCTGAAGTAAATCAAAGTCTCTTTTTGGATTTTTGTACTTTTCTTGGCTTGCTTCCTCCTAAATTAATATTTTAAAAACATAGTTAATGTTTTAAAATAACTTTAAAAATGTATACAGTTCCTCCATATAAGCATTCCTTGTTAACATGATATGAGACGGATGCTTTTAGATATTAGTTATGATTAAAAATATCAAGTCTGTACTTTAGCCAGAATTTTTTTTGTAGACCCTTATTGATATTGCTGGGATTTGAATGAATATTTGAAATCTACAGGAACAGGGCAGTAGTTCTTTAAATAGTTTGTGAGCCCTCTAGTGGCAGTTGCTTTATTCTGTTTCCATAGCAACCAGAACAGCAATGAGTATGCATTGCTAAGTGCTGCATGGTGCTTAGATTTAGTAAACAGTTACTTGGATGTAACCACTTCCACGGGCTGCTGTCATGTTGGGTTTGGGGCTAAAGACCAAGTAGACACAAATGTGTGTCTCCCTATGTTGAGAGTGAAACATTTGAAATAAACTCCTGAGAATCATTGTCTTCTGAGTAGTTAAACAATAACAGAAAGTCTGCCATACTCACACTGTTCATTTTATTCTTTTTAAAATGAATTCTGAGTCTCAACCAAACATTTAATACAGGTGAGTTGCATCAGGTACCTTCATGCAGAGAAAGGCTGTGGACATATTAACAATAAATAAATAAAATAAATAATCAGCAGCACAAAATCCTGCTTAAATTCTTACAGAAATTATATATACTGTACAGTATGTTAGGGCTGTGTGAAGCTTCAGTAGCCAATTTGATTTGGAGGAGATTCAGCCCAATTCAGTGACCAAATCTCCAAATCCAAACTGAATCAGGAGACGAATTGAAAGCTCTGAATCAAGTCAGAGCCTCCAAATCAACTCATAACAGCTTTGGGAAAGATTCAGCTGATTTGGAAATTCAGCCACAGACTAAACAGGCAGCCTCCAGCTGCCTCCAGCTGGTAAGTCTGTTGGGGGAGGGTAGAGGGAAGGGGCATGGGGGAGGGAGGGATTGGGGCTGGGAGAAGCT
>NW_017728886.1:195548173-195554376 GCF_001723895.1 Crocodylus porosus | reverse complement strand
GCGGAGATTTGGGTGTGGCAGCACTTGGAGTGGGGCTATGCCCTGCTGCCACTTGCCCAGCACAGCTTGCTTCATGGGGAAGAGGGCAAGTGGCAGCAGGGGAGAGCTCCTGCTCCCAGTGCTGCCATGCCCATGCCCTGCTGTGCTAGCTGGCAGGTGGCAGCAGGGCAGAGTCCCCGCTCCCAGTGTTGATGCGGGCACAGCAGCGCTAGGAGTGAGGGCTATGCCCTGCTGCCACTTGTCCCCTTCCACCCAGAGTAAGCCATGCCTACATTGTACCCCCTCCCCCCATGTCAGCTGGGCAAGCGGCAGCAAGGCAAAGCCATCGCTCCAAGTGCTGCTGCACCCACATCAGTGCTGGGAGCGTGGAGTCTGCCCTGATGATGCTTGCCAGCTGGCACAGCAAGCACAGGGAGTGGGGCGGACGCTGTGGCTGCTTGCCAGCCAGCACAGGGGGCAGGTGCTGCCACTGCTTGTCAGCTGGCACAGGGGGGTTCAAGGGGGCAGGTACTGTTGCAGTTTGCCAGCCAGGGCAGGGGGCAGGCGCTGCCACTGGTTGCCAGCTGGCATGGGGGGATGCAGGTGCAGCAGTGCTGGGAGCAGTGGCTTTGCCCTGCTGCCTCTTGCCCCCTTCTGCTCAGAGCAAGCTGCACCCGCATCCCACCCCCCCAGCTCAGCTGAGCAAGTAGCAGCAGGGCAGAGCCCCCACTCCCAGTGCTGCTGCACCCACATCCTGCACCCCCTTGCCCCTATCCCTGAGTAATGCGTCCCTGCACCCTGGCTGGGCAGCTTGTCCCAGGCCCAGCCCCAGCCCCTTCTTTCCCCATGCCCCTTTCTTCCCCCAACCCCAACAGACTTACCAGGGAGAGGCAGCTGTGTCAGCTGCCTGTTCAATCTGTGGGTGAATCTCCAAAGCAGTGCTGAAGCAGCGCTGGATCTTTCAGATCTGATTCAGTCAAAGCGAATCAGGACAGCGATTTGAATCTCTGAATGGAGTCACTCCAAATCAGCTGAATCCGAATCCAAAATTAATACTTGCTGCTTTGCACAGTCCTACAGTATGTTACTAATTAGGAGGTGGAGTCCTGTGAAGTGCTTAACCCCTCAGAACTCTGTAGTCAATGGAATTAGAAGTACTCAGAACCATGTTCTTTGTACACGGTGAAGATTTCCATGGTAAAATGTTAATCTCCTCCAGTGATTTCTAATCCAAGATACCCAATTATGCCAGTGGGAAAGAATGGGAGGAGAATATTAGAAGAATGCCAATAGCATAAATAAAATATTGTCAGTTGCATCTGATAGTGGTCCAGTTCCCAATGGACATTTAATTATGTCACAGAAACCACCAACAAAAATGGCATGCTTATCTTTGTGGCTAATATCAGCTGGAGGATAAAGGACTAAGTAGGCATAAACACCAAACAGTCTTTGCTCATAAAATTGTCCCAAAGGTTTAGGGCTGTGGCACATTCGCAGGGTGGAATGAGGAAGCTGCCTACTTGTACTGTCCATTATCCTTTCTGGGTATAAACAAGAGGATTTCTGTCCCCATGGCTGTCAACTTACCACCTTCCACAAACACTGAGTTCACTTTAAATAAAGAAAAGAAATATGACATTCATATATGCACGTTACTGAATAAGCCTGGGGGTTGAATTGAGGTAAATTTGAAGTGTTATCTTATCCATGTCAAAATTGCAAAGGTTTCTTCAGACAGTGATACAATATAGCTTATTCCATTTGAGAGAAAATTAATACCTTGTTCACCTAAACAGAGTTTAAGTGAACTTGAGAACTTGGCATATGGCAACACTATTAATGTCACTTAATGGAGCTACACCCAGAAATGAATTTGGCCTGCTGGTTTGTGAAGATGTAATTAGATGCAGAAATGAATGTGTTAACTGGAGAAAAAATACACTAAAATAATAATTAATATCAATGCAGTTGCAGAAAAGCAAGTTCCATTTAAAAGTTAATGATATCTTTGGAGCTGAAATGATATCAGTGGTAGTGCACAAGGTTTTGTGGACAATACTGTAATGACTCTTCAGCACTGATACAGTGTCAGTGATAATGTATTGTACTGAGTCTGTGCACCAGTTCTAAATGTCAATGTAGCTGTATTAGGTACTTCTAGTTTCTAACATCATTAATGATCCTGTGGAGAGTTGAGTGGAATTTTCAACAAATCAAGTATCTTAATATACCATTTTCTACTAATGTGGCAATTGATTTTTTTTGCATTGCCATTGGAGTATCTTCTTAAGTAGGCAAGTGTATGATGTACAGTACGTCTGTTAGGTGGTAGATGGAAACCTGATTTTGATTTGTGTAGCTCAATGCTGGTTTTCAATAAAATGTTACTATCTACTTCCCATAAAAATATTACTTCCTCCTCTGATATTAATGCTGTTAAGTTAACTCAGGGTCAGATCTGGATTTAGAGATATATGCCCCTCATGGTAATGCAGTGAATGAGAGAATGAGTGCAGAGAGAGAACATTGCAAAACTCTTTTATTCTTATTTTATGCTTCAGATTTGCAATCATCTTGTGAGTTCATTGTGCTGAAGAGTGTATCTGCTGCCTTTTCTCTGTCTTAATTTCTAACTACATATGTTCTCCAATCCTTTTTTAACTTCTGTTTCTTTTTTAACATGCCTATGTTTGTTTTTATTTAAACTGTAATTTGCTTTAGAGACTCAAATATTATTAAACATGAATTATGCATTTAGCAGATTCTGTGCTGCATTCTGACTGGTCTGTTGCGACCAGGCAACAATCACATTTTCCACACTACCATCCCAGCTGCACAACTGTCACTTTCTATTACTCCTGCTTTGAACAATTGAGTATGGCTTGTAATGACAATAATTGCCTCAAAATCGTTTGTCGTGTTTGACTTGTTAGCAACAAACTACTAACTGTTGGTTACAATCAAGTTCTCAGCTATTATTGCATAATTACATGAGGGAATACTTTCAGCCAATAATAGCTCAAAAATGAAACTTATCTTTAAACAAACAATGCTAAAATATTTGCAGATGCTCCATTCTAGGCACATCCATCCATTTTGTATCAGCCAGCCAGTGTTGAGTGGATTTACCTCTAGATAAAAGACCAATTCAGGCTTATATACACTAGCATTCTCAGAATAGATCTTAACTAAGATTTAAGTGGTACTCTGACACAAGCCCTCTGCCAATCAATTAATTTCATTCACTGGAAATGACCACTAACTGACCAAGGCATCTCTTTCCCAAACAGTTATTCACCCGAGCCAATTTTTTATTGATTTCAGTTGAGCAAACCTAAAAACGTTATTCCACTCAAGCTAAATAGCCTTTTTTTAATGTTACATTTTTTTCTAATTAATGTCCTTCTTTATCTTTGCATAGTATCAACAGTATGGAAATATTGTTGTCTTGGTGATAATTTTACTTGTCCAGTAGACCAGTTTTGACCAGTTTCTCCTTCAGATATGTACTGGTAAACCAGTGAGAACTAGAGGTATGCCTGGATTGACACTAAATTTGGCTGCCTTCTCTAATTTAAATATAAAATAGATAATAATTTAAAAAAACAAAAAACCCTACTCTTAATGTAAAGTAAGCTCAGACTCCATTGTTTTTGACTATTTAATTCAGTAAAAAGCTAATAAACCATTGTTACTTTAATAAAGATATGTAAAACTATGTGCTTACTAGAATAATAAATTTTAGCAATTACTTTTTTACTGTGTTATGTTTTAATTAAGGAAGATATTAAAATGTTTTTTTCCAAGCATAAAATTCCCTAGAGATATCAGGGTTTTTTTGTCATTGGAATTTAAAATTTTCATTTGATAGACTATTTTATGATGCTGAATAGCTAAAATTAAGAGTTATTTGCTAAAAACAAAGCAAATATTTTGCCTATAAAAAGAATGGTACTTTTCAGTGTTTTGTACTATTCTAAAATGAGAAGCACTGTTTTTAAACAGGATCTGTTTATTTTTTGAAACACTAAAATTGTTTTGTTTATTCTAAGGCAGGGAAATGCACCATCTTTGGTATTCTTTACTATAGCTATGGAAGAAGCAGTACAATCACTTGTAAAATTTGTGGGATGGGATGAATTTATTTGGCCTGCACAAATGTATTGCTTCTACAACAGCCAAAATATCAGTTTTAGAGCAAGAGAAGGCACAAAGGAGAGTTGGAGACTTGAAGGATGCAGCAAGGAAGGTAGGCCCTATAATCAATGAAGATAAAACTAAATACATGACTGTAGACCAAGATGCTAAATTTCAGTAAGATTAACTATCAGTCAGTAACCACAGATATCTAACAATTTAGGCAGTTTAAATTGATAGTAATTTTAAATTCCTAATACAAAATAATGGAGAAAATTAAGGCATGGGTACTGAGTGGGAATGCTGGTATTTCAGGGTACCTAAAATAGGCCTGGCATTTCCAAAGGTGCTTTAACCTTTGTACTTTACTTAAAGCGCTTCAGGTACAGCACCTTCAAACTTAATAGATGTTTCATGCCTTAGCGCGAGTTTCATGCCTTGTTGTAGTTTAGTAGAGTAGATGCTAGGGGATGCCACACATTGCCCAATGCAGCCTGAGGCTGCAGGGAAGCCCCAGTTAAATACATGTTCAAGACAAACTAGATAAGCTGAGACACTATTGCAGCTTGCCTTACATTTAAAACAGATACTACAGAGTTTAATTAAGGCAACTTCCACCATTTTAAAAACCTTTTGAAGTTGCTCACATGTATTAAGTGATGGCTTTAGAACCCTTTAAATGCCTAAAATCATAAAATCTCTGTAGAGAATTTTTAGTTCTCATTGCTACTGAGAAAAATCAAACTTTCAGCTATACAAGACCTATTGTTTTGTGAGACCAAAAGAATGGTACTTTTCAGCACTTCGGTGTTTTATACTATTGGACCAGTAAGAGAGAATGTGTAGAAAAACATTTAGTAAGGAATTATGGAAGGTCTGTGAAGAACCAGGTAAAGTGAATGTAGTGAAATCCCCACAACTTCATTGGGCTGAATATGTGGTTTGCATGGCAGAAGACAAACCAGCTAAACCTTTCTTGGGAAGCCATTTCTTTGTTGTTTGACTTCATAGCCAGCTGAAGTAAAGATAGAGGGCTAGTATGGAACAATGCTTGAGTACATATTTTTTTCTATAAATGGTAATGCTCATCGAGAGCTCTTGACAGAAAGAGGTGGTAAAAATTCCAAGAGCAGGCAAACAAGGTTCTTTGGGTAGATGTGATATCATTTATTAGATCATCTAAACAGTTGGAAAAATTGTTCTTTGCAAACTTTCGGGCATAAACACCCTTCTTCAGGCTTAGAGAGAGTCTGCTGGTGTTTTGTATGTTCCCCTGAGTAGAATAGAAACCAATATGCAAAATGCAGGTATGTGAAAATGCAAATGCATGGCAGTGAGCATCAGAGGGAATGGAAGACAATAGGTGTGAGACAGGTAGGTGAGGAGGGGAAAGAAAGGGATGTTGACCTGGTGATAGAATGTAGCTAGGTAAAATGCGGACAGGTTACCTGTGGTTATCAGATGGTAGGTAGGTTATAATGTGCCATAAATCCAATGTCTATATTTAATCCATGATTTTTTGTATCTAATAGATAAATGAAGTGAAGTTCATAGGCTCATCTACAAAAGACGTTTTGTAATTTCCCTTTGAGGATTAGAACTGAGGCAGGCTCAGGCAAGCGGTGGGCGGCTCCCCACCTCAGCGTGCACTCCTGGGGGGGTAAGAGGGACCCGTGCCCCCCAAATCTGTGTGCAGGGCAGGAGTGGGGTGGGTGTGCGCTACAGGCTTGGGCTCCCATTCTTCTGCCCTTCTGCAGTCCATGGGTGAGATCTGGCACTGCAGGGCAGAACACAGCTGCACAGGAAAGCTGCTTGCAGTCATGAGCTCTGCATTGCCCTGGTGGCACATCTCCTGTGTGCACAGCAGCAGTGAGGGCCACAGCCCCGTGGCACCACCTATGCTGCCCCCAAATGTGCAGGGGACACATCACCAGGGCAGCACAGAGCTTACAGTGGCAAGCAGCTTTCCTGCATGGCTGCACTCTGCCCTGAAGTGCCAGGTTGCACCTGCCAGGCTGTGGAGGCCCTGAGGCACTGCAGCAATGCAAGAGCCATAGCCTGCAGTGGGCAGGCCACCCCACCCC
>NW_017728886.1:195524293-195548069 GCF_001723895.1 Crocodylus porosus | reverse complement strand
CAGATCTGGGGGGCACAGGTCCCCCCCCCATCCTGGGAGTTCACACAGTGGCAATGAGCTGGTCCCATCCCTTCACCCCCAGACAAGCCACCTTGCCCCACCCCCTCACCCCTGGACAAGCCACCTGCAGCCCTGTCCTGCTCCCCACTGGGGCCCTGCAGTTGCATATTGTGGCCCTAGACCCAAAGCGCCACACACTGCCTGGCAGGGCAGCAGCCCCAGCCCTGCCCAACTCCCTCCCTCCCTCCCTCCCTATGGGGGCCTCAATCCCTCCCTCATTTACCTGCAGGAGCTGCTCTACAGGCTATCTGGGGCCATGTGCATATAAATGCACATGGCACCCCCTAACTGACCACCCTTCTCCTGCTTCCTCCCAGCCCCCTGCAGGCTGGAACTCTGTCAGCCTGCAGAGAGCTTGTTGGAAAACTGCAAAATCCTTGGATTTCTCTGCTAAAATAAGAAATCTGCATTTTACTTCAGTAAGGGGGGAAATCCACATTTTACTCTGTTTTTCCATGGTAAATGGAAAACCTAGATCCCTGGTAATGAGGTTGGCAAGGTTTGGTGCTTGTTTAAAGGCTAGGATGGGTGGTTCTGAAAAGATCTCTTTAAGAATTGGGTCTTCTTCTAGTATGAGTTGTACTTGTTTGAGAATTTTCCGTGTAGGTTCTGGGGAAGGATGGTATGTCATAACTAATGGTGTGTGATTTGTGGGGATTTTCTTTTTGAATTTCAGCAGTTCTTCATGTGGTATCCAGGTGGTTCTTTCAAAAGTATGATCTATCTCTCTGGAGGAGTGTCCTTGGGTGAAAGCCCTTTTGAGATTTATGAGGTGATGATCGTGGGTCTTCATCTCAGCGAAAATTCAATTGTATTGAAGGTCTTGTCTTATATTGCAGCTTTCTTGGTGTGTACTGGTTCTGTGTTGATATATATGTTGATCCACGGGTTCCTTGTATATGGTGGTTTGTATTTTACCATTCTGGATATTGATCAATGGGTGCATCTACACAAGATGCTTTAAGGAGCATTCACCTACATTTAAGGCACATGAGGGCACGTGTCTACACATGCACATCCTTAATGTGGTTTAAAGAAGGCAAATTTAGGCTATTTGTGCCTAAATGTGATACCTACAAATGCAGGTATCAAATTTAGCCATGAATAGTTAAAGCACATTAACGAACATGTAGATGAACATGGGCCAACATTGTGGGGACGCGATCAGGAAGGCAACCGTACCTTGTCATGCATTCCCAGATGCATCTCAAGCAGGTGCAAGGAGGTGATCCTCCCCCTCTGCGACACTGGTCAGGCTGCAGTTGGAGTACTGTATCCAGTTCTGAGTGCCGCACTTCAGGAGGGATGTGGACAGCATGGAGAGGGTCCAGAGGAGGGCCACTCGCATGATCAGGGGGCAGCAGGGCAGGCCCTATGAGGAGAGGCTACGGGACCTGAACCTGTTCAGCCTCCACAAGAGAAGGCTGAGAGGGGATCTAGTGGCTGTTTACAAACTAGTTAGAGGGGACCAGCAGGCATTGGGGGAGTCCCTGTTCCCCCGAGCGCTACCAGGAGTGACTAGAAATAACGGTCATAAGCTGGCAGAGTGTCAATTCAGACTAGACATCAGGAGGCGCTACTTCACTGTCAGGGCGGCTAGGATCTGGAACCAACTTCCAGGCGAAGTGATGCTGGCTCCTACTGTGGGGGTCTTTCAGAGGAGGCTAGATGTATACCTTGCTGGGGTCGTTTGACCCTAGTACTCTTTCCTGCCATGGCAGGGGGTCTGAGTTGATGATCTCCTCAGGTCCCTCCTGACCCTACTAACTATGAAACTATGAAATTAAAACGCCTTAACGCTGTGTGTGTGAATTGACTTGGGAGTTAGTCCTAAGTCAGTCCACAGACAGTGTTAAGGTGTATTAAGGCCTGCACATATAGATGCCTGCCTAAACCTGCCTAATGTGCATTAATCCTAATACACATTAAATTTAGACATGCTTAAATGCACGTGTAGGCATGCCTGCAGTGTCTAAAAGGGAAATGTTGGTGTTGGAGTATTGAAGAGAGTCCGATAGACGGGTTAGGGTTATCGAATCAGAGACTGCAGGGTTTTGGTCCAAATGATGAAGATGTCATCTATATATCTTAGGTATAGCATGGGTTTAACTGTGCAGTTCTTGAGGAATTCTTCTTCCAGGTAAAAAGGTTGGCATATTGTGGGGCCATTTTGGTGCCCATAGCTGTGCCTGTGGTCTGGAGGAAGTGTTGCTTATTAAAAATGAAGTTGTGTGTCAGGATGAAGAGTATAAGTTCAGAAATCTTTTTAGTTATTAGCATCTTTAGTTATCAACAGAACCGTGACAATTCCTGGATCTTATGCCTGCACCTCCAGAAATGTAATACATCTCATCCAGTGCACCAAATGTCCCCATGGAAAATGTGTAGGAGAAACCAAACGAGAACTGCATACCACAGAACACATATCAAAAATCTACCAATTACCTGTGGGGGCACACTTCCCACAAGACAACCACTCTCGCTCCAATCTCTCAGATCTATAATCCTCAAAGGGAATTTACAAAACATCTCTCACAGATGAGTCTATACTTCACTTCATAAATCTACTGGATACAAAAAATCTGGACTAAATATAGATATTGAATTTATGGCACATTATAATCTGCCTGCCATCTGATAACCCCAGGTAACCTGTCTGCAATTTACCAGCTACATTCTGTCACCAGGTCAACATTTCCCTTTCTACCTGCCACTTACCTGTCTCACACCAATTGTCTCCCATTCCCTCTCATGCTCCCTGCCACCATTTGCATTTTCACCCAGGGGAGCACACAAAACACCAGTGAACTCTCTCTATGCCTGAAGAAGGGTGTTTGTGCCCGAAAGTTTACAAAGAACAATTTTTACCAACTATTTAGTTGGTCTAATAAAACAGATCACATCTACCCAAAAAACCTTGTCTGCCTATGTCTTTAGACCAACACGGCTACAACCAACAACCCTAAAGAGCAGCCAAGGATTTCTAATTCCAAGCAGGGACCTCTAGAGCAGATACTTGTGCAGTGTAGTCAAGGCCATTAGAGGCAGGGAGGCAAGGAATAAACTGAAGCAGCTAAAACTTGCATGCGTCTTTTTAGACACCCCTGCTAGTTCACAGTTGATCTATAAAGTATCATAACTTGCAAGCTGTAAGGAGAAGTGGATACTTGTTGATTTTTCTGGGGTTTCTGAAATCTTGTGCTTTGCTATAGGGAGAACTCTAATAAGAGAAACTGATGTCAGTAGGAGTCTTTCTAGAGAATAGGCTGGTGTCTTCAAAGGTGTTGAGTAAAACACCTAACTACGTTTGCGGATCTGGGCCCAGGAATCTCTTGTTCCTATGTCATTGGAGTATTTTAATCACAGATTTCTATGGGACCAGGACTGGACTTAGTTCTAATGAAACAGAGCACTTTGAATAAAATCACATCTGCTTGGACCGTAGTCTCTTGAATATGCCATGGTCTGGTAAGGCATCTTTCTGAGGCTGTGGCTCTGATGGGGAGTATTATATTTTTCTTTGGAGTCGTGACACTAGTACTTGCATGCTAACATTTTCAGTATTAGGAAGTTGCCCATGCAGTGAATGTGGATGGAAGAGGAATTCAAAACTGAACTGCAAATCAAATCAGTAGGTATGTTCTTATACTTTGTCATTTATTTCTTCCTTCTCCTAGATTGCTGTAATTCTGTACTAGGTCTGAAGATTCATGTGCTCACTATGAACTGTGCAGATGCTTAGATTTCTGGCTCAGAGCACAATCCCTGATGCTACTTGTAACTCTGTAATCACAGACTTGTAATTGCACATATTATTGAATTGTTTACAAATTCGCCCTCTTTTGATTTTTAAATTAAAATTGAGATATGAGATCTGGTAGCAAAGAAAGAAAATGCTGTTGGGTTTTGTTGTTGTTCTTTGAATTAGGTACTGTTTGATGTACTTTCCTTTTCTCCCTGGAAGTAAATGCCTAATCAGCTCATTTAGTTGGTAAAATGGTGGAATGGTGGCAGACTAGCATTAAAAAGTATGTAGTGTTGGCAGGCATCTCAAACTAAAGATGACAACTTTACCGTGGTCTCCACAGTAACTGAAGAAGCAGAGTGTTAAGTTGATTCTTGAACCTTGGTCTCCTGCCTGCCATCTGAGAAAGTGGATTTCCACAGAAACCCACTTAGAATTTTGCCCTCAATACAAGAAGAGGGAGGTACAGGAAGAATAACTTCATTTTGGGAAGCACTTACTCACTGTCAAGTAAGCTATATACATCTAGAATTGTACATGAATTAATTAATTAGTCATACTGCTGCTCAATGCAGGAATAGTAATTTCCTAGAGAAGTAGGTACTTCATGGCTATCTTAGGAATACCTACTTAAACCCTGAGCAGACTCCTTGCCTTTTCACAGTCTACTTTTCTTACCCCCATAGCATATCAGTTTGTAGAACAGGAGTGGAGGGGGCCTAGGGGAACCTGATGTAGGGATCTGTGTGATATGCTTGGTGTAGCCTATGCATATATGGTCAAGCAGTCTGTGCTGCTGAATAACTGTTTTCTGTTGTGTGTCTGTGCTTGTGTACTATTCATGTTCAGTGCCATAGGCAAATTTCCACACTGCCCTATCTATTAAAATATAATAGAAACAGATATTTTGCTTTTAACCTGTCTTTGGCAGATTTTTTTCCAGCAAGTTGTATCTTCTTTCCCTCTTTGGCATTCTCAGCTGCAAGCAGAGCTCAGACAGGTGTGCATGCTGGATTGTCCCATTATGACATTCTGAAAATATGGTCACCCTATGATCAACCGATAAGTGAGACCGGAAAGTGAGAGAAATAAAAATTTCACAAGAGATGGGCCTACACTAGTGGTCCTCCACCTTTTTAGATTCAAGGCACCCCTCATTGACTCTAGGTACCTTTCAGAAAATGCCAACTCTTAGTTTTAGCGCTAATATTGCATGGCAGTCTTAAAAGGATCTCAGGTACCTTCTGTTGTTGAGAAGCACTGGGTTAGACTGGGGTGCTCCAAACTTTGGGCCATGAGTCAGATCTAGCCTCTGGTGGTGGGTCATTCAGCCTACAGGGCTCACAAGGGGTCCAGAAATTATGCAGTGGGGGAGCAGCGGCACTGCTCCCCTGCTGCCAAATTTCTGAAATTGGATCAAGCTCTGTGAAACAGATAGCATGGCCCTGTGCATTGGGTCAGGCAAATAGAGTGGCATGGGGCCCAATTTTGGTGCTATGAGGCTGGATGGGGACAGTACAGGGCACTGGGCCCCAATTCTTATGCATGGGAGTGGTGTAGGGCCCTGATCCTGCAAGAAAGGACCTTAGTGCTCTGCTGGGGGTCAGATCCAAAGAGCTCCTCTTCTAATGACTGGGACAGAGCAAAAGGGTTTGGTAGTATCTGTGTGGTTGTTTGCTTGTTTGTTGCTTAAAGACCGTGCTTTATTTGGGAGGACTGGCTGAGGAAGTCTTCAGGGAGCAAAGCATGCTTGCAGAAGTCAGAAAGCTAGGCAACCCATTACAGGGTTTTTTTCTTACACTAACTCCAAAGGTGTATAAATATATATACGTGGCACATGCCACATAGTAACAGATGTTTGTGAGCATTTCATGTTAATGTTCAGAATTGGAGTCTCGTACTGTTCCAGCAAATTATTCATACATACATCCAACACACTCCCTCTCACATTCTAAATACTATCAGGTAATAGTTCCCATTCGCTTACAGGTTGGGAAAATGTGAGTAGAGTGAGATTATGATCTAGGTCTAGTTCTTTTCATATTCATAAGTGTTATTCTAGTGGTCACTAATTTCATTGGTCGAATAGATGGTAAGTTTTAAGGAGAGGTGGTGATCACAGAGGAAGACACATTTTTCCAAGTAATTAGAGCTAGTCTGATCAAGGATATTAGATTAGGTAGACAGAGAGAGTGCAGAGAATGCTGCAATGATATGGTCATGGTAACCTGTACTGCTAAGCAATGGGCTGCTATGTTTTCTACCAGCTACAGCTTTTTTATGCGACTTCATTGTTGGATATAAATAACAAAACTTTAAGGTCATCTCTGGTTGTTCCAAGGTAACTTTTCTCCTGGAGCAGCCATTTTTGCTGTGAGGGAAAAAAATCCTGAACTTCTCTATGCTTATGGTTTTTGGGTTTTTTTGGAGGGGAAAGGCTGGGATTGAGAGAGAAAGTGAGCAGTGACTCTTTCAGGAGAAACCGAATATCTCTACATGGCCTAGGTCTTCAATGGAACTATGCTTTGTTATGCTGACTGTAGACCTGGACCTGACTATTTAAAAAAATCCAGGCTACAAAGTTGTTTTTTTAATGGCTAGTAAAAAGAGTAAACATCTATCACATCAGTATAAGCACACAAAGGTCCACGTTTACACCCTGGCGTTTTGTAGGCACGTTGAAAAGCCCAAAGTGAAGCAGTAAGTCAAATGTCCCTGCTACTGCCCACCAGTCCACCATGCTGGTCTCTGTATAGTAAACTGGTCAAATAGATGTTTGTGCTAAACTCCAGATTGATATGGTACATCAAAATCTGTTCAAGATTAGTAACTAATAAGTAATATGGTAAGAATGACATTTTATGTTGTCTAAATTCTGAAAGAGGCTCTGTTATCTGTTCCTTGTTAATATGGAAAGTCTAATGTTTTCAAGGCAATATGACAGTATTTGCTTGTGCATTTAAATCAAAAGCCTGATTTAGTGGCTTTGTCTTTTTAAGTAGTAGTGCTAAAGAAATCATTTTCAACTGGAGCATTTGGGGGAATATTACCAACTTTGTCAAAAGTACCCATCCATACAAGTAGAGTGACAGCAATTTCCATTGAGTCAGAGCATCATTAATCTTTAATGTTCAGTGATATTATCTGGAATAGCAAGTATCAGAAATGTTACTTTCATATCTTCATAGTTAAATCAGAAGGCCATTGGGGTCAGGGCAATGAAGCAAGGAGGGGTCTTTGACAAAGAAAAATGTTCAGGGACTCAAGTCAATCTTCTAGGTTATTCAGAGTCCTGAGATACCAGAATATGCCAGTAAAATGACTGATGGTCAGAACAGAGGTGGTAGGCACTGGCAGCAAAATAAGAAAACAATCCAGAAGAGAGGATTTTAAAAACTGAGTTATTTATTTGGTGATACTGGAATTTATTGAGAGCTCTAAGTAGCATGTCCAGGAATTCCACTGAAAGGATAAAGAACAATAAGGGAAGGACTTGTTACTGTCATCCCTGTCTGGAGAATAAAGGCAGGTGAGGGATGTTTCTTGGCTACTGTAAAAGTTGGGGAGTGGGAAGAGGAAACTGTAGAGTTAGTTGATACAATTCTATCCTAAGCTAAATCTGTGCCACAATTCAATCAAACATGAGCAGCTTATACAAGGAAACACCGTCCTTTACATCTGGAATTGATTTGGAATTGTTTCTTCCAGCATGCACTTATTTGACAACAACTGCACATTAAATGTAGGTTTCTTTTTATTGACAAAGTGGTAGTGTATTTTCTGGTAATAAAGAGGACTGACTTTCAATCTCAGCTAGAATTCTGAACAATATTTTAAGATTCATATTTTTCTGAGATGTCATCTTTACCTCTATAAATGAGATAGAGGTACATGGCCAATAAGAGAACAGCCAGCTCACAAACTTATAATACCTCAACCCTTTGTTACCAATTAAGTGTTCCACTTCAATTGTGATGTACCCTTTTAGGGGTATTTCAGACCTGGAAGAAAAAAGATGCTAAAAATACAGTCCAGGAAGTTTGGCTGACATAATCTTTACTCACTACATGCCATTATTGCATACTGACCCATGTAGGGTTGAATATCTCCAATATGTCTTCAGGAAAAGGCTGGTGTTTTGCTTGGATTCACAGTTTTTAGCTGATAATTGCAAGCCCTGTTGAGTCCTAAATTTATTTTTCAGCCAGCTAACCTGTTTGGGTGTTTTGTGGCCGTAAGACCAAATACTTGAATTAGTTCATAGATTTCTTAACTTTTTAATTCTAATTGTTACTCAACTTTTAAACAAAACTTTGATAAAAATTACTGTCCTTAATAAATTAAACAAGCTAGGAACCTCACTTTGCTACAGGAGTCATATTTTTCCTAGCCTTATTTTATAGTTCTTTTGGTTAGTTGCCAACTCCTCAAGCAAAAGAAGTTAAGTCATTAATTGACTGTTTCCTTCTTAATATCACTGTATCTCTGGCATAACTGCCATTCTCTGGTTTAATATGTTATGACGTTGCTGGATTGTAATGGTTTGAAAAGGAGGTTCATTACTTTAGTACCTGCTTGAGAAGCCAACTCCAACTGAGACTATTCAGTCCTAGTTTACAGTAGAAATGCTAAAAGTACGTATTAGTATAATCAGTACTTTTCTGCCATATACCATCCCATTAATTGGGGTTCTCTACAATTAACACCATTCTTTATTTTAGGTACTGATTGTCTTTGTAGGGTTCCAAAACAAAAAATACCAGATGCTTACTACATGTATTACTTTACGTCACAAGTGTGAATAGAGCAGATCAAGAGCGGATATAGTTGGTCATTTAAATCATTTAAATCACTTCTTATGGTTTTAACAAATGAGTAGTAATTAATGCACTTCTGATGGACACCTCTAGGTGCTAAAATTAATTAAATATTGGGGACTAATGTATTTCTAAAACTCTATTTAGCAGGCTGTATTTTCGCAAACATTGAAAATCCTCACAAATAAGTTAACTAAATAGTTACAAATCACTTCTAGCATCATTCAGCCTGCTGTAAAAGATGTCTTGCAGCAGCAGCATTGTATCACTGCTGTCACACAGTAGGAAGTTTCTGCAGAGTAGATGTTACAGCTGATGTTATACAGCCTGCCCAGCCAATCTTATCATCAACAGGTTTGGCAACACTCTTAGACAAGGATATGATTTGCTTATTAGCTACCATCAGTCTAGCTGAGTAGCTAAGCATGACATATACACAACCAAGCAATCATCTGTTTTGGAGGCTTGATTCCCCAACTAAAAAAGATTTATAAATTTTATCTTGTGTTTCTCAGGGTATAGCAATCAGGGAAACAATGGAAAAATACCTTCCATGGCCTTGTTCTTTCTCGAAGGAAAAATTCTTGGTGTGATAAGTGGCGAATACACACTTTGAAGCACAAGTACTTTATGAGACAAAACTTACGAGGAAAAGCTGGCAGAACTAGGATTATTTAGCCTGTAGAAGAGAAGACAGGTGGGATTTGAGAACGGTCTTCAAATACCTAAATGGTGGTTACAGAGAGGGTGGAAATGGGCTTTTGTCTGTGGCTATAGGAGTAGGAACAGTGGACTCAGGCTGCAGGAGGGGAAATTTAGGCTGGAAATTAGAAGGTACTTTATGACTATGAGGGTAATCAGGCATAGGAACAGGCTACCTAGAAAAGTGGAATCTCCATCCTTGGAAGCTTTCAGAAGCAGGTTAGACAGACATTTGGCTGGGATGATGTAGCCCTGAGCAGGGAGCTGGACTAGATGACCTTATGAAGTCCCTTCCAGCCATACTTTCCTGTAACTTCCCAGTCTGTATTCCAATCCTTATTCAAAAGTCTCACTTCTGCAGTGTTTCGTCTATGAAAACCAGGAAGTTTTGAAGACCTCTCGGTCACTTAACTATTCATAAAAGATTAAGTTGCCATACAGCCCTTCCTACCTGTGTCTTTCTATTTCAGGTGTCGTCAAGATCCTTTCTTTTTTAGGAAACAGATGAGAGACAGAGGCAAAAAATTCAGAAGGCCAAACAAAGTCCATTGTCTGTGTCCCACTAGCTTATATCATCATGGGAAGATGCCATGACAACAGAAAATTCATTGCACATAGTACAGTCAGTATGTTCTAAGTCACAACCGTTGTAAGGCTGGAAAAGAGCCATATGTCCCATACATTGAACTTTGTTTATTATTTTCTTCAGTAATGAAGAAGTTCAGTAAAAATTCACGTAAGTCTTTTTTAGGCATTTTAGGCTCTGTTTGAGTCCTTCAACTGCTTTATGCAGGTTTTCAAAGTTATAAAATTGGCATCCAGTTTGGCTCATTATGTAAGCAGCAACATTATTTCCTTTTTAAATTAAGTTGTAGGTGAATTGTATCCATTCAGTATAGTCAGGGTAACCATAATGGAAGGATTTAATGAACTCTACCACAAGTTGGTAATAGGTATAATATGCAAACTGACTCCTAGAAAGAGCCAGGGAAAACACTATGATATGATATACTTAGATGTTCAAAGTTTTAATGTTGAGTGCCTATATTCAGGCAGGGGTAGATTCAGAGAAGATGTGATGGTACGGTCACATCCCCCTTTTGGACCACACTGCAGGAAAAGAACCCAGAGACTTTTTTAAGTCCTCAAAGCAGATAAGAACACATTTCTTGCTCTTGGTACCCCTTCCCTTCCCTTTCATGCTCAGTGGTACCTCTCTTTCATGCTCATTCCCCTCTACCACCACCTGTTGCTGCTGCTGTTCCAGGCTGACCTGGAGTGAGGAGAAGCAGGTTTGCACAGAGGCCCAGGCTCAGCCCAGAACATCAGCAGTGGTTGGGTTCCCCTTCCCTTTTAGCCCAGGAGCAGATGAAGGGAGGGAGAATGTGTCTGCTGTCACTACTATTCCTGGCTGAACTCAGCTCCCTGTACATTCAGTTCCCACAGCCCTGTCTGCGGTGGGGAGGAATGGCTGGGACAGTGGCAAAGGGAGGCAGGCCTCCTCTTCTGGAGTCCAGAAACATAAGTAGAGAAATTGAGGGAAGGGGGCATGGAATGGGAGAGCTGCTGAGTATGGGGGAGAAGGAAGGCAATGCCAAGAGCTAGGGTGGGGGGAGATTCTTACCTGATTTGGGGGCTTTAAAAGGTCCCTGGTTGCTGCTTCTGTGACATGGTACCTTTGTGGGGAGGAGGGAAGGCTTGGAGTGGGGGTGTACCTACTCTGGTAGCACTCCCACACACCCCCTTTAAAATCCTGGATCCACCTGTGTATTCAGGTAGTTAAATTTATGATTGTGTACTTGCCTAATTGAAGGTAGCTTGATTTTTCAAAGGCCCTCGCAGTTAACACTCCTTTACTGGGCATTGGAGGCACTCAACACCATTGAATATATTACACTGCTTTATTTAGGTGCCTAAGTTTTATTTTAGATTCCTGTCTTGGGCATTCAATTTTGCTATTTTTAGCCAGATCAAATGAGGCTATTGTAGAAATTTCACAAATGCTAATTTTTTACCATACTGACTCTAAAATATTTCCAGTCATCTGAAAACAAAATGTTTTAGTGTTTATTTTAGTGTGTACCCAGGGCAAGTTTGATGGTTTATGATCTGCAGCTCTCACGGAAACTTATGGGAGTTGAGAACCTGCATAATTTTAAAAATCTGGATGGAAATGTAGTGGCTGTATTTTTTTGTTTTGTTTTTATTTTATTTATTTGGGGGGACAGTCAAAATATTTGTCTGAAAATTCATAGACTCAGAGGAAAGTAGGGCTTGGAGAAAAGTAGGACTGGAGTCATCTAGTCCAGTCTGCTCAAGGTAGGATCACCCCTGACTAAACCAGTCCATCCAGGTGTCTGTCTAGTCTGCTCTTGAAAATTTCCAGGGATGGAAATTCCACAACTTTTCTAGGCAGCATGTTCAGAAAATATTGTATAAAATATTCTAGTGTATATTTTAAAACATTGTTATGCTGTATATTTCATGGAGCATAAGATTTGCTTTATTGAAACAAAATATTAGTTAACTTACTTTTGTATTTGGCCCTTCATTGGACCCTTGAACAGATGCATCAGGACAAGTGAAACTTCCATAATGAAACTGGCACACCATACAGTGCCTGACTTTGGAGTGTGATTCTGGCTAAGACTTAAGACTCCTGAAAATGGGCCATGTAACAGGAATGCTGACACAACCTTACCTAGCATGGCTTTGGGGACAGTGCAGTAATAGTGTTATTAGAAATGACAGTTCCAATTTTTTCTGTAAACTATCCACCTGTATATTTTCCACTTGTAGATGTGAATGGCATGACTGATGCTGACAGATTGTGCTTTGACCACTGGTCTATGAGATCCACATTCATTACTTTTCAAATTTGTTTAGATTTAAAGTGAGGCTGTTGACAGTCTCACTTTCAATCAGGAAACATACTGCACGTTCATGAAGCTTTGGACTTGTTTTACCATAGGAATATATTTTACTGCCCAAGATTAAACCTTATCTTCTAGCAAACTTTAATGCATAATTTGATTTAGCTAAATCACAGGATACTGAATATGCTTTTTGTGAAGTTTTTTTCATTAGATTATAAATTTCAGTTGTCAAAAACAACTTTCTTTATAGGAGAATGTAGAGAATATTCTTCCTAATAAAATTGGAAAATATTGCAATTTTGATAGTTAAATATATTACAGAGAATGCAGGAGCAAATATTAAGAGATGGAGAATAATCTTGGGGTTCAGAGTTTACTTTTAATGACAGTATAGAATTAATGTACCTAATACTGCCATAGTGACTAGTATCTAACTGCATGGTGATTTTATTTGTAAACATTATTTTTGTTTTTAGAGGAAAATAGTAAAGAAAAATAATCATCAATTACTGTAATAACTACTAGAGGTCTACTGATATCAAAATTCTGCCAACATCAATTATCTCTACAAGTATTAAAAATCTGCTGTTTCATCCAATATAAAGTGCATCTCATTAGAGATTAATTGTTTGCTTTGTGATGTGTATCTTTTAATCCTCAGATTTTTTTAACCTCTTAGGCTTGTTTTTAATTAAATAATGTTTTATTGTACTAATGAAGTAAGGAGCAATTACAATAAAAAACACGTAATTGAATGAAAAAGTGACAAAACAGATTTCCAAGTATAGCCACCTAGGAACTACATCATATTGTCATTCATTAGATGAGTTCTTTTCTTTTTACAATTAGCCTTGCAGCAAATTCTGCCTTCATGCATCTTGTTTTTGAACTTACTCATTTTATGATAATTTTGAATGACTCCTAATTTGAGTCATTTTAGTTTTCTGATTTATTAAAAAAAACACAAACATGGTTTTCCAATCCATCTTTTAAAGTTCTCATTTTACCTTGACACTCTTAATTTTTTAAGGAAAATGGTAAATTAAATTAAAGTTGATATAGGTGCAGCTCATTCTTTAACATAATAATGGTAATGTGTCCATTATAAAAAAAAGAGTAACACCTGAGATCAGTGACTTCCCTTTGAGAGATTACCTAGCAGCCAAGAGAAAAGCGCTGCTGCTGACTGAGGAAAAACAAAATAAAACAAAACATTGAATGGGCTGCACATTCATGTGGTGATCTGTGAGTGTATCTTCCAAGAGTTTGCAGGTGTGCACGTGAATCAAGCAAGGGCATAGGAAGTCCCCTATATGGGCAGCCTGACCTTTGCAGCTGAATGTGAATTGATCTTTTCTTGTTCAGTAATATGATATTAGGTACCATTTTGCTATTGTTCCAGAAAATGTTAATCCAGAAACATATGGTACACACTTCTCAGTTGTCCTTTACCTGCTACTTTCTATTATTATGTTTACAGTTAGGATTTGTTCTTTTTATTCTCCTTTCTTCAGAGACAGAATTTTTACTTAAACAATTCAACAAATAAGAAATGGGTTTGAATGCTCTTTTTTTTGTCCTCCTCCCAAACAGAAGAGCCAGGTCAGGCCAGTTTAGTAAGTCTTGCAGCTGTCATGTGGAGGATCCATTGAACTGACAGTTCAGCACAAGTGAAGGTTTGCTGAATAGGGCCAGGCAGTGGTTTAACTAGAGTAGGGCAACCAGGGCATCTGTCCTCGGTGGCTGACTGGAGGTGTGGGGAGAGTCATGAGAAAAAACAGCTGCTGCCAGCAGCCACACAATCATGCTAGTAGCACAATGACAACCAGAAGTCACTGGTGGGGCTGTTGATGGGGCACTGGGGCCACTGGGACCACTGTTGGGGCACATGCTTTAAATATTTGCTGAAACAGGGCTTGAACGATGAATATTTCTCAGTGGGACTTTAGCGGGGTGGCATCTCCAGAGGTGGCTGTAAGCCCCTGGAGGCCCCCAAAATTCCCTTTTCGCCCTGCTCACTCTGGGAACAGTCTCCCCTTCACTTTCCTGCCATGTCTTAATGTCTTTTATGGTTATAAAAGGGAGGCTGCCTCAGGGCTTCTCAGACTTGGTCTTGTTCTAGTGGCCACCTGGTGGCTGTGGTCCTTTCCCTTATGAGCTAATTGCCTGGCTTCATACCTCCCCCACACCACGCCCCATGCCTCACAGATGGCATTTGTCATGGATGTTCTCTTTGTCACACTCCTACACTCTTGTAGCCCTCCTCTGGCCCCTCCAACCCTCGGTCTCTCATACAGCCTCCTTCTGAGTCCTCAGACCTCTCAGCTTCTCAGCCAGCCCCTCTCTGGTCTGCTAGGACCCCTGGTCTCACTCGCTACTCTGGGATGAAGACCCTTTGGTTTCTCACGTGGCCCTTTGCTGGGCCTCACTATTCCTGGCCCCTCGCTGGGCCACTAGACCCTTCTTTCTGGTCCTACTCTCTCATGGCCTTGCCCTGGGCTGCTGGACTTTTTCAGCCCCTGCCTGGGCCTCTGGGCCATTTGATCCTGCTCTTCCTTGGCCCCTTGTCTGGACCTCTGTACCTTTGGGTCCTGCCCTTGCTTTTATTTTGGGGTGTACTCCCCTAGCCTTTCTCCACCAGTGGGTTAACCTGGAAGGCAGCAGGGGCTGGGTTTTAGGGTGCCCCAGACTCACCTTTCCCTGGAGTTTTGCCCTGGTGGCACTTTTTAGGGGCTGCTCCACCATGAGCAGTCCCACCATTGTGACCCCAAACCCCAGTAGGGTGCAGTGTTCAGGCATACCCAGGACCACTGTAGGCCCTGGCCTTTTTCGTCAGAGCCATGCTGTCTTGCTGGGCCAACAAACCTAGCTATGAGCTCCTTGGCCCGTACTCATGTCGTTCCTCAGGGCTCCTTTGGGCCCAGCTGTCTTTCTTTCTGAGCCCTGATCTCACTGGCTGTCATGCATCCCCCTTCTGGGGTCAGCTGTCTTTCTTCCAAGCTACCTCTGGCCCTGGTTCTCCTACCTCTGGGCTCCCTGGTCTCAGTGCTGTCTCAGACCCCTTCTCAACATCTGGTGGCCCTGTTCCAGCCATCTTCATTCTGGGCCCCAGTTTCTCTGACCCCTTCCTCTCTGGCTGTGGCCACACCTGTACCTTTGGGCTCTCCCAGGCCATAGCTCCATCTTGGGCCAGCTGAGAACTCTAGGCTCTCTCTGGCTGCGGCAAGCTCTTGCTGTGGCTGCCTCCAGCCTTTGGCCCCTCTCTGGGCCTTGGCCCTGCTATAAGGCCAGCACGATTCTCTGGGTTGCTCCCTTTTCTGTCTTCTGTTTTGTGCCCTCCTACTGTTCAAGTAACCCTGGCTTGCCCATCTTCATTCTAGGCTGCAGGTCCTAGAATGGTCCCCCTTTCTTTCTGGCACTGGTCCTTTCTGACCATGGCCTCTCTTAGGCCCTGGCCCTACTTTGGGCCAGTTGAGAACTCCAGGCCCCTCTCTGGCTCCAGCAGTGTCCTGCTGTGGCTGCCTCCAGCCTTCAGCCTCTCTCTAGACCCTGGCCCCACTATCAGCAAGATTCTGTAGTGGTCAGTTCTTCCACTTAAAAGCCCACATGCACTCACAGTCCACTCGGGATACTCAGCAGGTCTCTTAAGCTGTCACCCCAGTGGGCTGACCTAAGTCCCATTCTAGGTCTTATATACTGAGCCCCTATCTCTGGGCTTCACCTGGAGCCCACAATCAGTCTTCTATGCTGATCTCCTCAATCCAGGCTCCCCCAGGCCTCACGATGTTTCATGTCTAAGCCCCTCACTCTGGGCTCCACCTGGGTCCTAGCCTGGGTCCCTAGGAACCTCCTCCAGCCCCTTAGTTACTACCCAAACCTTCAGACTGCTTCAGCTGTCCTCCCTGTGGTAGTGCTCCAGAGTTGCAGTTCTCCTGCTGAAGTAATATTCTCTCAGCAGGGCCCAGATCTTACTGCTGGGCTTCTCTCAGGGCCTGGGCATATACCTGCTCTAAGCCCAGCCCTTCTTTTGTTGCAAACTACCTATCTACTGTTAGGGTAGCATTTAACTGTTGCCTCATACTGCTTTCCCAGACAGAAGGAGGTGATGGTGGTGGTGATAGGTGACTAGTATTTAGGAAAATAAATACACTGAAAAAGGACTGATTTTTACAGGTATCTTAATATGGCTAACACTCTCGAGGCCATATCTGTCAATCTTCATCTTGTAAAGCATCGTGCATTCTCTGTACATACTGTTTGAAAAACAATCCTCTTACTGGTACAGAACACCTTGCCTCAGAAAGGTGGCATCATTTATACAGTGCTAAAACAAGTTTAGGTAAATATTTTATGAACTGACTTAGTGAACTTTTGTTTAAATCATTCATATTAGTCATTTTTTTCTCCTTTCTGGAAGCAATCCATTTTCTTTTCTTTTTGTATTTTAAACAGCACTTACCACATATAGATGACAAGGTCTTTCGCTTCTTTAAAAGCCACCCACAGAATCAGTTCATTTAATGGCCTTCTCATTTCCACTGTAGAACAGTGCAGTAGCCAGTTACTCTTTTGTGCAAAATGACAAAAGACTATATTCATTCAAGCTGGTGCTAAAAGGTGTAATTACATCTTACCCCAACATAGATTCACCTTGAGGGAGAACAGGTGGTGTAGCTGCAGCCACTACTCCCTGAGGGTTTCTGAAAAGGAAAGGTAAACTTAAGTTGCAGCTAGAGCTCAAAAAGGAGTCCTGCCAGTGTAGCTTTTCAGAGGATGTACTGCATTTTCTAGCCACTCTGGCTATGTCTGTTCTGTTCAGGTAGTTATTATGTACCCTGACATCTAAATACCTCCCTGGATAATACTATCTACTCTTTGGTCCATGCTAACCCACTATTAGAACCTGTGGATAAGAAAGATGGCTCTAACTTCTCACTACTACAACCTTCTTTTTCCTAACCGTCATTCAGCCACCAGGGGCCTCTAAGAGCATCTATATTGGGATAATGGTTTATTTCCTTTAGGTGGGCTGGGCTGGGAGTTGGGTGAAAAGCAAAATAATGGATTTATCTGACTCCTCTGAGCATTCTGTACTTGGCTGGAATGAATTCTACAAGTGACTGGTGAAAAAAACATTCAAGATGTATTATCAGTATGGGCTATTATGTTTTTTATATTTAAGTAAAAGCAGATGTAAGCTGTGTGAGGCTAATGGAGCATCACTTACAGAGCCTCAGTGTAGCAAAACTAATGGAAACATTTTTCTTTTAAACTCGAAAATATAGTGTTTAAAGGAAATGCCTGGCAGCAGAGGTGGAGCCTTCATGGGATTTATTTTTTCCACATGTTTGAATTCCTGGTTAACCTTGCCTCATAATTTTTTTAATTTCCCTCTTCAGGGGTTCTTTCCCTACATTCAGAGGTCTACCTCACATGTTAGTTAGTGTATCCTCAATGTACATTGCAGCAAGAAACCTCCAGTGCAAATGCCGAAGTACAATCTTCACAAGCATCCTAGGCAGTAGGTCCTTTCTCTTCATATAGAAGTGGGTGGGGAAGAGAAGGGACATGTATAGTAGGAAAGCCAACCTTATGTGTCTTCTATGGTGTAGCATGTTTTTATTCTGTACTACTTCTTAAGCAAAGAATGAGAAGACAAGTGGCAGCTCATGGCAGTACCTACTCTCTGCACTCTCCTTGCCTGGGGCCTTGATTGGAAGGCAGGCCCAGGCCTCAGGCAGGATTGCCAACTGTGTATAAATTTATGGATGATCTATTAAAAACACAACTAAAAAAACTTGCTGGTAGCCTATTAAAAGATCAAGCTGTCCATAAAAAAACAGACAAACTGAGGAGTCCTGTGCTTGATTGAAGATGGACAGACAGGCAGAGCAGAGCAGAGCAACCTTGTGTCTAAGCAGGAGTACAGCTCAGTGCCCTGTAAAGAGTCCTCTGGGTTCTGTGGCCTCCATAGTCCCAAGATGCTGCCTCTGGTTCCTGTTGGCAGTTTGCCTGGATGGTAGGGAGGAGGGCCGTGCAGCTGAAATGGAGGTGCGGGGCTGGTAGTGGGGGAGAGGCAGCAAGTGAGGGTACCTACCAGGTATGAGGGAGCAGGGCTGGTGGAGGGTAGACTGGGGGAGAAGCATGGTATGGGGTACGGTTGGGGTGTATCAGGGTTTGGGAGTGAGTGGCAGGACCCTAAGGGTGGAGGCAGCATGGTGTAAAACTACTGGTGCAGTTATACAAGACTAATTGATATTAAACCCCAAAATTTGGACCTGGCCCAGCTTACTGCCATCCAAGATCTGGCACAAGAGTTGCATTTACATAGTGTGAAACATCTGTCAGCAAAAAGTTCTGTCATCAGTAAAAAGTTTGCAGATTTTCAGTTAAAAAACATTTTTGGGTGGGCAACTCTGGCCCCAGGAGTAAGCGAAAGGAAGATTATCACTGCAAGCCTGACTCCTGTATCTGCCAAGGCAGCCAGCAGATGAACATTGATACATGTCTGGAAGTGTCTTCTGTCCCATAAAAAGCCAGAAACCTAAAAAAAAACCCCAAAACAACAACTTCTAAAATCTCCACTGTAGCAGGATCAAGCCTCAGGAGTGGTCATGATGCCCCCTGGTGACTACACCAGGTGCCTGTCCCACTCCAGCCCCTTGTGGTACCCCCTGTTTTTCTCTCACCTGCCATGTCTTAATAGAATTATTTTGTTGTAAAAAAGGGAGGCTGCCCCAGGGTCCCAGTAAGCCCTAACCTGCTTTGTCCAGTAGGTTTCTCCTGTACCCTCTTGCCCTCCTGGCCCCATCATTGCCTCAGGGCACCAGTTGCCTTATGAGGCTATTCATGGCCTCCTTCCACCTCTATCACTATGCCCATGCCTTGCAGATGTTACTTTTAAGTTGTCTGCTGAGCCTGTTGGCTCCTTCTGTTTCAACCAATCTACCTAGCTTGCCAAGCCTCTGGCCCTGACAAGTTTCTTCTCCCCAGGCCCTAGTCTGGCTTCCACCCATTTTAGGCTTCAGACTCCTTCCAGGCTTTGGTTCCCTTTGGCTTAAGCCTGCTCGGGCCAAAGCCTCCTTCTGGATTTAGCCTCCCTGCTGTGGTCTTACCCTTCCTCTACCTGGGCCCCTGACCCCCGTACAGCTGCTTTACCTCTATCCTTGCCCTCAGCCCTCTGGGTGCCTGATGAAGCCAGGCTGTTCCCACTGCTCTAGTCTCCTGCCCTCAAGGGTCCTGATCCCAGGCTGGAGCACTCCCACTTGGCTGGGCTGTCCCAGCTTCAGGTTGCCCTAGCCTCAGGCCCCTGGGTCCCTGACCCCAGGCTAGGCTGCAAAACAGTGAGGATCTCACCAGGCACCTCTCTCCAGCCTCCACACCTCCCCTGTAGCCACAACCCAGCTGTCTGGGTAGCCTAATCAAAACACAAACACAAGCAAGCTGCTTTGCAAACTAAAAGTCTTCCACATTCTGGGTCAATGTCCTCATAAGCAAATGTCCCCTTGGAGTCCTCTCATCCTGGCTGACTTGGATGCCTGCCAGGCTGCCTCCTGAAGCCTTTTTGTCTCAGGGATTTCTCTCCCTGCTGCTGGCAGAGCCAGATGAACCCCCTGGTCTGAGGCACTGGTTTTACGTGCGTCCAAAGCCCCACCCCTCCTTTCAGGTGGCTTTCCAACCACCCACAGGGGTTTCTCTTTTGGGCCTGATGACCAGTCTCCCTTCTTCTGCTGCGGCTTAGCTCAGCCCCATGCAGCAAGTTCCTGAGATACTCCTGTCTCCGGGGTAGCTCCTATGCCAGTTATTACTGACCTGCTTGTTTCCCAGCAGGTAGCCCTTACTCAGGGGCTGGTGCTACCCAGCAAACTTAGCCTGCTGAAACATCCCTTTAAAGCAGAGGCGGGCAAAATGTGGTGTGTGGGCTGGATGCAGCCCGCCAGGCCATTCTATCCGGCCAGTGGGGCCCCTAAAAAATTAGAAAATTAGTATTTATTTGCCCCTGGCTGCCTGTCACATGGCCCTCGATGGCTTGCCAAAACTCAGTAAGTGGCGCTCTGCCCCAAATAATTGCCCACCCCTGATTTAAAGTAATCTCTGTCTCCCTGCTACAACCACAAAATATCAATATGAATATCTTAGGGAACTATGGGCAGAAGTACTAGCATTACTTTAGGTTTGGGCACTTGAATGAAACCCAAAAATCTCTGGATAAACAAAAAAACTTTCAAACTACTTACAACACAGAGATGAATCCTGGGGTATAGGTTGTAGCTGTGTTGGTCTAAGGACATAGGCAGACAAGGTTCTTTGGATAAATCTGATCTCTTGCATACATACCAGCCTCTGGCTTCTTTACTATTCATTCCATCCAGGAAGAGCACACACCAGCTGCCCATGCTTCCTCAGCCTGATGAAAGGTATTTATACCTGAAAGCTCGCTGAGATGAATCTGGGAATTTTGGTTCTTGTTTTGGAACATTGGATAGTAAGGTCATAAATGCAAAAATATTTATCATTTTAAACTCACTTTGTATATTTCTTGTCGCTTATATGTAAAGATCAGAAAGATTGGATCTAAACCATATAGGTATTATGTTCATGTTAAATAAATTAATAAATCTCATCAACTCAGTGAACTATATATAGACTTTACAGTAGAGAAAGTCATCTTTCATTCTGGTTTTATTAACTGAATCAATGTACTGTACATGTTACTTAAGGCTAAGAATGTTCTTGAACCTTGGTGATACATGTATAAGCCCCTGGTTTATATGCATCAAGTTGGGCAAAAAGAAGTTTGAAAGGGTTTTCTTACGATTTTGGGTGATACTCATTTTAAATGTGGGAACTAAGGAATATTATATATACTATAGGTTCAGCATGTTAACATATTCGTCTCTGTTTAACAGTTGTACTCATCATTACAGCTTAATAAAACACTCAGTATACTTATTGTCTATTCTAGATTGAGTATCTTGCATCATATTGTTTATGTTGCATGGAAGGATGCTGTAGTGAGGTTGTCTTACTGCTGTCCCCTTGGGAAACTCAGGAAGATGAGATGTACTGAATTTTCCTTGAGGCTAACCCAAGAAGCAACACTTTATATAAATAATCATATTGTTAGGAGGATCATCTAGGACAATAGCCATTATATTATTTACAGGGTATTTTCCTATTACAGAACTGCAGTTAGGGTGTGAAGGTAGGGTGCATCACTTTAACATTACCAGTGGTGCTCAGTGAATTGCACTGACCTTCTAACTATCCGTGTAATTTAAGTTGTATGTATTACGTGGCGATGAGGATCAAGATTTCTTAGGGTTCTTCTCTCCCTGTTTATCATCCCATTGACTGAGACATGTGGTCTGACATTCCTTTGATATATATCCTTGGAGAAGGTATTAGTGGTGTGTATGTGTGTGTTTTAATGGAAAGCTCTAAAATTTGTTCCTATTGTTATTCTTCCAGAACCAGAATTTGCAGAACTTCAGGGCATGATTGAAGACATGTTTTGTTCAAATATGTCAAATATTTACATTATGGAATAGTTAGGGTATGATTGGAGGCTACTTGTCTGCTTCTTGTGGGTTAAAATGAACATGTGAAGTGTTTTACATCGTTGAGCACTCAGAAGCCATAACAATGAGGGCATATGAAAAAAAACAATAAAAAGTAAATGTAAGCATAGAATGTTGCTGCACTTTTAGTTAAAAATCCCATCTTGAGTTGGACAGACAGGAATAGAAAATTGCTGTTATCAGTGTCCTTATACATTTTTATGCATCAAATAATTTGGCCTCTAGTCAGATAAGGGGAAATACTAGATACAAATCTGTAACATGCTATTAAAATAAACTATAATGCATTTTAAACACTGTTTAAAAAGTCAGTATACATCGCGAAGACACAAAATCTCTCTAATTTTACTTCATCATGTGTTCTAGTCCCTTGTTTCATGGTATGTACTATAAAAATACTGAACCTTGAATAGTGAGTTTAGGTAACAGCAAATATTGTATTAGATATTGTAAGATACAATAACTTGGGCTCAGCCTGGCATGTACTACACAATATGTGACCATAAAGATTTTCTCTTGCAAATACAAGAGTTGATGAAATTCACTTGTCCTGGTACTGCAGTTGAAAGGCAATCTCTAATAATTCAGAAAAGGTGGCAAACTTGCATGCACTATAATCAGTGTACTGTCTGAACCTACAGACAAAGTATGTTAATTATCATTATGCATCATCGTAATGCTACAGGTATCTTCATCTTGTTTCTTCCAGCAGTATCATATATTTGCAGAACATCAAGAGAGACGAGAACTTTCACCAAAAGTATCTGGTAGTTGTATACAAAGACCCACCTGTGTTTTTTCTTATTACTATGCATTTCCTGCTGACAAAATTATAACCTATTTCATGATCGTTTAATTGGTGTGTCAGCTAACTGAGCCAAGAATCAAATATGTTACTCCAAAAAATGTAATAATTTTATGATCCTGGAGAAGATAGATGATTAGTAAAAAGGATAGCAAGAAAGTGAACATTCAGAAAGGATAGCAAGAAAGTGAGCAGATTTTGTACCAGTTATTGGCTGTTTCAATAAGAGTCAATCTCTTGAAGAAGGACAGAAGATTGGATTGAGGAAGTTGAATTCAGAACAGAAGTTGGATTCAGGAAATTTTCAGTCCAATTCCTGACTGTGTTACAGGCTTCTACATGTGACCTTGGGCAAGTCATTCAATTTCTCCTCATCTCTGTTACACATTTGTAGGGATCATAATACTTGGTTGGAGTGAGTGATAGGGATAATAATACTGCCTTTATTCTACTGTTTATTTTACCTTTTTATGCTATGAGGTCCTCATGCCAGCTTAAACATTCTGTGCATGCACAGTGCCTTGTTTAATGCTCCGTGTTCTAAGATGAGACATGTAGATCCTTCTGTAATAAAAGATCATTAAAAAATCTGAGCTCAAGTAATAATCCCAAGCCCCCTTATGTTACATGTCTTTTTCTCCTCTTCTGCTTGTTCTCTGTCCTTCTATCTGCGTATTCTCCATGTTTGTCTCTCTAGATTTCTTTCTGTACTCTGATTTCATCCTCTCACTCTTTCCTTAATTTTCATCAAGCAGCAACAAAAATGTTTTTAAAACAATAAGCAAAATCTTGGCTCCCTATTTGAAAGAAGAATTTAAAAGTTTTATGCAACTGCTGTCTGCAGTCAAGAGAGCTCACCTGCCTTCTCTAGCTTACTTGCATTGGTACTTAAGAATGCTGCTTAATGTTCCTTTGATGTTGCAGCTGAACCCACCAGTGCTGCTTGTGAAAACCTCTCCTGTTCTCTGTGGACTGGCACACACCTACACACCACAGGGAAAGATAAGAGAGGCACAGGTGTCTCAGGCAGCACTACAAGATGGGCCCACTGGCCACATCAAAGTGGCATTACTACATTGAAAAAACCCTAAAAACCCATCTTTCTCATTGGGGAACACAAATTGGAAAATGCCCTAAATTGCTCCTGGCCCTTAATGCTTTCTTTTTTCTTTTCTTTTTTTTTTTTTTTT
>NW_017728886.1:195508270-195524193 GCF_001723895.1 Crocodylus porosus | reverse complement strand
ATTTAAAAAGCATGGTCTCTTTCATCAGTGAAAAAGTTCTTGGTCAAATATATTGGTATAATTGGAAAAATATTGGTAAATCCAATATTAAAAATGAGGTGAAGGTTTATGTGTATAGCCCAGGTACACCCTTGAGGTGTGCCATGTCTTCAGTTGGAAGGGATGGGGTTTTCAGGCAAGAGTGCTGTGAGAGGGGTGTGTCATTGGAGGATAATTTCCTCTTTCCTCTATAGAGCCAGGCCAATACAAACTCTTAACTATATACAGATTTGTTACTGTTAACCCAATAATAAAATAGCTATTAATATACCATACAATAAGAATATATACAAATCGATAAGGCTTAGAAAAGAAACAAATATTTACGATAATCGCAGATAAATACACTTAAACAAATAAACACAAATATCTATCAATAAATGTACACATCAACCAAACAAACCAACCTAAATCATCTTAATATCATTACAACACTGGTGTGTGTGTGTGTGTGTGTGTGTATCAGTATCTTATGTATATATATATCAATAGCTATAACTATCTCTAAAATATAACTGGTTCCCACACGGAAGGCACAAGTCTTCCCTCCCTTTTCTGCACACTCTAGTCAGTGAGACCCTTCAGCATTCCCTCTGGGTAGAGAACCTGGTACTTCCCCTGTTCCTGCTGGGGGGAAAAATGGGGGACCTGTTCCCCAGGTACTAACAAGCCCAAGGATCCACCTGGGAGAGATCTTCCAGAGTCATGGGTGGTTTGTTGTGCCATCCTGGTCCCTGTCCTTTGGATCCTCTGTCGGGGCTTGGACTGCCTTGTGCGGGTCCCAATGCCCGCTTTTGCCTTCCTTCATTTGTTGGGGCTCAGGCCGCTTAGTGCAGTCCCGAATCCTGGACTTCATCTTCTGCCTTTTGTTGGGGCTTGGCCTGCCTCATGTGGGTCCCAAAACCCATACCTCTAGGCTCCTGTCACAACCATCTGGTGCTTCTGGGTGCTTGGCCTCATGCCAGGAAAGTGGCTGCAAACCCAAGCAGCCCGGCACCACTCCAGAGTTTGGGACACTGTGCACCGCACTGGGTGGTTGACTGGTCCTCAGGGGTTGCAGGCACAAGCTGCTGCTTGCAGCTCCCAAAGCCTGGGCTCTGTGCACCACACCGCACACTGCGATAGACCCAAGCAGTCCCACACTACCCCCAGGGCTGTGTCTCCGTGCACCGTCCCTGTGTGCCAACAGCCCGAGTGGTCTCGCACTGCTCCCAAGGCTGCTTCTCCAGTGGTGGCTTCAGGAGCCTGGGGCCTATCGCTCACTGGGGAGGAGCTCCCCAGCTTTTCTTGGCTCTACTCTTCTTAAGTGCTTCACCACATCTCCCCAGCAAATGTTGCACCTTTGAAACACTTAGGTCCCAATCCAGAACCTATTCAGGTCTTTCCATTGACTTCAGTGGGTATTAAACCAAGGCCTCAGTAATAAATGAAGTTATACTGGCAGCATGTATAACATATGCAATTAAAAAGCTTTCTTTTATCTTTGTAATGGTAGATAAAATAGTGCCAGTTGTATCAGCAATTTTGTATTATGAACCTGATCTAAAGCCCACTGAACCCAATACAGATCCCAATTGACTCCTCTATACCAACGTATTTTTGACTAACCAATCTGTCAAAGCAACTATCCTATAAGTTTCAGATCAGCTTTTTTATCCTTATCCCTAGATGTTGTAAGTTACACTGTTGTATTATCAGAGACATTCTAGGCCCCCTTGCATTGTACTTCAGTGATCCACCTCCTGCATTATCTGTGCCATACTGCTTGAGTTTCTAAGAGAAACAGCCAAGGGGAAGAACTTTTCAATTTTCTGTCCACAGAAGGTGAGAAATATAAGACTTTTTACCGAAACAAACTGTTAGCAAAGTTCATAGATTTCACCAGTCTACTGAAAATGCCAGCTACCATCTTGACTTGATGTCTGTTTCTCTTTGTTTTGACCTGTTATGGTGTTATTCATCTAGTATTCGTGTAGTTTACTTACTTTCAGCATTGTGATATCATATGGTTATGATATTTCCACTCTCTTATTATAGAAAAATCAATCTTTTGGTCATTTCTGTGATGACCTTTTAATTCTGTCCTTGTGAGAAGGTCCACCACTGGAGTATTGTCTTTCCGTGAGAAATGAGGACAAAATGGAGCAAGCAGTCAAGGGTGTAACTCCTTTCTTTTCCTTCATATAAACATAATTACCTCTGAGGAAATATCCTTAAAGAATTTTTCTGAGCATAATCCTCTGTTTCTGATGCTCATTGAGATTGTATCAATCAACTGCTATCTTTTCTAAGAGGTATTTAATTTAAGAGTAAAATTTAAATCTGGCAGTTCCACAATCCATACCCAGGAGACATAGTTTAGCAATTGTTTTCACATAGGTCAAAAGGTTATTCTCTATGTATTCAGTGAAAATGAAACCTAATATAACCAGTTGTAGACAGCATACTTATTTCTTTGGTATTTCTGTTTTGTATTAGTGGGGCCAAGTTACTGCTAGTTTTTCTAGTTACTACTACAGTACTGCAGCCAGTCCTTTTTGAGATGCATTTCTAGGCAAAACACATAGTTGGTGTAGTACAGGAATCCCATAATAAAGAAGCTGTTACATAGCCTGGATCTGACTGCATAGCTGGATGCTTAAAAAGCAGCTCTGTTATGGCTTGCATTTTCTGTTGCTTTACTTTATTATCTTTGTCCCCATTTTCCTATTTACTGGACACATCTACACAAGACGTTTACTGAGGAATAGACTAATTAGCTGCACGGTAAACATCTCGTGTCTACATGTGTGGCCCTATTAGGCCACAAAAACTAATTAACTCTGCAGCAGGGTAGTACTTTTATTTACAAGTGCTACCCTGCCTCAGAGTTAATTAGTAAATTGCAAGTACTACAGAATTTATTTACTCAGCACCTCACGTGTAGACATTGATGTGGCTGGCTGGGGTCCTTCAGTGCAGGGGCTGCCTTCTACCTTGCCATGCACTGGAGCACCCTCATGCTTCAGCCAGTCCCTCCACAGCACATTGAGCCAGGTTGGAACAGCCCCAGGCTGTCAGGCTGACATCCCAGGCTCCCCACCAGCCAGGGCTGCTCCAGCCTTAGTGTGCTTCAGTCCTGGGCACACGTGTAAATGCAGAGCCTGGGAGGAATACATTCCAGCACAATAAGCACCAGAGTTTACTGCTTTGCCTTAATAGCACATGAAGTCATGCCCACTGACTTGAGACCTTGGCATAGTCTTGGCAATTTATTGAGCAGAAATATGAGCACTCTAATTTTCTTGTACTTTACTTATGAGGTTTTATGCAGTTAGGTCTTGCCAGTATCACTATTCTTTACAGGTATTAAATATTTTTTCTTCCTTAAAGACACCAATATGTTCTTAAGGTGTTTTTGGCTTTGTTGTAGTTCTGTGTTTTGATACCACAGAAAAAAATCCCTGTTTCGTACCTAATACTCATGCAAATCCATTCTTAAGGTTCACATAGTACAGTCAAAATAAGTTCTTCTGCTACTTTGCTGCCTTATTAACATGGAGGAAAGGGTGTCAACCAGTGTCAGAACTGTAGTCTTTTTCATCCTTCCATATTCACTAAGACAGCAAGTTCTTGAAACATTCTCCTCAGTTCAGCATTCAGAGGACTACTGGAGAGCAGGGAGTTCAAAGTCTTACCCCGTATCAGGTAGAGCACTGTGCTTTTCTTTGAAACATCCTTAGCCTTTCAGAAATGCTTGTGTGCAGAGATCCTGCCATAAAGTCATCCTCATGGTGAGGGGATTTCAGCCCTCAAGGGTGAAACCCAGTTACAATACCTTAAACAGCAGAACTTTTCTTCTGACTGGTTAAACAGGAGGATTATGTTTCAGGTAGCAAAGTGATGGGGCAAAGAGATGTACACAGAGTACTAGAAGCCAGAAAATTCACAGCTAAGGTTAAGCTTAAATCTAAACATATTGGAATGCTCAGATATGGCATCTGAATAACCATTGTGAACAATCAGAGTAGCATGAGAATTTGTTCTTTCTGACAAAAAAAAATTGGTTGGAATTACAAACACAAAAATGTCTTTTAAACATAGCCATATTGTTATTGCTTGATTCGTATTCCCTGGTTGTGGGGCGGTGTTTAAACAACAGGAAGCCTTATACTAGGACAGCTATTAGCTGCTACTCAACGGGCAGCAGGCCAATAGGAAATATACATAAAAGATGGGAGAAGAAAGGTGAGCCTTACTATATTGTCCTTGGGCCCATCCACTGTCCCTTGTTGTGAGCCTTTTAAAGCCTTCTAAAACTAAATGTGTTTGCATGGGGGAAGGTGTTTATTTGTGAAGTGGATATACAGTTTAAAAAGTACACCAATGGTAACTTGAGCTCACTGTTTTTGGCATTGAGCTTAAAAATTCAAGATAATTAACTCTAAACCAGAGTGCTTTACTGTGCACAGTGCCTCACTCAGATTCACTAGCTCTTTTAGGATTTGGCTAGATTATGAATGAAGACTCGTTTTGTCCTAAAAGTAAGATGCACATAAATGAAACTAAGCAGAAATTCATGACTTGTTTTAATAGGGTTAACTATAACTGGCCTTATTAATTCCTTTCAGATTATGTAACTTATTCTAAATAGTTTCCTGTGTAGCACAGAATAGTTGCATATACCGATGACACCGGAAATCATACTCCTATAAACTAACTATTATTCTGGAGTTTGGATATGTTTAAATATATTTTCCTAGCTAAAGAGTTTTACTAGTAAAAATCTATTTCATTAAACATTTTTCAGCTACCATAGCTTAAATTTATTTCTTAAAAGGTTGCAAACTCAATTTTTGTGTTAAAAAATAAATAACTATACAATTTTAACTTCTACATTTCTGATTTTCATGTAGAAATGATCTTTTTAATGTTGAAAAGTATGCATCTTCCTATGTGAGACTTTTTGTAGTCTATACCTATTTACACCTCTGGATTTAATGGTACAAATTGAAAATGCAAAGAACCTAGACACATTTATAACTAGACAGATATTTTGCATCTGCAGGCCTGTTTAAAAATTACACAATCTCTTCTTTTTATAAGGGATGACCCATTTATTCTGATTCAGAAACCCTGAAACCTTGATTCAGCTATCTGTAATCTCACATTGTCATAAATATGAAATATCTGTGATGAAGCGAGAGGAATTACAGATGGAGAAAAACAGGGAAAATGAGACCAGAATTAGGCCTTGATAGCTTAAGTGATAGAGGATAAAATTACAGAGGAGAAATGCTAATTTAAATTACCCACATTCAAGAATTTAAAAGGTTGTTTATTATGTTACAGTTTTGTGAGTCCTCCACCAGATTTTCATATGCAATTTTCTTATTATTATTTCAAAATCACCAGTTTGTATGTTTTGACTGTTAAAACTGAGGATTTGAACCTGTGAGGTGCTCAAGACCTTTAGTTGTGGTAGACTTACTACTGATATTTATTCACTGCCCTGTTATGGGCATTCAGCATCTCATATACAGTACTGTTGTGATAGGATCAGGTACTGAATTAGCAAGGCATATGAAAATATTTAGAATTAGAGGTGATGAAATTCCCTGTCATCCAAGCAAGAAGCATTTTACCTCTGTTCCAGCAAGATTTATATGTTTAAACACTTTGTTCAGGCAAAGCACTTTGTACAATTGAGTTTCAAATGAATAGTACTACCAAAAATGTGATATTTATAGCATATGGTAAATGTCATCCAACAATTTCAAAGTACTCTTAAAACAAAGGCATGGAAAAGTTATATTAAAAAATCTATGATGATTCAATGTTTGTTTCATAGTTAAGAAAAAGTTAGGAAATATAACAGTGTTTTCTGCATGTAATTTAATTATTTCATGTTGTACTCATAGTCTTTCTCTTATTTTTGTCTTCATAATAGAGCAAATCTGTAAGTCCTTTTTTATAGCTACAGAATGGCTGAATCTGTGCATCTGCAAAGGGTTGTAAGAAACATCCCCTCTATAAGCCTGGATGGGCCAGTGTCCCCAGCGTTTGTTTATTCTTCATTTTGTGACTCCAGTTGCTGCCCAAACATATAATCAGAAAGCAGGCAAAGTTTAAACTCTACTCTAGATGCCAGGTAATACAGCAGAGCTGGCACAGGAGCACAAGAAGTAATTGTAGTATCTTGAGGCATGTGATCTGGAAACAGCTCTTCTTTATTATGTACAGAAGCTTGTATACAACTATTTGCAATACAGAGGTTACAGGTTTTTTATTACTGTCTTGCAAGGGGCTTGTGGCATCCTATTCCTGTTCTGCCATCCAGCAGTTCCTGCTAATTTCACTTGGGCTGCCTCCTGGGAAGTCACACATCCTGGACACTCTGGGCAGCACCGGCGCTTTCCCCAGCAATATAAAAAGCTGCCCGGTCCTGGCCCCATCAGTACAAAAAGCTCATGGCTACTCACTCTCAGGAGGTTCTGGGACCCAGCCAACTGGTAACTGGGGACACTACCCCTTGTGCCAGCTGAAGCAGCCCTGAGGGAGGCTGGGGGAGTGGGTGGGGCCAGCACCGGTTCCCCCTATGGTCCCTTCCCCCCCTGGTCCAGGCTCCCTGACCCCTTACTTGCCAGCACTGGAGCCTGGGTCCTGTTCCCTGTGGCTGGCATGCTGCCTGCCCTGCACAGGCAGGCAGTGTGCTTCAGTACCAGGGCAAGAGCCAACTATAGAGATTCTCTGGCAGCCAAAGCGTCTCTGTGGAAGACCCAACCTCCAGTTGTCTCAGCTGCCCTGCTCTTTTTCTCTGCGGGCTTTTTTGACCCCTGGATATCCAGGGGTCTTATTTTGCCCCCGTGCTACAAATTTGCAGTATGGGGAACATTTTCGCCTTCCTGCACATGCCTCTTGCAGCATCTCATAGGAGTTTGAGATGCTGCAAGAGACATATGTGGGCTCGTCTGGATGTGCCCTCAGTGTCCAGAAGACTTACTTTGTCTCATAGTAATGTGATTCTGCTGCAGACTGATAGCTGATTACTGGTCTCTTAGAGCAAAGGCTGAGTGTGATAGAAATGTAATTCTGGTCTGAAACCAGGTGTTACAGCCACATACTGGCTTTTTCTCAGACCAGATTGTTTAACTACTCTTCCTTAGTTTTTTGTTCAACCTGTGCCTGGGCAAGTTCCTATTGAAGAAGCTGACTTTCTGGAGGGGCCCCAAGGGGCCCTGTGGAGTGATGATAACTCTGGCTTCCTGTACATCATCAGAGATCTGTGGACTTTGCAAAATTAAACTTCTTTTGGTTCTACAGGGAAAGGGCAATGCATTTGCTTGAATGGTCTGACAGAATTTCTGAGATTCAGCTCAGGAAGCTTCCAGTCCTGCGTGGAAATAATTTGTGCAATGGATGATTTGGATCCAGTTTATTAACTAGGTGATGTTTGGCTTCAACGTAGTGGGGGAAGGGTGGAATATAAAAGTCCTCAGATATTCAATGACGAAAAACATTCAGGATTTCTACTTCTTCTGAAATATGGCATTTGTAGCAGCATAGGATCCTCCCATCTTACTGAATTATCAACTGGAAGCCTAATATACAGTCTACAGGCAAGAAATGTTGATATTCTGAGGGCATTATTTACTATCTTCTACTGTGATATCTGGAGGTTCTTCACTTTCGTTAGCTGCAGTAGTAGGTTAGCTATTGTCATGGTGTTAATCTTCCTGTTAGCCATTCCCTTCATGTTGTGAAGAGACATATGATAGAAGAAATCTGTAACATCCAACATCTGAATATGTGCCCTCTCCTCCCACCCCGACCAATTTGCAAGCCTGCAAATATCAGAGTTTCCCAATGGAATACAGGATGTAAAAGATTACTGTTTAAGCTGAAAATCATTTAGCCAAGAGACTCTTCAGTGTTTGAGACTTCTGATTGGTTGGTTACAAATGTGAAACCATATGTCATTTACACAGTTTGTCTTTTCTCCAATTGTGTAGAACATGAGTGGAAAAATCCAAAATGAAAAGATCGCACACTAATGAAATAATAACGAATACAGATGCTATAATTGTTTGGCTATAATTAATTAAATTAATACATCTTCATGGCAAGCTGTGGGAATAGAGTCAGGGCCAATGAGACTTAGGCTAGGTACAGATGCACATCATCAGCATTAAGTGATCAGAATTCAAAGCAAACCTATAACCGTACAGAAGTTTGGAGCATGTAGTCCAAACTAAAAATGGTGGAACCTGGTCCAAGGTATTCCTGGATCTACATGCACTCAAACTTATCTGAATGAGGTTAGTCCAGAGCATCAAACTTCTGTACTAGATCCCCTACCAAATCAAGTTAAGTCACTGTCCTCCAGCATCCCAGGCTTCTTTATGGGACCCCACTAACCTCCCCACCCTGCAGGGTGACATGCTGGAACTTGGCCTGTGCTTGGCTGCTCCAGCCAAGTACCCAGCTGGCTTTGCCTCTGGGTTTTCACAGACCAGAGTCAGCACAGTGCCTGGTGATGATGGCAGGTAAGGGGTGCTTGGCCTACCCAGCAGGCTGCTCATGCTCCATGGGTCTGTGCCCATTCATGGGGGGATAGGGGTTCCTGGGTGGGAGTGCTGCTTTTCTGCAGCTGACAGATGCCTGTGGCTGACCAAAAACTAGCAGGGGGAGAGGGGCGTGTGCACAGCAGGCAATCGGGGTGGCCTGGCCACTAAGCTGTGCTTAGCAGTGCAGGAATGCCCCCAGCCTGCTGCTCTCTGCCAGTGCAGGCAGCTGCATGTCCTCTTCTCCCCACCCCCAGAAAAGGGCAAACTTGTATTCTGTTCACTGCCAAACTAACCTAGTCCATGGTTAGAGAAACCTGCATAAGTTAGTCTGAATTCACCTTGGGCTTTTTGAATGTCTGTACCTAGTCTTATTGTTTTTAACAGGTATATTTGCAGAAGTATGCCAAGATTCAAATCTAAATGCTTTGTATAATTCTACAAATGCTGTAGCAAGGCTCAAAGGGGCTATCAAATGCAATACTATATGGCCTTGAAAAACATTGCAGGTAATTTCTTGTTTGTGAGATTCTTGCTGAAAATACATTAAGTGAAGCATTGAAATACAATGTACCTTACTAATACATTGCAAATTTATATATATATATACACACACACACACGCACACGCACACACACATGTATATGTTTGGTATACAGGGAAAGCTGTCATGCAGCCCACACACTGACTTGGCTGGCGGAATAACAGAAGACTGTAATCACATCTGACCCCTGGATTCTTGCTCCTTTGGAGGACAAGAATTTTTCTGTGATCCTTTTTTAATTTCTCTACTCAGGGAGACATCAACTAGATCCATCTATAGCTCCTTTAGTTATTAATACCCAGAATCGCTAGAGACTGAGGGGATCTGCTGTCACAACTGCTGCAACATGCATGTAGCAGCACATATGACATGTAGCAGAAGGGAATGAGACATGAGTATGATAATGGATAATCAAAGGGGAAGGGAAATCTGTTCCGTAGAAATGGATAGCTGAAAACTCCATTTTATACAGCTCTGATATCTTAAGTTGCTGTTTCTCAGAGAAGAAAGATTCGTTGCATATGCACATGGTTGAGATAGTAAATGATACGATTATCCTTAGGTTTTCACCCCAATTTTTTTTTAATTCAAGTTAGTTAAACAAAACAACCTCCCTGAAAAATATTTTCTTAAACATTTAAGATTAAATATTTAAAATAAGTAAATAAGAAAAAAAATACACATTCTTACAGCTTTTTTGAACTTTCTTTGAGGGACAGGTTTTTAAAATGTAGCATCAGATATTGTTTTGTGGCTGTAAATATGTTATATGCCATGTGGATTATTCAGTTTCCTTTTCCCTTGATGATCAGGGTTCCTTAAGCTTATTGTGGTTGTACTCCGGTTTATATGAGAGATGTGGTTGCTGGGATTTGCTTTTGTCAGCATCCCTTCCCCCACCTTTGAAAATCTTAGCGCGTCAAACACTGGTGCTATATTCTGCTGTGTGTGCGTGTACAAGCATGTATGTATGTGTGTATCTAACCTTTACAAGTATGGATAAATGGATAATAAACAACAGGAAAACAGGAGTTGAAGGACAGGACTTAGCTCATGACTTTATTTTCCTCTTGATGGTGAGAGGCTGGTACAGGCTATGTGTAGGACTAATGTATATGAACATGTGGTGGTTTAAAAACAGCTACACTGCATATAAAATCAGCAATTTAATGTAACCAAGAATGGCAGTTTCATTAAATAATGCTGTGATCTTTCAACCGTATTCTTAACTAGTAATCTCCCTGTAGCAAAATACATAGATAATCAACATCCCAGCCTGTCAGTAAACTTGTTGGGGATTTAAATCCTAGAGGAAGAAGCCCATAGCCCCGGAGGAAGGCTGAGTGCATGTTTCACTGTCGTCTTTTCGGCTCATCTCAGTAGTCCCACTGCTAGAATGTGCTCTGTTGTCATAGCAACACCATCTCCTGCTTCATACAGGAAAGATTAGCTCTTACTGTGCAGTGGAGAGAATTTAGGGGAAGTCAAGCTAATCCCTGGGTGCACTGCAAGAGAAAGGTTGGACCTCGCCTGAGGGATGCTGTATCTGCAATGATAGAATTGGCCTGCCACAGACACTGGTATTTAAGTTGAAGAGGAGAATTCACAGTAAGTGTCAGCTCCTCCAGAGTGGAATATTGAATGAGGTTTTCTAAGTCTTGTTGAAGACTGTCCCATGCCAACAGTGGAATGACAGCAGGAGGCTGTGTTTGGAATACCAATGTTTCAACTAGTGTAGATGGCATTTCATTTCTTAGATGCAAAGCTTTAGCTCCTAAGATCTAGGAGCTCTAACTGTAAAGCTTCACCTTGAGATGCACACCTAAAAACTTTAAGCACATCTCACTGGGTGCACAAAACTGGACAAGTGATAATGAGCATGGCTTACAAATTTTAGTGAGCAGGCAGTTGTGTACGCAATGTACGGCAGTCCTGTATACTGAAAAATAAGCAGGAAAGCATGAGAGAAACCTATTTGTGTGTGCTGCTACAATCCTCAACTGTAAAAGTGCTGAACTATCAATTTTAACCATGAAAATGTAGAAATAATTTTGCAACATTGATTTTTAAAACCTGAACAGAGAAAATAAGAGCTTTCTAAAGGTACAGTCATATTGTAATATACTACCTTTTCTTTCAGGAAGAGTAATTCTGATGTAGTTTACTTCAGGTGATGCTTGACACAATACAGCATATGCAATGTGGCTATCTTTCTCTGTATTTTGCCGGTAGGTGAATAGATAGCGCATTTATGTTAGATGTTCTGTGGTATAATTATTTTGTTGTTTTAGCTTTTCTTTCATGTGTCCCTTTTTTTCACTTTTAATACCTAAGCTTCTAACAGAATAATATAATAATAATACCTAGCTTCTAACAGAAGTGTTAGCTCTAACAGAACTCTGATAGTGACATTTTAATTGTTATCAGCTTTCTCTCAAAGTTGATTTTTTTGTGAGCAGAGTTTATACATTCAACATATGGATCATTTATCTGTATGTAGTGTTTTATGTTGATTTTTTCAAAGATAAACAGTAGTATTATAAGTATCTGAAATGTACAAACACCACAATTGAGATAGATAGATAGATAGATAATTTTTTTATTATTGAGAGGCCTTTGTTACAATTCACTATAATAATGTTAAGATGACCAGGTTTTACACAGGTCAACTTAACATTATCTTAAACTACTACTGAAATAGATCTATTTTCTTTTTCTAAAGAGAAACGTAACTAGAATACTTTGTATGTTTGAAATCCCAATTTGCATTCTCAGTCAACTGAAGCTATTTTCCTCTTTTCATGAAGTAAAAAAACAAACATTTTTGTTGGCACAGTGACAGAACAGTGTGTGTGCAAAAGACCTTAGTTCTTGATGGAAAGGACCCAATGGTAGAAATGAAGAGGCTTTGGGGCTTTTATATCCTCTGCCATTGGAGCACAGGAGTTGACATACTAGAACCGTGGTTTCTGGAACTAGAATCCTAGTTTTTATCATGACAGTATCCCTCATTGCAAGCATTTTCTCTTGGCTAATGTGGCATTGGTACTCAGGGATGCTCATCTCCTTTGCAGGTGCTGAATTCAGTAATGGTGTGTACTATACAGAGAAAAGAATATTGGAATACATAAAGAAAAGTGCTAAGGCAGGAGGCCACTGACTAAGATGACCTTTGAGTCAATGCTAGTCATATAGTGTTGGGGTATCTACACAAATGTCTAGCAAAGAAGGGATGTTGAAGAAGGGGGTGGTTGGGGTACCCTGACAAAGAAAAGAGTTCATGGAAATTCTTTCCCTTTAAATATAAAAGAGCTAACACATTTCAAAAATCCAACAAAATTAAAAAACACAAAAGATTTATCAGAGAGCTCACTATGTGTTTTCAGTCTTTCATCAAGGCTGTGTATCGAAATAATGACTGCTTAACATAGATGTTTATAGAATTATAAAAAGTGTAGACAATGACTGGCATGAACTCACCAGGCTGTCGATCCCTTTGTTAAAGGAAGAGAACCTGGATGTTGGAATTTTTCATTCTGAAAGCATGTGATTGTATTTTTTTTCTTTTTGGAGGTTTTATTTGTTTTTCTTCAGTCTTTAACCTGTCTCACATGGAATATGGTTGGGTGATTGCTTGCTGGATTGATACTTCAAAAAGCTTTTAAATGGCACAGGTTTTGCTTCTGAGTTTTATACTGACTTCATTCTTCTGAATTCTCTCTGCATCCATTCCACAAATGTGATCTTAATATTTTTCAGAAATGATAGTCTAGTGGTTGAATATATGCGATTTTCACATAGTTGCACTAAGGAAGTTAGGCTCTGAAACAGATAGATAGATATTTCTACACAAGTTTAAAAATGTGAAGAAACAGATCTGATTGTGGAAGTAAGGTGTCAGTATAAAGGGTAAGTGTTGCCTGAAGTGTGTATCCAGTACATGTGCTCATGAACTTCCCCTCCCCCAGAAAAGGAATTGCCATAAGGGAGGCTTCATAGAGATTTCCTCCCCAAAACCACTTCCTATAGTTTCTGACAGAGTGGGATGATGTAGCTCTTGCATGGTGAAGCACATTCAGTGAATGCAGGTATTATAAATAGAGTTGGTTGGAGCCATCAGCGTTTTTTCAGTGGAAAATGTAGTTTCCATAACATTAACATTTTCATGGAAACTTCTTTTACCCGAAACTTCCCATTTTTTGTCAGCAAAATCCAAACAATCCAAATCAAGATGTTCCAGATCAGCTCAACATTAATTTGGACTTACTAGTGCTTCTGTAGTTCCTCAGGAGAGTTGTAGTTTGAGTGCCTTGTGCCCCCATTTTTCTCATAGCATCTAAAGATTCAGGCAACCACAGTGGATAATAGGACATGTAGTCTTGCTGGGGAGCCCAACCCACATAGGAGGATAGAACTACAAGGTCTTGAACTACATTTCCCATGAGACATTGTGCTAATAGAGGAGGACATATTCGTACTGAACCAAGCTGGGAAAAATATGTATTTTTATTTAGTTCAATAAATAAAAAGGAAATATTTTGATATGAGAAAATAAAAAATCTAATCTGAAAATGTCAGAATGAAATACAGACTTTTAGTTTCTGATCTCAACGATGGATAAAAAAAAATTCAAAATACTGAAATTTCCCACAGGCTGGAAATAGACTATCAACAGCTCTGGTTGTGATATTTTATTAATTCTGATCCCATGAGAGCTGCCACTTCCACTCAGATACAGCACTTTCAGTGTATAGAACTGGAATACACACCCATTTAAATGGGTGGTCAAACTTCTTTTCATATCCAAAAGTTACCTGTAGGGATTTTGTCTGAGAGTTCCATCTTTTAGGCTTAAATGAGATCAGCAGAATGTCAAAATGAAGGGTTTGGTTGTGTATAATAACCCCCTCTTCTGTAGGCTTTTCTGAAGGGTGTGTCCTGGAAGGTGTAGGCTTTCCTGGAAGGGTATATGTCCCGTCTGGATATTTGGTATCATGTGATAGGCCCCATAAGCTCAGATGCAAGTGCTGGAGTTGTGTCATGATTTTTAGGGTCTCTCCACAGGTGGTTTCTTTAACACACATTCTGAGAATTCCTGTCCAGAAACTGAAAGGTGCAAATACCATGAATAGAATGGGCACCTGTATACAACACAAGTTTTAATCTTCATTAAATTAAATAGGTTTATAACATTTAAACTTGTTTATTTTGGAGCCTCACACTACAATAAAGAATCAGTCAGAGTTCCTAAGTCAGCAACCACAGGTGGTCTAGTACAGGGACCTAGGGGTAATAGAGCTCTATCAGGATTCCCTGACAGTTGTGGTGTGAGTTCCAGCAGCTTTATATCAGCAAGAGGTTTCTTCTTTGTTCAGCTGTCAGCACCATCTCTCAGGTTGTCTGTTACCTACCCGTTTCTCTGCAGCCATCCTCCTGTCTGATACTTCTGTTTTATGTATGTTCTGATTTTTCTCCTACGCCCTCTCCTTTCTGTACCACTTCTCCTTGTACTCTGTAGATTATGACTAGCTAATGGATGGATGTTGGAACAGGGCAGTGGAGTGCTTTCTGCTAGATCCTTCTCCTCCTGCTTAGCCAACAAGGAAAGTTCCCTAGTAATGAGCCAAAAGGTCCATTCCAGTGTGAACATGGGTAATTTTGTTTAAAAACCAGTTCAGCAGCCTCAGAGCAAGAAATTGTAGGTGTAATTTATAAGTATTATTGTTAGTGTTTCACTGCACTGATGCTTTTTATTTTCTTTGCTTGAAATGTTTCTGTTTTATTTACAAATGTTAAATAACTCAGCCTCCACTTCCAGCTGGATTCTGCCTCAACTGAAGTTGATGAATGATTTGTCTCTGGATCAGTACAGACAGTCAAAAAGCCTGAGGCTGAATCAATTTAATCCTTGCAGGTTAGTCTAAAATGCACAGATTGGACAGATAAGCAAGTGAACAGACATTCAGTTTTGATACTGGAAATGCAGCCATATGCCTGCAGTGGCCTAGGCTAGATGCCAAGGGGTGCTATAGCACACTTCCCTGTTTACCTGTAGCAGACAGCTTGGGCCAAGGCTAGCCCACCCATCCTGCAATGGGGCAGGGGGATGGCAGGCAAGGTGCAGCACATCCTGAGATGCTGGGGGACTGTGAGTTAACATGAATCTGGAGGGGATTTGGGACAGAAGTTCAACAAAGCGATTTAACTTAAATCATTTAAGTCTAATATTACATCCATCCTGGTTTATCTTAAACCAATTTTGGCCATTTGGAAAGCAGTTTAAGTGCACTGAACTTCTGTTGTGTTACAGATTTGAAACAGTTTCCAATCACTTACACCAGTTTATGTGCAATTTCTGTCCCTAGTCTCTGTTTCACTGAGATCCCTCAGAGGGAAACATACATAAGCCATTCAGCACCTCCCAGGTTGCATTCTTCACTTCATAGTTTCTAGGGTCGGAAGGGACCTAAGTAGATCATCTAGTCCGACCCCCTGCCATGGCAGGAAAGAGTACTGGGGTCAAATGACCCCAGCAAGGTATACATCCAGCCTCCTCTTAAAGACCCCCAGGGTAGGAGCCAGCACCACTTCTTTTGGAAGTTGGTTCCAGACCCTAGCCGCCCTGACCGTGAAGTAGCATTTCCTGATATCCAGCCTAAATCTCCCCTCTGCCAGCTTGTGACTGTTATTCCTGGTCACTCCTGGCGGTGCTCGGGGGAACAGGGACTCCCCCAGTGCCTGCTGGTCCCCCTGACTACTTTATAACAGGCCACAAGGTCCCCCCTCAGCCTTCTCTT
>NW_017728886.1:195501397-195508170 GCF_001723895.1 Crocodylus porosus | reverse complement strand
CACCTTGTGACCATTATTCCTGGTCACTCCTGGTAGTGCTCGGGGGAACAGGGACTCCCCCAGTGCCTGCTGTTCCCCCCTGACTAGTTTGTAGCAGGCCACTAGATCCCCCTCAGCCTTCTCTTGTGGAGGCTGAACAGGTTCAGGTCCCTTAGCCTCTCCTTATAAGGCCTGCCCCCCTCCTCATAAGGTCTGTCCTTCCTAGGACTTGGCTTCATATTAACAGCCACAAGTATAATAAAATCCAACTCTGTTCTGTCTTAGCAGGAATCTTACTGATGTTCTCATTATAGCAATTGCAGAAGTCACAGAATGCCCCAATTTACAGCTTTTACTACCTTCAAGTCACTTTGCATTTGTGCACACACAGTACATGTGCTTCTTCTAGATGGGTATCTATTTTTCAGAGATTATTAAAAAACTGCCCCTAACATTGGTGGGATTTTGTTTTTCAGTTTGGAGACACTATGCTTCAGATATGTGTGCATACCCAGAAGTCTTCAAAAAATGTTTATACAAGATCTGTTCAGAGGAACCTTATATGGATAGAGAAGGGCACAGAGTTCAGAAGTAGAATCCAAGAATTTAGGTCAGGAAGCTGGAATGGAGAGTTTAATCTTACTGGGTTTGGAGACCTAAGCTCACAGTCTGTTTTTCAGTGTTTTAAGTTGAAAACCTTCCACATTTTTTCATAGTTAAATGAGAAAAATTGTTGATAACTTTAAATCTGCTTGTCTATTACCTTTTTCTTCCTTTGCAAAAAAGGTAAAACACAATAGTCAGTAATTTTGTGTAAAGTGGATGAAATAGAACAAATTCTTCTTTAGGTTGAACGCATTGAAGCCTGTTGACTTTCGTGAAGTACAGTCTCATAACTAAAGGCAGATTTGGGCCCTGTAATTTGTATTCTTCTGGGTGACTTCATAGCAATTAATTAAAAAACTATTCTCAGAGCTGTGCTGCTGACCTTGTTTTTGCATGACAAATTTTTATGTTAGCTGAAGTAGTTATTTATTGTTAAGCAAAACAATTGTTTTACTTTTCAGTAATGCTAAGGAGACAAGGATGGGAAAATTGAGCAGGGGTTTCCTAGTTATTCCTCAGGATTTCTCTTTTTAATGGCAGTGGAGACCAGAGGTATTCTCTTACTTGTCAGCACTAATATAAAAGGTCTGGCATGGTTCTTCTGACTTTCAGCTACATTGGTTTGATAGCTCTGTATGCTGTTAGCCTCAGGAAACTGAAATATTTCAAACTGGCCTGGAGGCCATTTGTGGGGTCATGAATACTTCTGCCTGTAATGGCAGGAGTGCTTGCTTCTGTGCTGGCATTAGGAGTCCTCCTGTCCTTCACTGTCAAAGTTGCATCTGTGGTAGGAATTGCCCAGTTGGAATACAGTGGTTCATCTTATCCCCTTCTCAAAGATGCCCTCTGGGGCTGAGAGGTGTCAGGAGAAGAATACTTGATTTAAAATTTGGAGCAAGCAATCTTTGTATGTACAAAGCTTTACGCATTCTTAGTACCTGCCGCACAATGTGATGATTTTCCTTAAGTGGAGAGTCTGCTTTTTATTAAATGTATTGTTTATAAAGTCATTGTAGTTATAATCTATGTTTTGAAACTTGCCTAGTGTGAGGAAGAAAGATAGCACTGACATTTATTTTAATGCTAACAGGTTGCACACTTCATTATTTAACTAGACAATCTCTGGGTGTTATCCAACTTGTAAGGGAAAATAATTTTTCAGTTTTTCCAAAATACAAAACCCTCCAAATCATGTATGGATTCTATAAGGTGGATTCTATAAACGTACAGGTAACTTGGAACCGATTTTCGCATAGGAAGCAAAGTTATTAATGGGGGATTGGTTCCTGAACCAAGGCTCAATACCCTATTTTCATCAAAAATAACCCAGAATTTTGTACTCAGTCAATTATAGATGAGTAACATAGCTACACAAATGTATTTATATTGTAAATACCAGTCATATTGATTTGGAAGGACTTCTTTGAGGTGACTTTGCTGGACTTTTTGAAGGGTTCTTGGCTGGAGTCTTCTCAGGAGTCTTGGCTGCAGGGTTTTTTTGGAGTCTTGTCTGCTTTTTTAAAGAAAGTGTCCAAGGATGTTTGGACAGATGTTCTCCAGGGAGATGGGTGATGCAGCAAACTTGTTCGCTGGTGTGGCATCGCGTCAGATCAAGCGTTGTAAAGTAGAAACTGATGTCAGAAAGTTGAAACAGGACGTCAATTTATAAATGTTGCAAGTGTAAAAAATTGTAACTCAAAACATTGTAAGTCAAGGACTGCCTGTACTGAACTTTTAGCAAATTTACAGCATACCTAAATTTAGTGGCATCTCTTCATTGTTTTATCAATTTCATATATAGCTTTGGCACTAGCAGTCCTTTATCTGTCCACAGATTTGTTCTTAGCAAAGTCAGTATTCACTACCAAATAACAATTTAGCTTCTGGTTCTTGTACTGCATCACAGTTTGCTTTAGCAAAAGTTGTATTCATCACATCTGACAAATTGTTACCTACAAAAGCTCACACTTCTCTGAACCAGTCAGCCTCTAAGGTGCCATCCTGCCTTACCTTCTGCCTGATTTAAGATTAGAGGGGCTAGAGAACATGCTTCAGGGTTCATGACGCTTATGTAGGTGTGGGAGATGCCAGTCCAAGTCTTTTCTCTGATAAATATTTAATTATTTGTACAAAGATGAATAGCTCTACCACAAGAGATTGATAGATCCATTCCAAAATTATCAAGTCACCTGGTTTTTAGCTCATTTGCGTGAGAATGACAGTGTGTGAACTAGAACCTGGGTTTCCTGTATCTGACCAATAGCCATGACCACAACACTAGTCTGGCTATCCTAGGGTGGAATTTTCTCAATGTTCATGAAAAAAAATTGTAATCTCTGAGTCAGAATAGGACTTTTTTGAAAACTTGAGAAAAGTTGTGCAGAGTAGGAGAGCCATTTCCTTCCCAATTCTACTCTCAATACTTGTTGGGTCAGTCTATTTTCAATGATATATGAAAACAAAGAATTCTTTTGCAAAATTTCTAAAAGACAGTTGAATCCTCAGAGATCAGACAGTCGAGACTTGATGGCAACTGTTTCAAATTGCCAAGCAAAGAAACAAACATTTCTTCAAGTGGTTCAGCTTACACTTGTGGCATCATTTGTCTAAATCTTGCATCAATATTTTTAAGTAATGAACAGCCAACTATTCTCATTTAATCAGCAATAATCAAATTGTCATTTTCGAAACTGGTTTATAACTTCTGAGCCAGTTTACCATTTAGCTCTTTAAGGTTTCTGTCATTCTCATGTGCAAAGTAGAATGAAAAGTGGTCTTAGAATCATTTATAACTGAAACACTTGGAGATGCCAACAGTAAAAAGGTTTCAGCCCCAAGTTCGCTGTTCAAAGTGCAAGTAATAGATTTGATCATAATGCTTTTACCAGCCCCAGCCTTCTCTCAGTTTTATGATTCTTTTTGTTACTTCAGCGATATTATTGTGTCTGATGGCAGCTATTTGCAATTGTAGAAAATCAAAAATCTGCTGTTCTGCAGAAAAGACCATATTTGGCACTTCATGATGCTGAGCATCAATATTGTTGTTTGCTTTACAGTACATATAAAATATAAAAGTCCACCCATATTGTTGTAGTTCTCATAATTGGTACTCCATTTATGACTGAGGTCTATGTCATGTCTTTGGCATTTCAGCATGCATAATTTTTGCTTTCGGTCCTCTACTAGCAGCTACTATCCTTTAGTGAGTTACAAATTATCCTCAACACCATATTTATAGTGTTCTCCATCTTCTGAATTTTCCTAATAATAGAGGCTGTTGCAAAACATCTCCCTCAAAATTGTCTCTCCCTGAAGAGAATGTTTTACTCCTCCAAGGTTCACTAGGATGCCTTTTAAAATAACTTATTATTTAAGCTTAATCAGTGTATGAAAGGCATCATACAATGTATTTTCCTGCAGCAGCTGGGGCTTGGACTTAAAAGTCCAAGGGGATCCCTTGCAGTCCTATCTGTATTTGCACTTAATTTAAGGCTCACTAAAAAATCTAAGCAGGTGTTCATTTAACCCATACTTGTCTTCTTTTGTAATATTTTGAGAGCAACTCTATTATTGACATATAATCATCTGGATGCTCTGGGTAAATTTCTAATAAATAAGGAATAGTAGTTTTGTCTGCTGCTCTGTTTGCATCATGGACTGCTGCTGGCCACTGATGTGATTGAACATAAACTCATACAGATGCCATGTTGCAGTGTGTCAGCAGGTCAGCCAAGTACCCCCTCTATCCTTGTAATTCCCGCCTGCCACGACTTGGATCTTAAAGAAATGAAATAAGGAGGAAGTGGTTGTTACAGAAGGAAGTACTCTCAGGAAGTACCACGCTGAATAAAACTTACTTTTTAGTGCTTTTATTCAAAGGCTCTCTGTTGTTAACAGGAAACTCCCCTTGTGGGAGATTGCAGTCCAAAGGGTTAATCTTGGGGTCTCCAGCCTCCTGGCCAGCCCCCGTTCTAGTGCTACAATCAATGGATGCCACACTGCATTTTACTATTTAACCCATTAGTGGCTTGTTACGGCCACCGTTAGTCCCGTCATTGCTGCTAATGAGTCAATTAGCGACTTGTTACAGCCACTGCCTGCAGCTTTCTCCAGCAGAGCCCCTCAGTTGGGGCTTGACTTCCTGATCCTCTGCGTCCCACTCTCCTTGGGGTCCTAGAGTCACCTGAACTCCTCAGGGGTCTGGATAGGAGTCATCCCCCTCTTGCTACTCCTTCGACTCACCGTAGCCTCCCCGATCTTTGATGTCAGCCTTGGCTCCAGCCTGCAGCGAGGCTCCACTTCTCCCTGCACTCACCGCTGTTGCTGAGGACTCAAGGTCAGCCAGGATCTGGGATCCCTCTGATCCTGTGTTGGGTCCCTCTTTCCAGATCCTTCTCTCTGGAGGTTCTTTGTCTCTTGCAGCACCTCTCTCTGCTCTTCACTGTGGTGCCCGAAGGCCTCCCTCCTCCTCTTTCTCTTCTACTTATCCCCCGGAGTCTGGTCGCCATTGGCTCCTTAAGGGCTGGGGCCCACCCTCCTCGTGGGAATTATTTCCAGCTTCCCCCATTCCCTTAGCAACAGGGCCTCGTGGAGACCCTGTTACACAATGAAATAATAGCCATCACATTACAAAGTAAAACTTTTCTTGGGTAAAGTATTGTGGACCATACAAAATTTGAGTGGTGGAGGAGCCTATATTGCAATTTTTGCACTATCATTACCTTTTACTTCCTTCTATTGAATATAGCCACACAATTCTGTGAGGATTTTCACCCAGGACTCCCCCTTTCCTTACATAGTTAGATATGTATTTAAATACAGCAGTAATGCACATGTACATTTTTTTCAGGGTTGACACTCCAATATTCAAATGTAAATCTATCGAGTCAGTTCATAAAATGGTCATTTCTCAGTTTTATTCTGTCCTTTACTGTTGGTATACCAGAGATAAAGTGAGCACTCTTCATTACTGTTGTTTGTGTGTTTGTTTCCTGCTCTGAGCTTCAGTTACTAGCTGTACATAATTTTTGTCCTGATCCTGTATTTATGAATAGTCATGTGAATGATAGCTGCTAAAATTTCATCATGAGAGTTTGATTAACTGACGTTGCAACCTTGCCAAAATAGTCTCTTATTGATAATGGTTCCTCAACAGTACTGTCAAGGTGTCAAAGGTGCTTCCTTGAGCTGTAAAACACCATGATTATATAGACTTGTGCATTTTGAGACTTATCAGGTTAAAAAGTCTTTAATATTAAAACACAGTCAAATAATTTTATGCATAAAGAAACTAGCCTAATCTTGAAAGAATCATGAACAATTAATGGTTTTGTATTCAGGGGGTTTTTGTGCATCTGTTAAATATGTAATTTGTTCCTAAAACTAATAGTTGGCATTGCATAAGTCAACTGTGCTTAATGTGAAGAAAAGTGTTGGGAGTCCTCAAATTGTATAATATCCAAGAGTTCATCCTATTGTGTGTACCAGGATTCCCCTCAGATAGGAGTTTTAAAATGTTAGCTTTTATACAAGTGCAAGTTCTCTTTTGAGTCTTTCCTTCAGCTCATTTTCCACCAGTTTACTTATTCTTTATATCTTACATTGTTTTGTGCCAACGAGCAGTCCACTGTCTTGTGAAATCCATGGGGAAGAATCTAAATTGAGATTTTTTTTTTAGCAAATCTGCCATCACTACAGTGCATCAAATATTTGAAATAGTTGGATGGATTGACAGTCTTAACTCTGGGCAAGTATATACCCACAACTCCAGTGGGAAATGGATTTGGAAATGCCATAGCAATGTATCTAGGAGTTTTAAACTCATTGACAAGTGCCGTGGAAGCCTCTGGCCATGGTTCCCACTCATTTTCTATATGGAGAACATTTGTTAACTTTTTCTGTTTGTAATGGTGTATCAGTGATGGAATATCTAATGTCCTCACCCCTTTTTTTATTTTCAGCTATCTCTGAGTTTATAAGGCAGACAAACTGTACTGCTCCTATCATGGTGTGTGAGGTAACTAAACTGTGGTAACTTTAACCCCTGTTGCAGTTTCCAGTTACAATAGGTTAGGAATGGACACACAGAACAGTTACTTACAGTTACAACTGAAATGCCATGTGTTATTTAGAGAAGCAAAATTATATGGCTCTGAGTGTGTGTGTGTGTGTGTGTGTGTGTGTGTGTG
>NW_017728886.1:195488585-195501297 GCF_001723895.1 Crocodylus porosus | reverse complement strand
GTGTGTGTGTGTGTGTGTGTGTGGCCATGTGCTATTTAGAGAAGCAAAATTATATGGCTCTGAGTACGTGTGTGTGTGTGTGTGTGTGTGTGTGTAAGTAAGGCCTTCCTTTCTGATCTTACTGTTGGAGAGATGTACGGCAGGAGAAGACGTGTCTCTTTCCTCCCTTGAATCCTGCAGCCATAACAGAAGCAGGCTATAGGTGATTGAGGATCTGTAGGACAAGATTCCAAAGCAGTCACTTATCTTGCCACTTATCTTGCTAGTATTTAAGGCCTGCCCTGAGCAAAGGAAATAGATAAAACTGTAATTGTGGGCATCCATAATCCATCCCAAAGCTCCCTAAGCCTAAATTTTAGGCCTTGAGACTGACTTTAAAAGCATCGTATTAAAATGTAAGTCTTGGGATGGCTGTTCTGAAGAGAACTTCATCCATTAATTTGAAAGCTATGAAGTTATTCTTTTCTCTCTCTCTTTATTTACTGGCAGTTCTTTATTTATCTTGGTGCTCAGGTGAAATATGATGCATATTACTTTGTAGTATGTCAAACAAGGACTAGGCAAACAGATTTACCAGAACCTTGAATCTATGCAGACATCCTGGGTGTGTCCCCATGAGCAGGAACATGCATTTCCCTGGGGACAAACAGCATCACCACTGTATGTGCCACTATTACCTGTCCCTGGGGAACCCCTGTTCACACACGCTCTGGCACGCAACACATTGCCCCAGGGTAGGGAAGGGTAGGCTGGGGTCAGCACCTGGGCTGGTCCCAGCAGCTTTACCTGAGGTCCTGGGGGTCTTCAGGGGCTGCAGCTGGGCAGTCCTTCAGCTGGAGCATGGCGCCAGCCAGCCGGACTCTAGTTTTAGGCAGAATGCGCTGCCACCATATGCACCATCCTGGTTTTTTTAGGCACAGGGTTTTTTGACACCTGGTGTCAAAAAGCCCCCCTGTGCTGCAAATTAGGAGTGAGGAGAACACCTGCATGTGTGACACGTGCGGTGTGCAGCACCACAGATGGGGCTGCAGCACCACATACTACACAAGCATGCTTGTCTGGATGGGCTCCCTGGGTTCAAAATTAGGAACTAAACTTGATCCTTTTGTTTCTGTTCCATTTGAGCTGGTGATGTGCCAGTTCCTTGCTGCTGTGCACAGCAGGCTCTAGCTGGAAGCACATATACATTTACTATGCTAAGCAAGAAAGGGAAGAAGGAAGTCAATGGAAGCTGTTGAATGCTGAGCACTTTTGAAAATCTAAATATGTATGCGGGCAGCTAATAATTGATGTTGGATGAGACTAACTTTAGGCTCCACTTTTTAATGTTTCTTGCTTCTTGTGCACTTGTTAATACCATGCATTATTTTATCTTAGTTGAGCTCCTTGTGTTAAAAACTAGTCTTTGTAGCACTCCAACCATGTTTTTTAAACCCATCTTTCACCTCCTTTTTCTTTCTGTTAAAGGCTCCGTGTCTTCTTCTCTGTCTCTTAAAAGTGCCTCTGTGTCAGTCTTTATCTTTTTTATGTCTCTTCCTTATTCAGTTCATATCTTGTTTACATTTGCAACCTTCGGTGTCGTGCCTATGCATATGAAACCCAGCATTACATCAACCTTAACTCTTTTAACTTTTTTATCTCCCATTTTTCCTGACTGTTCCAACCCCATAACTTTATATTACTAAACGTTTCAGAGACCAGAGACCAATTTTTGCAAAATGTTTGTCAACTGCCTCTGGCATCACTAACATTCTCTTTATTGCAAAATTTATTGCAGTCCTTGTTTAGCCAAGACTCTCAGCAAAGTCAAGTCACAGCTCTTGTCCAAGAGTTAGTATTTGCCTGAGCTGCCCAAAACCCTAAATACAGAAAAGTGAACTTAGCATTGCAGATTTTTTGTATTAAGACCTGGTCAGGATAGGCTATCATTACAGGATAATGCTCCAAAATAGACCTAGAGTTGAACCTAGGGGTTCAGGACGACAGTTTTTAAAGAAGATTCACAGGTTTAGAACACAACCATGTGCACAGAAGTGCTAGCTAAATTGTTCATCCCAACTTGTTGTTTGGCAATCCCTTTATTAACACAGGTATCTAAATTGTCATTATGATTTATCATTCCATTTACATGTGCAGTTATGGTAGCTGTGCATGCAAAATGAGCATACTATTATGCATATACATTTATAAATGTGTCCTTTTCCCATGACACTGTTTTATACTGTGACTGTCTTGCCTATCTTGTGTGTCTAGTTGCTGATCAAACTCTGAGGTTGTGGAATGGCTATTATTCATTATATTATTTTTAATTACTTTCCTTTATAATGCAATGTAATATAAAATTATTGTTATTATGTTGTAACTGGAAAGGAATATCTGTCTCTTTTATTCTTCTCCTAAGAAGAGAAATTTGTCAAATTTGCCCTACTCTTCTGAGTAACTACTATTTTTAATTTGTATAATGAAAGAATACTTGTGATCTTGCTAATACATATACATTCATGCATGCACACACATGGACACACACATACACATACATACATGCACATGTGCATGCATACATACATGGAAGTATCTGTGTGTGAGACAGAGAAACCTTTTATTTAAAAACCATATTCTCCTTTGATTGAAAATGGTGGGAACCTTTATACTGAATTTGGAGAGAGATCAGTCCTAAATTCTGCTTTGTTCTTTCTTGCTTTCTATGCATTGTGAATGGTCATATGAAATATCCTTGTAGAATTGAAGGTAGTGAAAAATCATTCTTTTTATTTATTTATTTATTTTTGAGTAGCATAGGATCAAACCCTGGAAATATAAGCTCCATAAGTTAATTAACAGATGGACTATTATGCTAGACAAGTGAGAACAATTTTGGGGAGCATTGAAAAGGGAGAACTGGTTGATATTAGTTGCCTTGGATAAATAGAACTGTGACAGGATCAGGTCCAAGGGCACTCCTGATGTTCCCTGTTGGCCAAATGGCAACTGCCAGCCCTGTCTCTAAGGTATGCTTCCTTTAACGTTCACCCACCATGCCTTGAAGTAATTGATTGGGTTTGGATTTGTCAAGGGAAGCTGCCTAAGGGTTTTAGAGCAAGCCCCAGTCCTACAGTCTGCCAGTGGATCCCTTCTTGGAATCCTGGTCATCTCAAACGTCATCTTCACACAAGACAGGGCTCCCTAGTCCATGTGAGCCCCAGGGCACCCACTGCCTTATAGGTTTATTACGTGGGTCCAGTTGCCCCATATATCACCCCTATGCCTTGAAGATGTTACCTGTCCGGTCAGTCTTCTTTGTTGGGACCTTGGCCCAATGGCCTCTACCCCTTTTCTGTTGCTGGGCCGCTTAGCTCAAATCCACTGTGATGGACCCAGATTCTGGGTCCCAGCCCTAGTTTTGCCCTTTCCAGCTCTGGCTTAGCCTCTCTTAGGCTTCGGGCCCCTGGTCCTGGTTCTCACCCCTTGCATCACTGCCTCCCCACTCCTGTCCCAGCCCAGTTTCTAACCCTGTTCAGGCACTGGTTGCGCCCTTCCTGGGCTTTGGACCCCTGGCCCTGTCTCTGCTCCTCCTGGGTGCTGAGCCTGCTTCAGCTCTTACTGGGCCCCTGGTACCTATCTCTGTCCTTCACAAGTGCTGGACACCAGGCCCTTTCTGGATTCCACCCAAGCCAGGCTTCATTACCTCTTTAGGTTTACATCCCTCTTTGGCTTCTGCATCCAGAGTCCCTGCCCCCAGTAGGGCTCCAAAACATGGGTGTTCCCCTGGCACCCTGCTCTGGTTAACCACCATGCACTCCTCAGCTCCCCACTTTGGTTAACTGCAGTATGCCCCTCCTGGGCTATAAACCTCTGGGCTCTCTGGCCCCTCTCCCACTTTGGGGCCAGCTGGGACCTCCTTGCCTCATCTTAGTTCCCTCTACAAATCACCAGTCCACCCATCAAACTCAAAGAAAAGCACAGAGGTACTCCAGCTTTAACAAAACTCCCAGCCAACAGACTGACTGCCAGGCTTCCCCTCCCCGCCCCCCCCATCTTAGGGCCTATCCCCATTGCAGCAAGCATCCTGTGTCTTACTACTAGCACATCGCAGGTATCCCAGAGGTCAGCAGAGTCTCCCAATACAGTTTGCCACGGCAGGAGCTCTTCACTTGGGGCTAGCAGATTCAGGCTGCCGTCTTGCTCTCAGGGACAGGCTTTAAGAGTCTCCTAATCCCTGCCCATCTGGTCATGTGACTCTGGGGGCACTACCAGGAGTTTCCCTCCTGCACCTGATGACCTGCTTGCTCTCCCTGCCGGAACTAAGGTCACTGGTCTGCAGCCTGTTTCTGGGCTGACTCCCTTTGCTGCATTTTTCTGCTCTGCTCAGGGTGTTCAAGGCACAGGTTCTTTCCCTGTGCCTTGTACCCTGGGCTGGCTGCTGGCAGCTATTTAACTAGCAGTTAGCTTGTTTACAATCTGCCATTCCTCCCTGGTTCAGCTCAGCCTGGCACACTTTCCTTTTGAAGTAACAGGAGCCTTCTGGCTTCCTGTTACAAGAACATATACATACTCTTTATCATAAGGTGAAAAAGCATAAAAGGCATTAATGAATAGTTACAGTTGCTTCTGGTTTTCTTAAAGTTATGAATTAAATTTGTGCATAGAGGTATCTTGTGTTATAAATAAACAATAACTGACTACATGTTTTTGAAATTAATATTAAATTATCACTCTCAAAAACTGGTAGGAGTAGAATTTGATCTACCCTTTTGATTGATATTAAATTATCACTCTGAAAACTCGTGGGAGTAAAATTTGATCTACCCTTTGATTTACCCTCATACCCAGATGCACATTAATATTGCACATTGCCATGGATTCCCTTATATTACTCAGCATGCTGCATTACATTCCTGTTCCAAAGCTCAACTTGCTCATTTGGTTGCATTATAGTAGTCTTTTTGATAGCCAGATCTGGCAAGATCATGCCTCTCTGATATATGGATCTCAAAGTGATGCAGTATTTCTGCAAATAATTTAACTGGCCACTTCAACTTTAAAATATTTATTTAAATACAATGTAGATGTCTTTCAAAAAAAAAAGTTACCACATAAATGCAAAACAGAAACTTGCAACGTACAAACAAATAATATAAAGAACACAAAAATACCTAGAGGCTTATTTCTGCCTCAGTTATTTCATGCGGAATTGTACTATTCACCCAAGGATGACACTCGTCAGAATCTGGCCATAAAAAGTTAAAACAATCTTTGTTGTTCAGGATTTTAGTAAGCTGTCTGAAAGAGTGGGTTTTATGACAGACAACCCTATGTTTGCACATACATCAGTTACAGTCTTGCTAATCTTGCTCGTCCCACTCAGCTCATTCATGTCCAACCTTCTACTTTAAGAAAGAACAGTACTCCTAAAAGATGTTCCATCTGTGACAGTGCTACTTTTAGGTGCTCCGGCAACCCATTCAAGTGAGATTGGAACCTTTAGCCACAAGTGGCTGAATTACACATGTGGCTTTGCACAACCTCATGCTCACCTGTGCACTATGATAGGCATAAAGGGTAAAGCAGACAAAAGTACCAGTCGGTTCCCTGGTTGTACTGAATCCTTGCTAACCAAACTCCATAACAGGTTCCAGAGTTTTGGGGTCCCATGTGGTCAGAGCATCTCCAAGAACCACAGTTTACTTAAAGGTTAGTAATAGTTTCATAGTTGGTAGGGTCAGAAGGGGACCTAAGCAGATCATCAAATCTGACTCCCTGTCATGGGCAGAAAAGGATGCTGGGGTCAAATGACTGTGGCTAGGTGCCTGTCTAGCCTTCGTTTGAACACCCCCAGGGTAGGGGCAAGCACTACTTCCCTTGGAAGTTGGTTCCAGCTCCTAGCCGCCCTGACTGTGAAGTAGTGCCTCCTGATATATAGCCTGAATCTACACTCAGTCAACTTATGGCCGTTGTTCCTTGCTACCCCTGGTAGTGCTCGGGGGAACAGGGACTCTTCCATTGCCTGCTGGTCCCCCTTGGCAAGTTTATAGGTGGCCACCAGATCCCCTCTCAGCCTTCTTTTGTGTAGGCTGAACAGGTTCAGGTCCCATAGCCTCTCCTTATACAGCCTACCCTGCTGCCCTCTGATCAGGCAAGTGGTCCTCCTCTGGACCCTCTCCATGCTATCCACATCCCTCCTGAAGTGCGGTGCCCAGAACTGGACACAGTACTCCAACTCTGGCCTAACCATTGTCATATAGAGGGGGAGGATCACCTCCTTGGACCTGCTCGTGATGCATCTACAGATGCATGACAAGGTATGGTTAGCCTTCCTGACCACATCCCCGCATTGGTGGCCCATGTTCATCTTGGAATCAGTAGTGACACCAAGATCCTTTTCTGCCTCTGTGCTGACATGAATGGAGTTCCCCAGCCTGTAGGTATGCTGCTGGTTCTTCTTCCTCAGGTGCAACACCTTGCACTTGTCCATATTGAAACCCATTCTATTCTCATCTGCCCACCTGTGTAACCTATCCAGATCTAATTGTAGCCTGTCCCTCTCTTCTAGCATGCTCACCTCTCCCCACATCTTAGTATTGTCTGTGAACTTGAACAAGGTGCTTTTCCCCCCTCCTCCAAATCACCAGTGAAGATATTGAACAGTGTGGGCCCTAGGACCGAGCCCTGGGGAACCCCACTGCCCACATCCCTCCTGGTTGAAAATGACTCATCCACCACCACTCTCTGGGTGTGGCCCTCCAGCCAATTTGTGACCTTTCTGACTGCGTAGGCTTCGACACCACAGTCACCTAATTTTTTAATGAGGATGGGATGAGAGACAGTGTCAAAGGCCTTCCTAAATTCCAAAAAGATTACGTCCACTGCGACACCTGCATGCAAGGCTTTTGTGACTTGGTCATAGAAGGCAACCAGGTTGGTCTGACAGGACCTATCTCTAATGAACCCATGTTGATTGCCCCTAAGCATAATCTCCCCTGCTGGCCCCTTGCAGATGTGCTCCTGGATAATTTTCTCAAGAAACTTCCCCAGGACTGAGATAAGACTAACGGGCCCCTGGATCCTCTTTCCTCCCTTTTTCGAAAAAGGGGACCACATTGGCCCTTTTCCAGTCCTCTGGCACCTCACCAGAGCACCATAAAGCTGTGCTAGGGGTCCTGCAATGACCTCTGCCAATTCCCTAAGCACTCTCGGGTGGAGATCATCAGGACCTGCTGATTTGAACATGTCTAGTCCCTCCAGAAGTTCGCTGACTAGGTCCTCGCTGACCCTAGGCTTGGTTGTGCCTCCCCTGGGTCTGTCTGGAGTCCCGGTGGGGGGAATGTCAGAAAAGTGGAAGAAAAGAATCTGTTAAAGAGATAAGCTTTGTCATCTGGTGCTACCACCAGATTACCAAGCATGTCCTGCAGAGGCCCCACTTTACTTGGCACTTTCTTTTTACCTACTATATATTTTACCAAGTGGAGCTGGAGGAGCCGCAGCAAACTCCAGCGTGAACTAGATGAATGGAGAAGCTAGCTGGGGCCACAGTAGATCAAAGGCTGCTGTGGCAGACCCAGCCACTGGAATCCAAACATGGAAAAAAAGGACCAGTGTGGGAAAAGAGCAAAGGGAAAGAAAGAAGAACCACACCGGCAAGCAAAAAGGGAACATCTGGGTCAGGCAGGCAGCCAGTGGGGAACTGCCATGGGGAACCTAGCTGGAGAGAGGGAGATTTAAGGCACGCTGAGGAAGTGTCCCAGGAGGTGCAGAAGAAGAAAGAAAACAGAAGAGAGAAGGAGAGAGATCCAGCAAGTGAAGGCGAATGGGTAGAGGGCCAAAGGATAAGTCCTGACCCTACTACTTACCAGACAAGATCCAGGTGAGAATGGGAGCTGGCAAAGAAGCCTGAGTGACGAGTGAGTCTGATTATGGTGGGGTGAAGGGAACCACTCCAGGGACCTAAAAGAAAAGGAAGGAAAAGGTGATCTTACTCTCCCAGAAGGGGAAGAAGAAGAGAGGGAGGATCCCAGTCACAAGAGGGCAACGAGAGGAGAACCAGAGGAAGAGGTAGCTGTCTTGGGACCCATGCAGGGAAGAACAGGGCAAGCAGCCAATTAGGCAAGGACCTTAGTCAGGATCCTTCTAGTAAAGATAGTGACAAACCTTAGAGGCAATCAACAGTGCCTGGAATATCAGATGTGGTGAGGACAGGGGATGGGGATGGTGGAGCCCTGTGAAGAACTGCAGACATTCTGAGTCCATAACCATTCCCAGTTGTCTCCTAGTAGTGTCTAGGTACATCTCCCCTAACATTGAAAGTGTGGCAGGCAATCTATTACAAGACACTATCGTTCCAGCCGGGAGGTGACATGACTCCGGGCGGCATGGGAAGCCCCCATACAGTGTCCATATGCAGTTAACCTCCTAAAGATGTGGAAAACAAGGAGTTCTACTTAAATAACAAATGTTAGGGCCACTCTGGCCAACAGATTTTGGATGAAGTGGCTGATGCTATGGAGTAATAATTGATAAAAGTATGTTCTGCACTCCAGGTAACAATTGTTACAAATCTAATTTCTGGAGACTATTTAAACATGTTCTAGAAATTTCTTCAAGTCATATGTGACCTTAATGCAGTCTGAGAGGTCACAGAATACTTCAAGTAGATGGTTTTGCCTCTCCAGATGACTGGAGCTAGTATCTACACATACTTGTTTGGTGAAAGTCTGAAACTACCTTTGGTGTAAACTTTGGATGATATTTTTTTAGTCACTGTGTCATGAATAACAGTGATCAGGTACTTACTAGAGCATAACCTGAAATGATAGGCTATAAAAATACGTGTGACAGCTTTGGTGTGAAGACAATTCCATTAGAGATGGAAGAACCATGTTCAAGTTGCATACAGGAGGAATCTTTCTAATTGAAGTGAATGCATTTAAGTTCATTCAGACATCTAGATTCCATTTCTTGAGATAATTCAGTCCAATGTATCAGGGATGGATAAAGTTAATATTGAATTGCCCACTCTGAAAAATATTTCCATTATGCCTTGTGCGTTAATCTACAGGATGCTTTCTGTTGTGCTGAATGAGACTATTGTGAACCTCTCCTGAGCAACTTTTACCCAAGCTGCTAAATCCAGAGATACCAGATCTGGGTGAAGAATTATACTGCGGTTTTGTCAACCTGTATCTAGAAAAGATGGTAGCATGATGGATAGTTGAGCATTCCTGAGAACCAAATTGGCATAGCTAATCTGGTGCTATGAGCATAAGTTGGTTCTTGTCTTCTCTTACATTCCAAAGGATTTGGAGAATTAATAGAAATGGTGGGAAGACACACAGGAAATCTTTGCTTGCTTACTTGATCAGTCATCATATAGACACATTTTGTAAATACTCTTGTAGAAATGGGCAAAACATAAGTAAATGTTCTTAATTTGCATTGTATGATTGCTGCTACAAATCATACCTAGTTCTCATGTAATGGATGACACATCCTGTAAACTCACAATTATAAATCAACTCTTTGGATCTGGAGATACAGTTATCAGATGGATAAATCAGCTTAATTTCTTGAGGACTTGCAAGGGAAGGCATGAAAGCAATCTCCTTCTCCTTCCTAATTCCTTCTTTAATTAGGAAATAAACAGAAAAGAATCCTTCAGTGCAAAAATTGAGAGACACCCTTTCTCAATCTATCAGTCTTGCAGGTATATTTTCAGCATCAGGTACTGCTGGCAATTAGGCCTGTGAGAAGCGGCAAGTATTCACTTTGGATTCAGATTCAGCTGATTTGGAGGACAGTGATTCCATGCAGACATTTGAATCAGTGTCCTGATTCAATTCTAGTCCAGGGTAGGCAAAATACAACCCACAGGTCAGATCCAGCTCACCAAGCAATTACATCCGGCCCACAGGGCCTTTCCTTTAGCCCTTTGTAAGCCCTGGTCCTGAGCTGCCCCTCTGCAAGCCAGCACATCCCTGCAGGAGGTTCGGCTCTGGTTGCTAAGCAACCAATCCCCACCCCAGCCTGGCGTGACCCACCCCAGCCCCAAGCCACAGGACACTGGAGACAAGAAGTCTCCGCCTGGCAGAGCTTGTGCCTGGCCACCCCATGGCTGTTCCAAGCCTTCCTCCCTAGAGAGTGGGAATTCAGGTACACCCACAGCAGGTCAGGGCCAGGGACTCCCACTGGAGGAAAGAGGGCTGGGAGCACAAAAAGCCATGTGCTATGGGGCCAGGCTGGGCTGGCCCCACTTGCTGCAGGAACACAGGAGCTACATACTGTGGGGGGTGAGCCAGGCTGGACTGGCTTGCTGCCAGTACGTGTGGCTAGGGACTTGAGTGGGAGCTTAGGGAGTAACATGTTATGGGGCCAGTAGGGCTGACCCTGCATGCTGCCATGACATGTAGCTGGGGACTCAGGCAGGATCACAGGAGCTGTGTGTTATGGGGCGGGGTGGGGCTGGCCCTGCACCCTGCCACCATGTGTGGCCAAGGACACCTGTGGGAGCACTACTGAGCTGGATGGGGCTGGCCCTGCATACTGCTACCACCTGTGTCTGGGGACTGGGGTGGGAGTGTGGGAGCTGCATGCTGTGGGAACAGGTGAGGCTGGCCTGGCTTGCTGCCACCACGTGCAGCTCCAGGGCCTTGCACACTCCAGAGACTCCAAGTTCCCCAGACCCCAAACACACACACATCCCCACCCTGCACCATCTCCACACACACACCCTCTCACAGCCCCCCACACACACTCCCACCTCCCCACCCCCACCATACCCATACACACACATCCATCCATACCTTCACAGCCCCCACAAACACTGCTACCCCCACCATAACCCCACATCCACCCACACCCTCTCACATCCCCCACACACTCCCACCTCCCCACCCCCACACCCCTCCACACTTTCCCCCGTACACCCCACCCACCATACCCTCACAGCCCCCACAAGCACTCCTAGCTGCCACCCTAACACCCCACACACCCACACCCTCCCACAGCCCTCACACATACCCCCACCACCCCACACCCCTCCACACTTGCCCCATACACCCCACCCACCATCCACATCCCACATGCACATACCCCACTACACACACAGACCCATTCCCCAACCACACTACCCCAAATACACCCTCTTTCCCTCCTATACACAATATAGAAGAGTAAGACTGTATTTTGAGCTATTATGCAATTGCCTCTAGATACACCATGTAAACACACACCAATCAGGATAAAATATTTTGTAAATGAATTTACAATAAGTTATAGTAGATGTTTGATTTTTTAGTACATTGCTTGGTTTTTTTTTTGGTTTCAAAATGGCAAGCCCATCTTCCAAAAAAAGTACTCCCAGGGCAAGGGGAGGGACTTCTGGTGGCAAACATCAGGAATTAAGGATGGGACTTCCAGTTCCAAGATGATGACCAGGGGGCAAGGGACCTGACAAGGCGGGGAGAAGGAGAGGCTATCCGTGCAGCCCTCAACAACTCATCAAAACTTGTTAAGTGGCCCTAGAGCCAAAATAATTGCCCACCCCAGTTCTAGTCACTTTCAAGCCAGACAGTGCAGATGGCCTAGTGTTGCTTGTACTGTTGACCTGAGTCAATGATTAGTGAAGACTTGGTAACAAGGCCATTTAACTGCACTACTCTTATTTAGGTATTGTTAGCTGCTGCCTTGATGGTTCATATGAGGGAAATCAATACCAAACCCCAGGCTTTTTTACAGACCACAAGAGGTGCTGACTGATCTGAAGGAATCTGCAATACCAGCGTAGAGACCTTTCCTGAGGTACAAGTTCCTTTGATCCCCAGGAATGTGGGGTTGCTGGTCTAGTAGCTGAGGCTCTCACTGGCTGTGTTTTCAAAGAATGAATAGTAGGCTTTTCCCAAAATTATTTGAGTTAGATTCTGTCCTGACAGACTTTTCCAACATCATCAAAAAATCAAAGCTGTCCTGGTATGTTTGGAAAAGGACTTGCAAAATTGTACACTTCCTGATAACTTCCTTTGCTTCTTTCCCCAAGCAAAAAAAGGTGGTTGATGTGTTATGTGGCTGTACCATTGAATAATGGCCACAACAGGCAAGTCTTGAAACGTGGCAACTGTGGAGTTACCCACCGAGGACCTGTGAGTCCCAAAGCACACAGCAAACAAAGTTGATGTCTTTTGCTAATGGGTTAAAGATATAAAGCAATGCTAACAACTATACTAAACAGGGCTTACAGTTAAGTGGTAACAATGCCAAAAGTAAACTAGAGGGTACTAAGTGCTCTTTTCTTACTGCTGTGAGTACACAAGAGGTTTTAAGTGGCTGTTGGGATTGCTCTATTTTTATGCCATTTGGGAGGGGAAGAACAAAGGGGTGTGCGTGGCTCCAACAGATACAGCTTGTAAAAGTGCCAGGGCACATACACACAGGGGTGGACCCAACAGGGACAGATTGTCAAAGTTACTAAGTCATAGCACAAACCAAAAACTCAACTGCCATCCTGACATCATCATCTATGAGTGAGCAAGCAAGTGAGCACATTCTTCCTGTTGGTTGCTACAACAACCCATGTTCTCTATGTTGCTAAGGGCCCTGGATTTTCATAGATTTCATAGACATTAGGGCTGGAAGGGACCTCGGGAGATCATTGAGTCCAGCCCCCTGCCCAAAGGGCAGGAAGTCAGCTGGGGTCATAGGATCCCAGCAAGATAAGCATCCAATG
>NW_017728886.1:195437582-195488355 GCF_001723895.1 Crocodylus porosus | reverse complement strand
AACAGTAAAGAAATTCTTCCTTATGTCCAGCCTGAAACGGTCTTGCAGGAGTTTGTGACCGTTCGACCTCATCATCCCTTGGGGCGCTCTGGTGACAAGATATGTCAGGCCCACATATATACATATTAGGACCCAATGTATATCTCTATTTCTGAACTTGTTATGAACTGTTTGGTAACAAACCAGTGTCTCTGGATGATGGAGGGAAAATATTTGGTAAGAAAACAGATTTTCCATGTCAGTCTATTGCTGCTATGGGGTTACGATACATAAGCATTAGAAAAACATGCCAGTAAAACTATTAAAACTACCTTGACCATGCTTTATGTGGAAGGAACCTTAATCTGGATGCTTCAAAAATAAAAGAAGATATATTTTCATTTCCAGAGAGGTCTTATAATCTAAGGACTAGATTGTGACAGGCTTTTCTTGGAACAGTCAAGACAGAGTGCAAGTTGTCTGCTTCTCCCTCCTCCTGTATGTTGGCCAGATACAGTCACAAACTCTAGATCTAAGCACATGGTGAACCACCCTGACGGCACAAAGCACAGCACAACAGACAGGAAAAGCAAAGGAAGTTATCAGGACCATGGCAGTAGAGACTATGGAAGTATGCTTCATCTTTTAGGTCAGGCTCCATGACAGTCTTCTGAGGTCAAATGGATGAGAAAGGCCTACTTACTTGCTTGAGTAAGGGTCTGGAAGCCTTGTAATTTCAGTTACAAAACAGCTGTAAACTGTTATTTTATTCTCTGCAAAGTAAATCAAGAATGAAATGTGCTAAGAGGTGAAATTTAGTTACTGTGGTAACATCTATAAGCAGAAATCAGTACTAAAATACATCATTTTTCTGACTGCCTTTTGGTAATACATCTTTTACTTCACAAAAGTGAGTTTACAAGATGCTGTCAGACATGGAAAAAAAATGTACTCCACTGGAAGCAGCAGTGCATTATTTCAACCCAGCTCCTCAACATCTGTATAGATCAGGTGTTTCAGTGGAGTGTTTTTAGCTAAAGCTGATTCAATCAATAATTGAATAGATAATTAGTGCCAAATTAGATAAAAGCACTAAAAAAAACCTCACTAAAGCATTGGATTGCTACAAATGTTGAGGAAGTCAGGTGCAGCTAACGCGCTGCCTCTTCTGAGCATGCTTTGAGCTCAGTGCAGGAGCATGCAAAATTTAAAGTCAAGTGCCCTGTTCCCCACGACCCCACTCACGCACACATTTGCAGGGTGCCACAGTTTCTGAATATTTTTCTGATAGAGGATAGTTTTTACTCCTAGAGAGAAAGGTGGAAAGAGTGGTGTTATATTTGTTGTGTTTGACTTTACAGTAGAAACAGGTTTACCATTCAGTAACTGAATTACTATTTAAGGGCAGTCCAGGTTATGTTCATGTCACTTGACCTTCTGTTTAAAAGTTGCAGAGCATTTGAGCACATTTTTAACCAGAGGAATTTTAAAAAGAAAATGGCACAGAAATGTCTACTATTCCTTTTATAGTCTCTTTCTGTAAAAATATCAAATATATATGTTAAATTCTCTGTTTATTGCATTTGTACTTTCCTTAAAGTAATTGTTGAATATTTCTTTCTTATGCTTTACTATAAGGCCTTTTTTGGAAAGAGTTGTAAATATAACTATTTACTGAGAACAATAGGCATCCTGGAGAGGGTATTGTGCTAGAACAGGGGTGGGTGAAATGTGACCCGCCATGCTATTCTATCCGGCCTGTAGGGCCCCTAAAAAATTTAGAAAATTAATATTTATCTGCCCTTGGCTGCCTGTCATGCGACTCTTGATGGCTTGCCAAAACTTGGTAAGCAGCCCTCTGCTCAAAATAATTGCCCACCCCTGTGCTACAAAGTGACATATAGATTTCTTTTTTCATAATGTGATGAAACTGCCTATTTCTAGAGTTGCATTTTGAAATGTTTAAAATATTTATTTCTGCACATTAGGCACGTGTCCAACCAAAGGCTGTCAAATATAGCGTGTTCCTTTCAGTAAATGTAGACCTTGCCTTGCTCATTGTATTTGTTCCATTGAAGCCTTGGATTTTGCTGAAATATTACTTTAAAAGTGATTCCAATGTATGTACAATAAGTTGAATTGGAGCCTAAAAGAGATTATGTACCTATTTAGTAGTTTTATGTGTTCATTTATGAGGAAAGTGATGATGTGTTTTAGAAACTAACACATTAGCAGCTGTTGCTAATAAAGTATTCCATTATGTATCTTAATGTAAAGCATTAAAAAAATATTATCACTATTGTTTGTGTCCATGAGCTTATAGATCTTTTCAGGAATCATAAAACAAATTTGTATATGCAAAACATGAGCCACATCCTACTTGCTTTATTCAAACAAGAAGCTATATTGGATAAGTACAGAAATCGGGGCAGAGATATGTATTGGTTTCATGTATATGATTCTGAAATCTTCATATTCCTCTCTAAATATTGGATTGCTTAATTATATCTGGTTACTTTTGTCTTATACAGCATATTTTTAAAATTCCTTTATATCCTTGATCTGGAGGTAGAAGGAAGTTAGGTAACCATTGAACCAATGACAAAGAGACATAATATCTTTGTTTTTAACAGACTAATTTCAAACAATTACATTGTCTGATAATGCATGCTTTAAAGAATGTCTTGAATATTAAAAAAATTCCATTTTACACATGCTCATGCATATGTGAAATACTTTGTTTACTAGAATCCAAAACAACTTTGAATTTAAGATGACCCTCAAAAAATTAGATTCTGTAAATGGAAAGTTTATAAAAGTATTATATTTTTCATTAATATAATCTAATAATTGGAAGATCATCTTAAATTCATCTTCCCCACTGCTGCAGAAGAAAAAGCAGCAGCAGGGGGGTAGACAGTGAGTGAGTCAAGTGGCCTGCCCTATGCTGCCTGTCCCCCTACCACTTGTCCCCCTTGCTGCCTTCCCCCTGCTCCTGCATGCCCAACCCCTCCTTGTGTTGCCTGCACCCCTCAAGCACTTGCCCCACTTTTGCTTGCCCCTCCTGCATCTATTCCCCACCAAACTACCCACTCAAAAGACTGCCCCCCCACCACTGGCTGCCCCCCCTCTGCTGCCACTTAGCCTTTGAGGCTCTGGATCCAGCTTTTCTCTGGCCCAGGACACAGAGAACATAGTTATTTTGGCCTCCACCTGGCTAGGCAGCAGTAGTTGCAGGGGAGCTCTGGCCCCAGTTTAGAGATACGGCCAGGGCAAGAGCTGCTGCCACTGCTACATGACCAGGTGGGGGCTCCATGCCTTGGGCTAGAGTGGGAGCCACACCTGGAGTCATGGTGGAAACTATATGGAGTGTGGTGTGAAGGCAGCAGTAGGCAGAGGCAGCACCAGGATCAGGCAGGGGAGCAGAGGCTGCAGCTCCATCTCTGACCCCGAGCCTGAGGGATTTGTACTCAAAGCCAAGATGAGGTGCTTGTTTCCCCTCATGTTGAATTATGGAAACACCTTGTCTTGGATTCAAGTAAATATGGTACCATATGTATGGGAAAGGGGGATTTTTCTGTTCTCCAGTTAATGTTTAGAAGTTCTATTAACTATTAGGTGATACATGCTCCAATCCATTCCCTTTTGCACTTTCATTGCAAACCTATACTTGCTCTTGGCTTCAGGTTTTTCAGTTTCAGTTTCAACTTTGCTTTCCTGGTAAACCGAGCCTTGTACAGCCTGGAGAAGAGCATGAATCATTCTCAGACTAGTGAAAAAGACTAACCAAAAACTGCTGCACATTTTCCTCTATTGAGAAATACAGCAATATGCAAATAACTAAGTTGATTTCAGTGGGGCTGTGTGTAGAGAAAGGCACTACTCAGTTAAAGTTCCAGTGTGAAGATACTGAAAGAAGAGGAAAAATACACTTACATTTTCAGTTCTATCTTCAGTTATACCAGTCTCAGGGGCTAATTTTTTCAACAGAGCATACCAAATTTTCAGGTTAAAAGATGACTTTGAAATTGAAGGTGTCTGCATAATCTTTTATTAACCAGTATTTTTTATTACTTCAATTTTGAGTTTCACATATATAATTTGAGAACAAGGAAAGAATCTTTGGTCTCAGAATTCAGCTTTCCCAGAATAATTTCCAATGCTAGCAATGAATACACCAGATTAACTGATGGCAGCGCACTAAGAATTTTTTATAATTGACAGGTTTTTTTAAACCTGGGTTAATTTTTTATGTTGCTTTTAAACATCTGGTTTATTGTACATTTTCCACATCCTTCAGAACTGAGTCAGATTCTGCTCCAGCACCACATGCAACTGCATTGGTTTAAAAAATATGTGATACTAGTGATGGACTTGGATGGATGGACATATGGACTGACAGATGGATAAGAATAAAATTTGTGCCAAAAATTCTAAGATAACATACTGTTGGGTCTTTTTGGGTTTTTGGGGTTTGTTTGTTTGTTTTTTGGGGGAGGTATTCACAATTGCATTAGGACACGAGCCTTTAACTTCATCCATAACTTTGTCAACCTTTAACTTTTACCATAACTTAGATTGTCATTTTATCATATTTTGCCCCAATCTTTCTTGAACATTTTTATTTGTATGTTGCAAAAACATATTTGGGGCTAGTAATTTTTTAAACTATTTTAATTTTGCTATTGAAAATGTATAAATTCTGTTTGATCCGGTACAAGATAACAATGGTGGCATGTTACTGAAAAAATATATTTTTTTTTAATAGATGATTCAGCTGCAGAGAGTTTTAATGGCAATGAGACCGTGGGACACAGTTCAAATGCTTCAGAAGGAACACACTGCAGGGAGATGGCAGAAACCAACAGTAATGGCAAAACAAATCTGGACCAAGATGAGCAGCCTCTGAACCTGAGTGATAGTCCCCTCTCTGCTCAGCTGACTTCAGAATACAGACTAGATGATCACAACAGTAATGGAAAGAATAAATACAAGAACCTCCTAATTTCTGACCTCAAGATGGAACAAGAGGCAAGAGAAAATGGAAGCAAGGTAAGATGCTTCCACATTCTCCAAATATGTAATGTTTAGTTTAGGAAAAGAAAATATTAACAAAAATTACCTAAATATGGTCATGAGAAAAGCTCCTAATGGAATCTGTATGGTGTATGTCACATCATTACCCAAATAGTATTCACAGATTTGCATGAACTGTTATATGTGTATAAAGTATATATTTATGTCATGTATATGTATCTTATAGCTATACCCTGATAACAATGAATGTGGTTCTCTCTCAAGCACAGACATGATAAAATGCTTTGTTTTGGGAACTGTCTATCATTAGTTAACTTTCTAAAGTGTTTTTAGATGACCATCATTGTCACATGTAACATATGTCTACAGAATATATCAGTCTGAATATACTGTGTGTATGCCCCTGTGGATTATCGCATGGAAATTGTCAACGTCAGAACAGGTCTAGTTTTGGTTGCTGTCTGATTATTTATGTATTATAGAGCCACCATACTGTAATTAAAACTGACAAGTTTGCTTTAAGACGCTGGAATTCCCTGAAGCGTTTTTTCTGTGGCTTTCATTCTGTGAGCGGAGAAAAGTGATGTGGTTACGTTGTAATAAAGACAGATTTTGCAGATTATATAGATAGCCTTATAGGAAGATATTTGTCAGGAGTGTGTATTTTAAGGAAGATAAGGAGAAGGTCTATTTAATGGATTTTTTCCATTGATCTTCTCTGGTCTTACTGATAACAGGTCCTGCTTTTTAACTGAAACTCCCAACTGAACTACCATTTTTACAGTAGGAATAATTGAATAGTACTGGAGAGTACTGGTTCCAAATACTATTAATGTTTGTCCATAGTCTTCACTAACATACCATAAATGAACCTGACAGCATAGCTATGCTTTGAACTCTGCTACGTTTTCTTGCAGGGTTTTGCAATTGGAGTGATGTGGGCAACAACTTTTCTAGATGTTTCCAGAAATGTCTCTTAACTGAGAGATGTCTGGTGGATAACAATACAGCATATTTTTAGGATCTGGCATTTGGTTCTCTTCATTTGAAATAAAAATGAAAATAAAATCTCTCAAATGTTTTCATATGATTTAATTTCTGGTTTTGAGGGGTGCAAAGAGAGAGACTCTCTACTTTGCCTCACACTCGGTAGCCTGGTGGTTAGGTCACTGGGATGGCCTGTTAGAAACTCAGATTTGTATCTTTTTCTATCTGATCCAGAGTAATCTGGGATGAAAAACTTAGCTCTGAATCAGGCAGAGCAGGTCCTTGAACATGGTTCTTCCATGTCTCTTGTGAGCACTCTATCCAGAAGGTTGTAGAGTATAACACTCTCTTTAGCTGTTCACATTGGGCTAGAGTGGCATTTCTCAACCTATGGGTTGCGACGCAAAAGTAGGTCTCAAGAATATATGAAAGGATTGCGAATAAACTTTTAAAATGTGGATTCTCCTTTAAAAGAGAAAAACTTGGGAAACTGGCTTTTCCCTTGCAGGATGGCAGAGTTCCAGCCTGCAAGGGGCTGCTTGGGGTCCCCCCTGCCCCATGCATACCTCACCCTACCCTGCACACCCACCCCCTGCCCCACACACTGGGGTCTGGGGGCAGCAGGCAGCAAGTTGGGAGTGAGGGGCACTATGTTGGGACTGGCTATTGATATTTACAAATGGGTCCTGGTACAAAAAAGTTTGAGAACAACTGGGCTAGAGAACCATAGATGCAAAACGGCTTCCTAATGAAGATTTCAGCAAAAATAAATGAAGTGTCTCCCACTAAACGTTTTCGCTCTGAAAAAACTCTATTCAGTCAAAAATATTCCAGACACTTCTAGTCTTAGTGTGTACATATATTGTAGTGCTGAATTTACTCAACACTTTCAGTAATGCACAGTGAATCCTAAGTTGGCTAAATTTAAGCTGTGCCTTCACTTACTGTAGGGCTTATTGTTCTAGTGATCCCTGTACAAGCCAGTTACCCAAATATTGATAGAGACGTTGGTTCATTTGCCTGAGGTATACTGCCGCTACTGTCATTGCTTTTGCAAACACACAAATAAGCTGGTGAAAAGAGTAGGAAAAGCTTAAGGAGGAACTAAGATATAGTTAAGACCAAAACATGGATTAATATTGCAACTCCAAATGTAATCAGAGCCACAGGACCTGAGAACAATAGTTAAAACTGAAAGTCCTGTTTTAGTGAAGCCCAGCTTCCACCCAGAACTGACTTGAAACTTCCTTTGCCACAATTCTAGACTTTAAAAATCAAATCCAGTCAGTCCCTCAACAACCATACTATCTTTCACCACTCATTTTAATACTAACTAGCTTACAGTGCCGCAGAAACTTAATTTGTTCCTTGTTTTGTCCTGGAATGGAAAAAAAAAACAAGTGTGGGATGTAAACTGTTCATTTTTATATGTGTTTAATAAATGTTTATTGGTGACTGTAAAAGAATAGCTGAGGATGTACTAACTTATGTAAGTTTACCCAAAGTGCAGTATGTTGGTAGAGTAGAAGAGTAATTTTATGAATAAATGACATCTTTATTAATGAATCCTACTCTAACTTTGTACATTTAAAGGTATTTTTAATTTACTTGTTAGAAGCAATGCCAAAGTATTGCTCTATAATTGCCACTACTGTCATGCCTTTGTGCTGAATATTAGCTCAAGAGTGTTTGGATATCTAGTGTACAACTTGACAGCTATTAACACTCTCACACACTAGCCATATGTAGCTACTAGCTACTCATAAATATTTTGTTCTTTATACAGCCCCTTACATGCTGACGATCTCAAAATGTTTTGCAGTCTCCAAGTTTGAACATCTATATATATAGATAGATAGAGAGGGAGTCAGATTTTCTATATATACAGAGAGTCAGAAAGCATAAAGAAAAAACTAAAGCTCTTTGATTTTGCAGTAAGTTCAGCTTTGCCCCTGGTATTAGTTTAGAGCAGAAGGTCAGATCCAGCCTGAGGGTCATCTCATAAGTCCAGAAATTTGGTGGTGGGGGAGTGGTGGCAATTAACACTGCCACTGCTCCCCCGCCACCAAATTTCCAAGCCCCAAGACAGCTGGATTGGTCCTAGCTGAGCTGGCCCAATGCAGAGGGATCCAGCCTCATACCCTTGCATCTGGATTGAGCCAGGGCCCAGTGCATACACTGAGGAATAGCCCAGCTAGGACTGATGTAGCTGCAAAGGATTGGGCCACCACTGGCTCAGCACCATGCATTGGATCAGGCCTATGGACTGAATCTGGCCAGCAGATGGATCTGACACTGCTTATCTGGCTTGTGGGCCAAAAAGGTTGAGCACCAGAGATTTAGAGCTTCTTGAGTGCTGCTCTATTTCTAAACCTTTTTCCACATTGGGCTGGGTGAGCACTGCCTTGTCTGATCATGGACTGGAGTGGGGTGGGGGGCTGCCTGGCCTGAGCCCAGCCCCACGGGTCAGAAGGGGCTTGACCTGGCCCCATGGTGGAAAGGGTGTGTGGCCAAGCCTCAACCTGGCCTAATGGGAAAGGGGAGTGTCCCAGGTCTACAGGAGAAAAGGGGCATGGCTTTGCCCCAACCCAGCCCCACAGGAAAGGGGGCATTGCCCAATCTCAGGGTGGTGGGGAAAGGGGTGTAGTCTGGCCCTAATTCGTCACCATGGTGGGAAGCGGGGCGCAGCCTGTCTCTGAATAGGGATGCAGGGCTTGAGGTTTGGGAATTTGGCAGGGATTGTGTGGCCATATTAATGTCCACTGCTCCCCTACCACCAAATTCCCTGACATGTGGGGAGCCCTGTGGGTCAGATGTGACGCCTCCATGGGTTGCATTTGGTCCATGGGCCAGAGGTTACGCACCCCTGCTCTAATTAATATGTAGGGACCTACCAAATTTATGGCAAGAAGTAGGAGGCATGCAACTTGTTTAATTTTGCAGGTTCCTCCACACATTCTCCTCCCTCCCCCCACCATTGCTGATTGACTGAGGGGCCCGGTTGGCCCTTCTGTTTGCTGCTCACCAACTGGGAGGCAAAAACGACACCATATCTTACACTGCAGTTTTAGCCTCCCTACTGATCAGGAGTGAGTGGTGGGGCCAGCTCTGCCCACCACTTACTCCTGATCAACAAGAAGAGGCCCCCTTAAAGGCCCTCTGCCAACTAAAAAATAGCCAGCATCAGTCTCTGTCCAACCCCCACCTTCCATTTTTTTTTAACCCTGATGCATCCACCCCTCATGTTGAGGTGGTATACGATTCACCTGAGCATTTTCTCCACTCTAAGGAGTTCTGGCTGCTTACACAGCTAGCTCTGCACTACCAGGATAGCATGAGGCTATTAGACTGCAGCAGCAAATCTGATCCAATCCCAGTTTATAAAAGTATTGTATTTAATTGAGCCTTAGTAATGGCATATTTGGAGTTGTGATTAAGTATGAAAAATGTGCTTAGTAATCCCATCCAGAATCCACCTGACTGTGAATGCTGAGAAAAAGAAAAAAATATTTTTTCTATCAGAGAAAAAATAGATTTCCTGTTCACCAGGCATCTAATTGATATGCATTTCTTATGCGTGTTAAAATTGTCCCCTTAATTCATTGAGCTATATGGGCCACGAATGCTGAGAAGAGTTGCATGAAAGTTTAGGAAATATTATTAGTTTCTAAAGTATAGTACAATGGTGGGCAGGTTGTGGGAGGGGATTTGAAACTACAGGGCCACCTCTTGCAGAAAATGACAAAATATACTTCCTTAAACCAGCTAATCTCTCTGTGGCATAGTTGTATTCTCCTTGCAAGAGACATGCATTTATTATGGCTAAAGCAGTCATGAAGTCCAGCTGGTAAAACTTGCTGATAGAGACATTCTTTTCTCTGTTTTAGCACTTTCAGTTTTTTGACCATTCCACCTGGCCATTCCACACATTTTTGAGCAAACTTTCTCTATTGTTTTTTGCATCCAGTCAGACTTGATGATACAAACTGGCACAGTTCAGAGCTGAATCCAAGCAAACACATTTCTTTGGAATGATAAAAAGTAGGAGAATGCAAGAATGTCACATTTTTCTGGAAAGAGATCAACATCTGTAATACATCAGCTATGACTATTAACTTTAATACTACCTAAAGACACTTATTTTCCTGGAGAGCGAGCAGTTTTACATAAATCACATTGTAGACTGGAATTGACTTTATCCTATTTTCAGAAAAGAGCATTTGGGGTTTTTTATTTTTGAAAAATGGCTTGATAGACCCCTTCAACTTGGAAATCCTATTTGCTTAATACTTTTGTATTATTAAAACAGTAATACACTGCCCCAACCTGTGTTTTGCCTTTTTCTGAGCTTGGTGACTCCTGGCTTAAAATTTTCAAAAGCAGCTTCAGTTTTTAGTGTTCTCAGCTTGAGATACCTAACGGATCTTGATTTTTAGGCAAAGCTCAGAATTTTTTAAAATCAGTCTTCTTTAATGTAGCTTGACCCAAGATCATAAGCCACTTTTAGAAATCCTGGCCTTTTGTGTAAAGTCACTCATTTTCACTTTCTGTGATGCACTACGTCGCCGTATGGTGTGCTGCAGTGGCGTGGCAATCATATGCGTCTAATCACCCATACTGCACCGTGCTTTAGTACTTCCTAAAAGAATTATGGCACCATAATAATGTCGCCATATGGGGACATGTAGATGCACTCAAGAACAGACATATTAGGAGTCTTCAAATATTTGAAGGACTACCATGGAAGGAAACACCTTTTCTTTCTTGGTACAGAGAGTGTGACGTGGACTAACGGCTTGAAGTTGCGGGAAACTAGATTTAGATTGGATACCAGGAAAAAAAATTAATTGTTAGAACAGTGAAGCAGTGGAATAGACTGCCTAGAGAATTTGTGGAATATGCACCATTGGAGGTGTTCAAGAAGAAGTTAGTTAAGCATTGATCAGGGATAATCCAGGAGTTGCTATGCCTATGCCACATAGTGTGTATTCCCCAGGCTTCTGGGCTTTCCTGACTACCACATGGGTCCAGGAAGGAATTCCCCCTCAACCGTCCTCAAAAGCGTTGGGTATTGATTGTGGCCAAGGCTGGGGATTCTGACTGGGGCATGCCAGAGTTCCTGCTGGGACTTTAACCTGGAGATTCCTGGCCTCAAGGGTATGGCGCCCTACACTCAGAGTCAAATTTATCACCATATTTGGGATCAGGAAGGAATTTTACCCCATGGTCAGATTGGGACAGACCTTGGAGGTTTTTGCCTTCCTTTGTAGGCAGGGGCGTGGCCCTATTGGATCTCTCAAGCATTTTCTAACGTCTTCAGCAGCAGGTAGTTGGCCACCTCAGTCCCCCTGGATTACCTGTGGCAGGTTAGGGTGTTATGTCTTGCTGTTGTATCAGGGTTGGCTGTGGTCTAATAGGTTGGACAATGGATTTGTATAAGATGGCTTGGATAAGGATGATTCTGCCTCAGGCAGGGGGTTCAACTAGGTCTCTTCCAGCTGCACTTTTCTATGATTCTGTGATCTCTTAGCATAGCCTTGTTGAATTTAGTGGAGTTTCATACAGCTGTAGGAGTCTGTCTGCATTGTTTCCTAGGCAGGATCAAGACCCTGCACTGGAGTGCTATAAAAACTTATACAAATACTTGACATTGCGTGCTCTTCATCCCATTGAAATCCAGGAGTTAAGCTTTGCCTAAGTCTTAGGCGACTATGCAATTAAGTGTATGTGTAAGTCTGCTGAATTGGGAACCTATTCTGCAGCACCTACATTTCTTATTTCTTATGAAGACTCTTGCATTATTGATTTCCTATAGATTGTAGGATTCATTTATTTAAAAAAGTTACAGTGTGTAACTTAATCTGTACTGCATTTTTTTTGACATATAGTAAACTATAGTTTTCCCACCTGCTCTCTGATGATGAGATAAGATTGGTATTCTGACACAGAATGTCAGAAATTGTGGTTATATAATTCTGCATACTCTTCTTAGAGGAGTTAAGTATGATGAATTATATTTATCTTATTAAATTAAGTCATGAGGCCAATATTGCAAAATGCCTTGTTAATGCCTTATGATTAATTTACATGTTTAAACAGTTAAGCAATACCACAGTTTTAAGGGTCAGAGCAATAAATAATGAATATTGTAACATATGACCTTTTATTATAATTTTGTTGTGATGTTATATATTTATAATGTGCACATCACTGTAGTTTCTGCTTGCCCTACAGAAATATTGAGCTTTATCAGTATGCCTCTAACAGGAAATGCTTACTTACTATTACAACTTTAATGCTGCTGTTGAATCTCAACAGCATCAGTTATAATGGTGATATATGATATTGCTACTTGAGGATTGCGTGGGCAATAAACAGTGTTGCATTATGCTTTAAGAGCCAAATACCTTCCAGTCAGTGGAGGGTCTCCCATTGACTTTTTCAGTGCCCTGCACACCCTGCAGCTTACTGAGTGATCAGTGTTATACTGTTATTTGGTTCCACGGCCATAAGCCCAGGAATGTCTTGCTCTCAACCTGTGCATGATTAAACTTTGATCCTGCTGGTAGAATCATTCCCACTGAGCACGGCTGCCATGGCAGAATACTGGAACAGAGTCTATTTCTGACCCATTCAAGATACTGGGTGGGTCTTGTTCCAGATAAGGTCAGGGGTGGGGACTGAGATCTTGATCTAGATCTGCAATTATACTTTTAAGTCATAGCATTATAGAGACCTGAGCTGAAGTGTTCTTATTGGTCTAGTAAAAAAGAGACGCATTTCTGCAAGTTGCTCCAGATCAACTTTCCTAATTAATCCCCGTTAAAATATTTTGCTGCACCTGGATCACTGGAACTAGGCTTGTGTACAAGAAGGAAGGGGCATAGTCATCCAGGCACTTTTGAAGTGAATAGATTAGTTAGTATTTCAATTTGGTGGTCCACAAGTCTCACAGAATTCCAACAAAGCACATCACCTTCAACACAGGAGGGCAGGCACGGTCAGTAGTGATAAAGATTATGGTTTCAGCCTGGTTTTCAGAGCTATGATTATATCCTAGCATAATATCAAAGGTTAGACTTTAATGTCCAAAGGGAGTCTCATCAGAGCTGACATTATGTCTGGGAGGCATGTGGAATCATCATCTAGCTAGTTGTCTTTGACTGTGACTCTGACTGTTTTCATTCTTGCTTGGGGGAAATTTTAGAAATGGGGGTGCTTACAACCTTTTCCAGAGCAAATGGTCCCTTTAGGAGGTTATAACAGTCTTTATACACAGACTAAAGTCTTTAATGGAGGAGTCTAGGAATCAGTTAATTAACTAGAAAAGAGAAGCCGTTCAAGAAGACAGAAACATGAGTTATTCAGTGTCTTCCTGAAAAGGTGCATAAAACATGATCTGCTTGAGTATGATGTATGTGGCTGTGAATACTTCTTTCTCTTTTGATGTGCAGCTGAAACCTTTTTTTGCCCCTTAATCTCTTTTTTGCTTTACATTACCACTCAGCCAAGACCGCAACACCATTGCATGGGCCCTTGAATCTGTCCTGGAGACCATATTTGGAAATAGCAGTACAGTGCATCCAGCCACTCTTACTCCTTTAACAAGACCCAGTTTTGGTTTTGTGCAAAGAAAGTAAATTTCTGTCTTCTATTATTGTCACCCCCTCCAACAATCCAACCTGATAAAGCTCAAGAATAGAAATGAGCCCAGGCAAACAAGGCTTATATCCAGATTCACAAGCTTTGCAGAGATGGGATTTTGGCTCAGGCCCTTCTCTTCTGGAAAGTCGCTTACTGAACTAAGTCTCCCTTGCATTTGGGGAGCCCACTCCTTTCCTAGAATATAGCAGATTACTGATTTTTTTTTTAACTCTAAAGTGTTCCCTTAACATCAACTCTGCAGCATCCTTGCAAATGCTTCTGGTAATCATGGTTTTTGTTGCATGTGGGATTTTTTGTTGGTCTAAAAATTGCACGAGTCCTTGGACCAGGTGTTTGAAACCCTTAGTTTAATGCATAGTTGCCAAGCAGGATGTTAACAATGAAATTCTTCTTCATTACTGTATTAGCTCTAATTTTCAAGAAAAAAACAAACACAGAAAACAAATGAAAGAAAAAGTATGGAGAACACACCATTACTCTTGGCCATGTTTGGTGTGACCTTATGCTTTTGAGCACTCATGAACATGATGGTGGGCACAAAACTATCCTAGTACAATGTGTATCTTCTAGTGGAGTATTTTGTAGGATCGTGCTGAACTCACAGCAAACTTAAACATCCTCTTGCAGCCTGCTTCCCCCAGCACAGAGGGAAGAAGGGTGAATTCCTCCAGCTGGTCATTAATAGTAATGAGATGAGTTCTGTAATCAACATCTTTCCCTAAATAGGCAAAAATAGTTTGGGTTGAAATTCTATATTGGAAATAAATTACTTAAAATAAGTAGCTTTCATGGGACGTTTACACCTTGAGGAATAATGAACGTAATGCCATAATGTACATGGTTTTAAGTATGGAAGACATGAATTGAAAGTTCATATATCCCAGGGAAAACATCCCAGACTTTTAGTATACTGGAAGTGAAAAGGAAGTATCAGAGCTCTAACAGCCTTCTTGTATGTTGTACCTAGCTTTCCCCTATGTCCTCAGCCAGCTCTATGGACCATTGCAAGGATCATAATTAAGCCTCTGCTTCTCTCCAGCCCCTTTTGATGTCAGTTACAACAGACAAAGCAGTATCTCTTTCCTCACTGTCCCCCACCGACCCACATAAGAGCCAGGGGTAAGCTATCCCTTTGTCCCTCTTTCCCTGGTTCTTGCATAATTTGTAGTGCTTCCATATTATCCCTTAATTGTGAATAGTTAATTCTTTATATATTCATATACAACTTATAAACCTCATGCTGATTTTATTCTACTATTAGGAAATGAGAGGGGCTGCTGAGAAAATGATTTTGTAGCCCCAGAAATCAGTCTATTGGCAATGCTGGAGAAGGCACTATAGTTTTAAGAACAACATTTTTCTAAAATTGTTTTTGTACCACATTTGTCACTGTTTCTTTGTAGAGGGAATCAAAATTAATGGAGTAATGAAGATCGCTGAGATGCTGCTGATCACTAAAGTATTCCTTGTTCTTTGACAGCGGTGGTAGACCAAGTCTTTCCTTTGAGAAGGAAGTATATTATATTAAGCACTGTCTTTGTCACCCTCTTTCAACTGTTGATCTTAATCCTGGAACTGGCTGGAGAGAAAAGGATTACAAAGACAGACTGAACCACTTGACGTACATATGCTAAAAGCCATTTTTGTCTGTTCATTAAGAACATCTGACTGCAGTAGCAAACACATTTGCATCATCAGACTCCTTTGTCTGTCACTCCTTTGTCAGTCTATGATAACATTGGTGCTGTCTTCCATCCCCTTAGAGGTACAGTTGGTGACTGGAGATTCAGTTCAGTGAGAACTCTTAACATTTCTCTGCTTGGTGTACATTACACTGATGTAAATACAAAATAAATTATACTGAAATCCATAAAATTTCTCCAGATTCATGCAGTTGTAATAGAGAGCAGAATCAGGCCCAAATACATGTCTAAAAACCCTGGCCTCCTAGTATACTAGTCTTCTGGTGGTGGATCTTTTCATGTGATCCTCCTGCAATTTCTCTGAGATGGGAAACAATGCATTTTGGTCAAACGCTGTATAGCGGTGCTGTTGATTCCTGGTTACTTGTGCCTGGCTCACATATTAATCTGTTCACTCCGTGAACTCATTCATATTGACCTTAGGAGATACTAAGCCCTCACACAGAAGTAGAAACAATAGTAACTGAAGAGGACAATAGAGCTCTGTTGAACTGCCTCTGGATTCAGTAACCAGACTTCTGCTTGGACAAGGGTTAAAGTTATTGAAGACAACAGTAGCAGCAAGAGAGGTAAGTCATTTATAAAGTTCCTCCCTGCTTCCATATGTATGGTCCCCAAATTTTTAAAATTCCTCATGCGAGGCACCCAAGTCTGCACCTTTCAAGCAGGCTCTGTCTGCCTCCAATGCCTCCACTCTGCCTTCTGAGTGTGGGGCATGCAAGGTTGGGCATTATGTTTGTATTTGAATGTTAAGCCATGTATCTTTGTGTTTTTTCCCCATTAGGAAGGAAAATGACTTTTTCAGAATAGCTTCCACTGGGTCAAAGACTTCAGAGAAGCTATCTTCTCATTGTTGCTTATATGGCTCCTCTGCCAACTAGAGAGATTCTGGAAGAATGAATCTTAGTTTTGAAAGATTGAATGCTATTTGATGGTAAATTAAGTAAGCTATAATGGGGGTGATAACTGCTATTCATAGTAACTGAATTTAGTCTTAATATTATTGTCAGCTAATGAACTGTCGTCTTTTATTTTTCAGACGTCAGAGGTTGAAGAGCTGGCCCTCACACTATTTTCTGATGATGGATAGCTTGATAAGTTGCCACTCCCTACACACTTTATGGTCCTCCAGAACTGACCTGTTATTTAAAGAGCTGTCAGTCATGGAAGACTCTCCTTCTTGCTTAGTCATTTTAAACTTCAAATTAAGACTGCATTCTGACTTCTTTTTTTTAAATTTCTTTTCTTTTTTTTAATACCAAGAACCAGTCAGGAAAGAGAGAAAAGAAGGCAGTGTTTCTGCTTTTCATTTTTGTGGTGACGTGTGTAGTCTGGTTTGAAAATAATTTGTTAGGGTATTTTTTAAATACTATTTTATTACTGATTTTTAATGTGTATCTTTCTTTTTAATCAGGGGCAAGACATTGCCTGGATTTTCTTAAATAAAATCTGAAATCAATTGACCTACTGTTTGCTTGACACTACTGAGACATGCTTGCTATGAAAAATTGCTCTCCTACCTACAGGAAGAATTAGTAATGCTCCTTAAAAATTCCAACAAATCATGGGAGGGTCAGCACAATATTTCCAGTGCCCAGAGGTACTGGTTACTGCTGAATCTTTGCAATTCAGACTAATTCCTGGGACTGAACATTCAGGAATACTGATGTGTATTTAGAAGTGTAGTGAGTTCAGGCTCTGCATCAGAAACTGCAGCAAGAAATCTTGCAAGTAAGGTGCAGTATCATTCCCTTATTGGGTGCATTGCAAAACATGAGACCAGAATAGATAGCCAGCTAGGATGAGAGAAGTGAATTATTGCACTGGGGTCTCTTTCCATCTTTGTGGACAAAATAATTTTTGCAAATACAATCAAAACAGAAAACATAGATGGCACAGTAAAATCTGGTAAAAAAAAAAGTATGTGATGACATAAAACATCACTACTGATTCGACTGTTCTTAGTATTGTCCAGTGTACTACAAAAAAAGGAATATAGATAGTGGTGCTTCCTAGTTGAGGGACTTCAACTTTCAATACATGATAATTCTGTAGAGTTATGAGGTCTGCAGCTTGTCTTCTATATTTATTGCTCCCAATTTATTTGTATAATTACCCACTAATGGAAAGAATCAACACTTGCTGAGAAATTACCTTGTTGCTGCAGTATAGGCTTTGATTCACTTAACTCTGTTGTCTATGTTGTCCTTAGAATCAGTCTTGTCCCTGATGTTTTCCAGTGTGAGAAGGCTCTTAGGTGAGGTCAGTGAGGAAAATAGCCCTTATGTTTTGTGATCTAGATCCTTACCTAATCTTCCTGGAAACTGCTTTTCTGATATGCACTTGCAGAATCCTTAAGCAGAAGTGAAAGGTTCTGAAGGCTGAGTATATTGTAAATTGTCCATATCAGGCTGGTAATTTGGCCAATAAACGGCACATGTTTGCAGCCAGAGCGCAGCACAGGCAGCAGGGAGAGCTGCCTCCAGCTGGTAAGTCTGGTGTGGTGGAGTGGGAGGGAAGGGGTGTGTGGGGGACAGATCAAGGCCCCTGCAGTAAGGGAGGAGTGGGGCTGGGGCTGGGGCAAGCACTGCCCAGCCAGGGTGGGGCAGGCACAGGACGGTGCTATGGCTCATCCAGAGGGCGCAGGGAGAGAGGGGCAGCACCTGCCACTGCATGCTGCTCATCTGGGAGCTCCTGATCCAGTGGTTCATCTGGCAGTCGCCTGCTCATCCTGCTGCTACTTCCGCTGCTCATCTGGAAGGGCATGTGCGGGGCATGTGCCCCTGGATCTGGGTGGGCTGGGGCCGGGGCTATGCCAAGCTCTTTCCGGCAGCGAGGAGCTGCGCTGGGAATGGGGCTACAGGGGAGAGACTGCAGCCACAAATTCACCATAGCCCCTTCTCAGAAGAGCTCTGCCCTACTGGGCAGAACTTGGCACAGCTCCAGCCAGCCCCACCATGACCCATGCAGATCCAGGTGTACAACCACACCCCCCCCCACAAGCTGTCCTGGATGAGCAGTGGGAGCTGCTGGATGAACTGCTGGACCAGCAGCACCCAGACAAGTGACGCACAGCTGCAGGAGCCACCCCACCTCCCTGCACCCCCTGGACAGGCTGCAGCACTGTCCCTTGCCCATCCCACTCCAGCTGGGCAGCCCTTGCCCCAGCCTCAGCCCAGCCTCAGCCCGACTCCTTCCTTACCATAGGGGACTTGATCTGCAACCTGTATGCCCCTTCCCTCCCCCCTCCCCTTCCACCACACCAAACTTACCAGCTGGAGGCAGCTGTCCACATTGCAGGCTGGGTATCAGAAGTTGGATCAGTATCGGTGAATATTGCTCCTTAAAAATTGGGTATCGGCTGCAAAAATCTCTATCAGTACACCCCTAGTTGGCATACAAGGCTGTATAGGGAACACAGCTGTTTATATGATTGGTTTTGACTTTCTGACAGTTTGTCATGCCTATACAAGAGGGAACCAGCAAGACAGGACCCCTGAAATGCAAAAGGTATTTTAATACTGCATAAATTCCATTCATGACTGAAGCTTAGAGACTGCAATACTGTTTAACTGGATATCCACATACTTCTATTACATAATGTAAGTCACCACACAGAGTACTTGATGGATGTCAGGCATAGCTCTGATGTTTCCACAAGCATCTGGGCTAGGAACAGAAGTTACATATAAATCAGCTTAAGTGATCAGAAACTGGTTTAAACCTATAACAGAACAGAAGCTCAGTGTACATAAACCAGTTTCAAAATGGCTGTAACTGGTTTAAGATAAACCTGGTTGACTGTAGTATCAGACTTAATTGATTTAGGTCAAATCGGTTTATAAAATTTCTGTCCCTGACCCTTCCTGGTTCAAGTTAAATCACAGTCCCCCAGCATCCTAGCATGCTTTTCAGTCCTGGGCTGGGCTGTCTGCTTCAGAAGGGCTGGCTGAGACGGGGGAGAGGGAGCAAGCCCAGCTGTGGATGCAGCCCAGACTGCCCTCACCCAGGCGAACCACAGCTGGGGTCTGAGGCCAGGGAGGGGAGTTAAACACCCTTCTCCTGCTCAAACTTACTGCTAGCTGCAACTGTGGACTACAATTCCCAGAGGCACCTGGAAACAGGAAGAGGAAATGAAGAGCAACCCTGCAGAGTCCTGTTACTGTAATTCTGGACTGCAAATCAAAGAGACCTTGGGGCAGCAGGAAGAGGAAGTGAACACACAATCAGAGTCGTATTCTACTAGCTCCCAGCTTCTGGCCTGAGCCACTGCAGGCACATGGCTGCATTGCCTGTATCAGAGTTAAATGTCTGTTCACTTCTGTTTCAATTTAGTCTATGCAGTGTAGACTAACCTGCAAAGACTGAATTGATTCAGCTTTATGCTTTTGACTATCTCTGCTTAGCCCTGGTCCTTCCACTTGAGGCTGGACTGTCACTCTGTGTATCTCTGCACCTATCTGGTTTGGTGACCCTTGCCTCACTGCCCTGCTTAGTTCCCTGGTTCTGGTGGCTGTGTAGAGTTTTATATTTACATAATTATCTTCTCTCATTATTTAATACAAGTAGTTCCATCCTGCATGAAGCTGCCTGGGTACTGTTAGAAACAGCCACCATGTCCTTACACACAAAGACATCAGAGGACAGTCAGAAGTGTATCAAGAACACCCTGGCTCCCTTCCCACCTCTGTGCATGTCATACTGGCATCCGTTATGATAAACACCTTACCTTTGCTCAGGCAAGTAAGATTCAGATATTTTTTAATTAAAATCAAGATGATGTCCTGTTTGTCACCAGTCTCTGTTTTGCTTATCAGAGTTTGGTACTGCTGACAATCATTTTCCTCCCTTCTGTTTCCCTCTTGTCGCCATCCTTGGCACTTGAGAATGATCTGGCTCCAACAGGAAGACATCTCACGGTTCCCCTGGCACAGTTGCTTCAGGCTTTCTCCAGTTGAGTCTGTTGTTATGAATCTTGGAAGGGAACAGGGGAAGGCCAGTAGCTGTTTATAAAATGCAGAGGTAAATGGATTTACTTGAGGGTTGCTGGGGATGGAGTGGCTGTAATGCTGTGTCCTTAATAATGCCCTGTACCGTGTTTTCGATCCCAAACTCTCTCTTAAATTATACAGTTACTCATTTGCCTTTTAAAATATTGTTTTGCAGATGGAGCCCCGTGGGACCAGAACTTCCCCAAAGACTATGTTAATTAACGACAATTAAAGACAATTAAAGTCTTTAAAGATAATTAACTTCTCTGTGTCATTGCTTGGGAGAGAAGGAGAAAGTAGAAGGCTTGTTGTGAAAGACTAAGCCAAGGCTACATGTGTGCTGTCTACTATACTCTTAGCACAACCAGGAATGGAGGAGGAGGGTGGGTTCTGGATGGCAGAAAGAGAGGTATTAACATGCTCCTCTGAGTTGCACCTTACAGATAACTATGTCAGAGAGAGCATGACACTTGGATTGGGTCATAGGGTATCCAGTAAGCACTGAACAATATGAACACATTGACATTCTTCCTTTAGGGAGCACATTGTACCCAAAACATTACCCTATGTTGAAAAAAGGTAGTTGGAAAACTTGGGTGGGTTCAAGGGAGAGTTACAAAACATTATTTAAGAACTTAGTAATTTACTGTACAGTGAGTGAGTGGAAGAAAGTTGAACAGGCACTTTGGTCACAATCTGTAAGAAATTACTGAGGAAAAACATTTAACGTTAGAAGTCTTTCTGCCTAGGAGACAAAGACATAAGATGAATTGACTGAAAATCAAAGTTAGTAAAAAATCTTAGGATGTAACTAGGAATTTCTTAACAATGATGCCAATTAACTGTTCCTACAGCTAATAAATGAATATGTTAAATTCATCATCCTAAAGAACCATTGAATCAAACAGGGGTGTTCTTTAATTAAAGTTATGCTTTTCTACACTAAAGGTACAGACAGAAGTGCAGCTCCCAGCAGTAACTCAGAATGATTTCTTCAAAGCTTTCTGAGGTACACTATAGACCAAACAGAAGTTTACTGTTGGTTCCATGGGGCAGGGGTGATCTAGCTCTGGGCTGGGAGCCTGCAGCCAGGTTCCCCTAGCAATGGCCACCGCTCTCTGCCAGTGCTCGCTGTTTTCAGAATGGGAGAGAGGAAAGACAGTGGAGAGACAGTGGAGCTTGTTCTTGGGGTCTCCCCAGCTGGTGCTGAAGGGTGGGGTGGGTGAATTGGAGCCCTCCCACCTTGGGATGAGGGGTCAGATTCTCACCTGATTGGCCATATTTAAAGTTGTCACTTCTGTCTGCACCCCAAATTATTGGGCATTGTTGTCTCTGTTTTTGAAGTGAGTGGGATTAATGCCTTCCACTGTAGGTCTTACTGAGTGAACTTCTATTGTCTAAAGGTCAGACTAGATTATAGACCCTTTTCACTTAAAATCTGTGAATCTATAGAAATGTCCTGAGCACTCAAAATAGCCAAAAATGGTTTTAGCATCCAAAACAACATCATTCTACATAACTGATAGAAAGGTCTGTTCTAGATCACTAGATCTGATGACCTTTACTAGATCTCATCACTGTTCTGTCCCTGTACAGGGTACTCAGCTACTCTGCTCATCAAATAAGATGTACCTTAAGATTTATCAGTATAGTGGGTAAGTTATGTTTATATAACATCCCCACTATATTAGAGAAAATCCTTCTCTTCCTAATATAATTGTTACCATCATGCCCAAATGTCTTAAGAATTCTTTGAAATTCTATAGCATGTTATATTTGAGTATCTCCAAACATGAACAAAAATAATGTAATCTCAGAACGTTTCTGTCAGGTAGGTATGTTCTAAGGCATGAAGGCAAATATACCTGGAAAAGAAACAGTTTATTCAAAATCACAATGAAACCTCTGCTGAAAAGATTCATAGCACTTCCATAAAAGCTATGTTAATTTATCTTAAAGAAACATAATCAACTTAAAACTCGGACATCTAAAGAAAAGTTTAACATCTTTTAGTATAATTAAAATCTAGCATAGAAGGTATAAAAAGAGATTAAAGAATAATGCTTTTCAGTTGATTTAACTTTGTGCTTTAAGAACATTTTGCTTATAATCAATTCCAGTGTTCCCCATTGGTAATACTCATGTGAATAAAGATAAGCAGGTGTACAAGTACAGTTTCAGGCTCTTTGCTGGTTTCTGTGGTTTTCTTACAGTTACAAGGATAAAGGAAACTTGATTTTTTGGAAATATAAAGATGTTATACAATCATGAAAATGGCAGGTAACTGACTTTGGACTAGGTATAGTATTTCATATGATTTGTAATTTTTAAGTATTTTTTGTTTAATTTAACTTTTAGTCCAAAGGTAACTTGAGAAATGGAAGGCTAAATCTTGTGTGAATAAAGGAAATAAATATATTTGAATTGTTATTAAGCATTGTACAGAGAAAAATATTGCAGAATTAGAATCATAAATTAAATATAAACTTTAATATTGCATAGAAGGGAAGCTTTAAACACATCTCATTAACATTTACAGAAGATTTGTGAATGCATTTGACAGTGGATTTACCCCCTGAATCTATAATGACAAATGTTTGCTAGTAAAGCCTATATAAGCCAAGGTATCAATTTGAAGAATTTTGCTGTAGATTCTATCATTCATTTTAAAAGAACGCTTTTATTATTTCACTTGTATATGCATCAAAAGGGATGGTGCGCAAGTAGTAACTGACTATTGAATTACTTTATGGGGTCTGTATGTTACATAGAGTATGTTACATGCTTATACATAACAGCAGCTATATCTAATATGGTTTGGTGAAGGGTTGCACAGGCCTTGATTTTTTTTTTTATAGGAAAAAGCATAGTATATAGTAAAATAACTATTCTAGAATGAATTGATTAAAAATGATAATTCGGTAACAGTTAATTTCAAGAAAACTAAACATTTTGTTATAAACTGTTTTGATTGTTGGCAGTATATTACAACTGATTATGGCTGAGATTTAAATTTGGAACTAATTTTAGGACTTTCCAAAATTAATGTTAGAAGATGAATGCAATAGGTCTAAATTAGATAGTCTCTCACTAACATAGACTTCTTCACATCATGTTTGACCCTTTAACAGCTCTAGACATTGGTCCAATTGCAGCATAGCTTTTCTTGCATGAAGACATTGCACCATGTGCACAACTACACAAGCATAGGGCAGGGTGTCAGAAGGAGGAAAAAGGAACAACAGCTTGCAATGACTAGCTGTGGGAGCTCTCACTGGTCAGCAGCACCACTGAAATTAGATGACTCTACAAAGAATTTATCCCCCAGAACCCCTGGGGTCTCCCAGGGAAGCAAGCTGTGGGAGAAGGGTAAATCCTTTCCAACCTGTACATGGAGCTGGGGACACCCTGCCCAGCGGGATCAGAGCCCAGGGTCTCCCAAGCATGGGGGAGAGGGTGTTGGGAGGGGGAGGGGAGGGGAATCTGCCCTCTCTACTCCCATCCCCACCCCAGCTTGCTGCTGCCCAGGAGACCCAGGCTGCAGTGAGGCCAGATAGGGCATCCCTGGCTCCCTGCACTTGTGTGGGAAAGCGGGAGGAGCATTTCCCCTTCCCCCATGCCTCTGCTGCCTGGGGTACCCTGGGCTCAACTCCAACATGGCAGGAGTATCCCTGCCCATCTGCTCTGTGCTGACATGATCTTTGGCCCAGATCTATGCTGGGACATAGGTTTCTGCCTTGTTCATTTTCAGAGAGGTTTACATTGGAGATGGATACCTGTGATGTCAGAGGACTGGCAGATTGCTATCACATAATGTATTCCTTGCTACATGTGCATAGCACCCAGCTATAAAATTAGTACACATTTTCAAGATTTAACTTTATAGCTGGTTTGACCTTCTACTAGCATGATAGGTACTTTGTACATATACTTGATCTCAGTTAATTGTGCAGTTAACCAGTTAATTGCACAATAACTGTAACATGTATCAGGGGCCTTTAAGATAAACTTACATATCCTTTGGCTGTGAGATTAATTTACATCCCAAGAAACCAGGAAGTATAAAAATGTGCAGATTGCAATTTGGAAGGTGTAATTTAATTATACTTTAAATATTTGCTTTTCTCCTTACCCTCACTTCTTCTGGCTCCTAGTTATTCAGGTTGGACCAGTTCAACCAATTAGACTAATTTTGGCCAAATTTAATGTTTTGTAAGGGGAAAGGTATAAACTATTGATTTTTGGTTTATATCCACTTTCTGAAATACAGAAGATAGTCTTGAGTGCATCTCACAAGGGGAATGTGCAGTTTGCAGTACCTGAAAACCTTTTAATGTTAATTCATTTGCAGCACTGCATATTAGCAGCACAGAGGCAAAATCAGATACCAGAAAATCCCACGTGCACCACCAGAAACTGGAACCTGGCCAGCCAGAGCTTCAGGAGGGCTGACTTCAATGAGCTTAGGAAAATAGTGGGAGAGACCCTATGGGAAGAGGGACTGGAGAGGAAGGGAGTTCAGGGAGCGTGGTTGTTTCATAGATTCATGGATATTAGAGTTGGAAGGGACCTCAATAGATCATTGAGTCCGACCCCCTGCATAGGCAGCAAAGTGTGCTGGGTTCAGATGACCCCAGCCAGGTGCCTCTCTAACCTTCTCTTGAAGACCCCCAGGGTAGGCAAGAACACCACCTCCCTTGGGAGCCCATTCCAGATTTTGGCCACTCTAACTGTGAAGAAGTTCTTCTTAACGCCCAGTCTAAATCTGGTCTTTGCTAGCGTATGGCCATTATTTCTTGTAAACCCCAGGGGTACCTTGGTGAGTAGAGCCTCACTGATTCCCTTCTGTGCCTCCATGATGAATTTATGGGTAGCCACAAGGTCGCCTCTCAACCTTCTCTTGCAGAGGCTGAAGAGGTCCAGGTTCCCTAGTCTCTTCTCATAGGGCTTGGCCTGCAAGCCCTTAACCATACGAGTGGCCCTTCTCTGGACCCTCTCCAGGTTATCCACATCTCTCTTAAAGTGTGGCACCCAAAACTGGATGCAGTATTCCAGCTGTGGTCTGACCAGTGCCCGATAGAGGAAAACTATCACCTCCTTGGTTCTGTTTGTCATGCATTTGCTGATGCATGATAAAGTGCAGTTAGTTTTTCTGATGACTTCGTCGCACTGACGGCTCATGTTCATCTTGGAGTCCACTAGGACTCTGAGATCCCTTTCTGCTTCCATGCTACCAAGCAAGTCATTTCCTAGGCCGTAGGTGTGCTGGACATTTTTCCTCCCTAGGTGCACCACTTTGAATTTCTCCTTGTTAAATCACATTCTATTGCTTTCTGCCCATTTGTCCAACCTGTCCAGGTCTGCCTGTAATTGTTCCCTGCCCTCCGGTGTGCCCACTTCTCCCCACAGTTTTGTATCATCCACAAATTTGGACAGAGTGCACTTCACTCCCTCATCCAAGTCACTGATGAAGACATTGAAGAGTATCAGTCTAAGGACCAAGCCCTATGGGACCCCACTGCCCACGTCCTTCCAGGTCAGTACTGACCCATCCACCACCAGTCTCTGGGTACAACCCTCTAGCCAATTTGCCACCCACCGGACTATGTAATCATCCAAGTCTCAGCCTCTTACTTTGTTCACCAGTATGGGCTGGGATACCGTATCAAAGGCCTTCCTGAAGTCTAAGTAAATGATATCTACCCCTACTCCTGCATCCAGGTGTTTTGTAACCTGGTCATAAAAAGATTAGTCAGGTATAATCTACGTGCTATGAACCCATGCTTGTTTCCCCTCAGCATAATTTTTCCTGCTGGGCTCTCACATATGTGAGCCTTAATAATCTTTTCAAAGACTTTACCAAGGATGGAGGTGAGACTGACTGGCCTGTGGTTGCCTGGATCTTCCTTCCTCTCCTTCTTGAAAATAGGGAACACATTGGCCCTTTTCCAGTCCTCTGGGACCTGGCTCGTATGCAACGAGTGCTCGAATATTCTTGCCAGGGCTGTGCAATGACATCAGCCAGTGCCTTTGGTACCCTCGGATGGAGCTCATCCGGGCCTGCCGACTTAAACGCATCCAGTCCTTCCTAGTGTCTCTGCACTATCTCAGGGTCAACGCTTGGTGGTCTGGCACCCTGTTGTTTTCTCTCTATGATCCCACTGTAAGACTTGTCTTGCCCCTTGTTTAGGAACAGTGAGGCAAAGAACTGATTGAGGAGTTCAGCCTTGTACCCCCTGTCTGTCACCAATTGCTTTTGCCTGTTCAGTAGTGGTCCTATACTGCCCTGGGCCTTCCTTTTACTCCCTATATATCTGAAAAAAAAAATTTGTTATTCTTAACTTGGGATGCCATCCTCAGCTCCATGGTAGCTTTGGCCTTTCTAACTGCCTCCCTACAACTGCGAGCTGAGGAGGCATACTCCTCTTTAGTAATTTCTCCCTGTTTCCACTTCTTATATGCCCCCCTTTTTGCCGTTAGGCTGCCCTGGATTTCTCTGGTTAGCCAAGGAAGCCTCTTGGCCCCTTTCCCCCTTTTCCCCTGCATTGGGATTGTTTCCCTCTGTGCCTGAAGGATCACTTCTTTAAGGCAAAGCCACCCTTTCTGGGCTCCCATCTTGCCAAATCTCTTACTCTGCAGTGTGTCATGAGCTTGCCTGAGCTCACTGAAGTTAGCCTTCCTAAAATATAGCATTTCCACCCTACTAGTTACCTTTCCCACTCTAAGCCTTATGGTGAATTCTATTATTTGGTGGTCACTGTCCCTCAGGTGACCACTGATCTGTAGGTCCCTTACCATGTCATCCCCCATTGCCAGTACCAAGTCCAGTAAGGCATTCCCCCTAATGGGACCATATATCTCCTGCGTCAGGTGGAGGTCCTGCACACTGAATAGGAACCTGCGTGAATGGTGGGAATTTACTGTCTGCGTCTTCCAGCAGATGTCAGGGTAGTTTAGGTTCCCCATGACTACCACTTCCCTAGTTTTTATGGTCTCTGAGAACTACCTCAGGAGTTCCAAATCTAGTTCTTCCCCTTGGTGTGGGGGTCTGTAGCAGACCCCTACCACCAAATCCCTTTCCCCTTGACCTCCATGTATCCTAACCCACAATCCTTCTACTTTATCCTCTTTCAATTCCATTTTGATAAGGGTCGATGCATAATGCTCCTTGACATAGAGCGCAGCCCCTCCCCCCTTGCCTCCCTATTCTATCCTTCCTGTACAGCTTATAGCCTCAATGTATACCGCCCAGTCGTGGATAGAGTCCCACCAGGTTTCTGTTAACACCACTAAGTTGTAAGTGTTTTCTGCAAGCAGGAGTACTAGTTCATCCTGCTTGTTCCCCATGCTCCTAGCATTAGTGTATAGGCATTTGAGCCCTGCAACTGGCGCCTTTGTTGCCCCCCGGCTCTGATGCCCAATGGGCCCCTTATTGCTTACCTACTTCACTGCTGGATATCCCATGGATTGCAGGTTCCTGATGTTCTCCTTCTTCTGCCTCCCTGTCCCCCATCTGAGCTAGTTTAAAGCCCGACATAGGAGATCAGCCAACCTGTTGGAAAAAAGACTTTTACCTTTCGCTGAGAGGTGAAGTCCATCACGTCCCAGGAAGTCCCTTGCCAGGAAGTGTGGGTCATGGTCCAGGAAGCCAAATCCTGCACAATGGCACCAACTCCTGAGCCGCAGGTTGACTTCTCTGATGTAGGCGCTGTGATGCCTACTGCGACCTCTGACCGGGATGATGGACAAGAAGACCACCTTCCCCCTTTCTCCCTAAGCCTGGCCCCCAGAGCCCTGTAGTCACCCATGACGTGGTCAGGACTACTCCTGGCCGCGCCATTGGTTCCCACATGGATGAGGACCATGGGATAGTAGTCCGAGGGCCGGATCAGGTCAGGAATCCTTGTTGTGACATCCCAGATCTTGGCCCCTGGCAGGCAACACACCTTACGCGCCATGGGATCTGGGCAGCAGATGTTTCCATCTGCTCCTCTCAGTAGGGAGCTGCCCACTACGATGACATGTTTCCTTTTCCTCTGGTAGCTTGTCTGGCCCTCAGCTTGCTTGGGAATGGATTAGGGTTTCAAAGGGACAATCCTCAGAGCACAAAAAAGGGTATGCAGGAAAGGTTGGAAGGGGGCTGGGAAAACGTCTTGGCTTACCAGGGGAGCCAAGGACTGTTTAAAAAAGAAAAAGGAGGCTTATGGACAGTGGAAACAAGGGCTTGTCACCAAGGAGCAGTACATGAGTATAGCCCATATTTGTAGGGAGAGGATAAGGAAGGCAAGGGCAGCAACCAAGATCTAGTCGTCAACTGAAATCAAGGACAATAAGTACTTCTTTAGGAATATAGGGTATAGGAGGAAGACCAAGGAAAATGTGGGGCCCTTACAGAATGGAATGGAACAGCTGATAACAGACAGTCATGAGAGAGCTGAATTTTTTAATGAATACTTTGCATCAGTGTCCCTGCATGCAACTGGTGGTTGCCCACCTGGTTGGATACTGGATGGATGCAGGGGGGGCAGAGGGTAATTGCCAACCAGTGATTTGTGTCAAACTGGTGAGGGAGCATTTGGAGTGGCTGAATGTCTTCAAGTCAGCAGGATCGGATGGACCACACCCGAGAGTGCTGAGGGAATTGGCTGGAGTCATTGTGGAACCATTGGCAAAGGTATTTGAAGAGTTATGGTGCTTGGGAGAGGTCCCAGAAGACTGGAAAAGTGCCAACGTGGTGCCAGTCTTTAAGAAGGGGAGGAGGGAAGATCCAGGAAACTGTAGGCTAGTCAGTTTGATTTTGATACCGGGTAAAATTTTGGAAAAAATGGTCAAGAAGTCCATTTGTGAGAGACTGGCAGAAGGCATGATGCTGAAGGATAGCCAACATGGTTTTGTTGCAGACAGGTTATATCTGACCAGTCTCATCTCCGTCTATGATCAAATAAAAAACCCTCTGCTTAGATATGGGAGATGCAGTTGATGTCAATATTTGAATTTTAAAAAGGCCTTTGACATGACACTCAGATTAAAAAAAACTAGGGGTTTGTGGGCTGGCAGAGTCCATGGTCAGGTGGATTAGAAAGTGGATAGGGGGTTGAACCCAGAGAGTGTTAGTGGAAAGGTCCATATCGTCATAGTGGGAGGTAGCCAGTGGTGTCCTGCAGGGTTCAGTTCTTGGCCCGGCGTTGTTTAACATCTCTATCAATGATTTAAATGAGGATGTGGAAAGAATGATAGCCAAGTTTGTGGACGATACTAAGTTATGGGGAACAGTGGTCATGCTTGGGGATAGGATGCAGATCCGAGCAGACCTGGACAAGCTGGAAAGGTGAGTGGAGCAGAACTGGATGCAGTTCAATAAAGATAAATGCAGAGAGCTTCATCTGGGGACAGGTAACCAGTGACATGAATATAGGTTAGGAGATGTCCTGGCCAGCACAATGGCTGAAAGGGACCTCGGTGTTATGGTTAATTACAGAATGAACATCAGCCGCAAGTGCGACTCTGTAGTGAACAGCACACCAGATGCATTAGCCAATGCATTGCGAACAGGGCTAAGGAAGTGATACTTCCTCTCTACTCAGCATTGGTGAGACCTCCGCTGGAGTATTGTGTCCAGTTCTGGGCACCGTACTTCAAAAAAGATGTGGAGAATCTTGAAAGAGTCCAGAGAAGGGCCCCAAGAATGATTAGGGGACCAGGTGCTGGTCCCAGCCTCTCCCGCTCAACCTAAGGCAGTTTTCACATACTAGAGCACACATGTAGGGGCATGCCTGGGGACAAATATGTGCTGCTGCTAGTTGTCCCCAGGGAAACACATTCCTGCTCACAGGGATGCACCCATTAAGGGGGTCAGAATACACTGTTGCAAAACTCTATTTATACTTATACATTATTTTATATTTCCATGTGTTAGCGATCAAAATCTGGCCCAAAGACCTACTCAAGAATTTGGTCCTTGATCTGTAGAGTTGGAAATTGTATAGAAATTGTACTTTTGTTCCCAGTGATTAGACTAAGTGGGTGCAGTGAGCTTATAGTTAAAAATGAGAAAAACACAGAAAGAAGCAACTGCAAAGGTGTCTGCCTTTCCTCACCATCTTAGTATTTTGTTTTATGGATTTTCTTTGCAAAAGTATCTGAGAATATTGTTAGAGAGAAGGTTCAGGCTGGACATCAGGAGACATTACTTTACAGGTAGGGCTTCCAGGCTCTGGAATGGGCTCCCAAGTGAGGTGGTACTCTATCCTACCTTGGGGGTCTTCAAGAAGAGGCTGGACAGATATTTGGCTGGGGTGATATGATCCCGGCACCCGTTCCTGCCTGAGGCAAGGGGTCGGACCTGATGATCTGTTTAGGTCCCTTCCGACCCTAAGTACTATGATACCATAAATACATAATACTGTGATGGGAATTTTTCTTTCTTATTTAAACAGAACCTGCACATAAGTCAGAGAGAAAACCAGTTGCCCAAAGCACTGGAGTGTTGAATTTTGCAATGCAGGTTTCAGAGTTATCGTATAACTTATGCACTGAGTTCAGTGTGCATATTTTGGATGATGTAGTAAACTTATGGCCTTCCTTCTTGGAAATATATAGTAAGAAATTATATATAAGAGCAATGTTATTATGCCCCTGGTATGGCTTCCTTGACCAGACACTCTCCAGACTGCTGTTTGGACCATACATGTTAAGCCTGTGTCTGAATTTGAGCAGAGTCCATACACTGTCCCTAGCTTTGTGTCTTTAAGTACACTCAGAGGGTATAGATTCTCTACCTTGCTCTCCTTCTGAGATGGCAGGATGCTGAGACCTAATGATCCAAATGACTAACTTGTATGATTACTGGTAGCTGTTACAAAAACCTCAATAGCTTCTCCTCTGGAACACAGTTTCTTGTTGCTCCTGCAACTGGATTTTGCTTCTACTCTGTGGTTCCTGGATCAATAGTTAGAGACAATTATTATTAATGTATTAAATAATATAATTTAATATGTCAGCATTTATTAAACTATATCATATTCATAGATTTCATAGACATTAGGGCTGGAAGGAACCCCAGATCCTGATGTACACCTGTTATATACGTATTGGCAGCCACCGGGTCCCCCCAGAGCCTTTGCTTTTCCAGGCTGAGAAAAGAGTCCCATAACTCTCAGCCTCTCATCATAAGGCCTGTTTTCCTGCCCTTTGATCATATGCATGGCTGTCCTCTGGACTCTCTCAAGCTTCTCCACATCTTTTTTAAATTGTGGAGCCCAGAATTGGATATAGTACTCCAGCTCCAGCCTCACCAAGGTCGAGCACAGCAGGAGGATGATATCCTGGGATTTGCTAGAGAAGCATCTATGGATGCAATCCAGAGTTTTACTCACTTTGCCTGGGGCAACATCACATTGGTGGCTCGTATTCATCTTGTGGTCAGTCATGACCCCTAAGTCCCTTTGGGCCGTGGTGCTAGCAAGCGTAGCACTGCCAAGCCTATAAGCATGCTGTGGGTTTTTCTTCCCAAGGTGGAGAACTTTGCATTTTTTGGTGTTGAAGGCCATCGGGTTTTTGTCCGTCCATTTTCCGAGCCTGTCAAGGTCAGCCTGGATCATCATCCTGTCCTCGAGTGTGGATGCTTTACCCCAAAGTTTAGTGTCATCAGAGAATTTGGCCAGTCCACTTCTGATACCCATGTCCACATCATTAATGAAGATGTTGAAAAGACTAGGCCCAAGGACGGAGCCTTGGGGGACCCCACTGGTCACGGCACACCACAATGATTGACTTCCGTCAACTACCACACTCTGGATCTGACCTCAGGCCCAATTCCCCAGCCAGTGGATTGTGGTGAAGCCAAGGCTGCAGTTAGCCAGTTTTTCTGTGAGATGATCATGGTATACTAGATCAAAAGCTTCTTAAAATCAAGATATATGATGTCAATCTCTTCTCCCTTGTCCAGCTAATATGTCACCTGGACGCAGAAGGAGATGAGATTGGTCAGGCAAGACCTACCTGCAACAAACCGATGCTAGCTATCTGTCAGGAAGTTGCCTTCAGCCAGTTTGTCAAGAATGGTCTCTTTGATGATTTTTTCCAAGATTATATAGCTTATGCACTGAGTCCAGGCTGATGGGCCTGTAGTTCCCTGGATCTATTTTCCTCCCTATCTTGAAGATAGGCACCACAGTGGCCTTCTGCCAGTCTTTGGGCACTTTGCCTGAGCACCACGAGTTCTTGATGATCCTTGCCAGTGGCCGAGCTTGCCAGCTCCTTAAGTACCCTGGAGTGTAAGCTGTCTGGGCCAGCTGACTTGAAGGTGTCCAGCCTCTCAAGGTGTTCCTTCACATGGTCAACATTGATGAAGGGTAATAGTTCTCCTTTGCCCTGGCCATCCCATCCCATATTAAGCAGGGCCATCCATTGGGGCTGGTGAAAAAACGACACAAAATACCCATTAAGCAGGTTGACTTTTTCCTGGGTGTCAGTTGTAAGTTGACCCATATGGTTTAGCAGGAGTCCAGTGTTACCCTTGCTTTTCCTTCGGCTCCCCACATATCTAAAAAAGGACTTTTTATTGTCCTTGATACATGTAGCCAATTGGTGTTCAGTCGCAGCCTTGGTTTTCCTGGTTCGCTCCCTACAGTTCCAGACCAGCACAGAGTACTCCTCCTTTGGGTTGGATCCAGCCTTCCATCCTTTATAGATCTTTCTTTTTAGATGCAGGAGGTCCAGTAAGTTCCCTGCAGAGCCAAGGGGGCTGCTGTGCCCTTTTGCTGCATTTCCTCTGAGACGGGATAGACATTGCTTGATCTTCCAGGATTGCTCACTTGAGGAGCAACCACTCTTCCTGAACTCCCCTCCTATTTGGGTCAGGGTCCCTTAGGGCCTCACCAACAAGCCTCCTGAGCTTGTTAAAGTCAGCTTTCCTGAAGTCAATATTATAAAACCCTAAGTCTGTCTGTCTCTCTTTCTGTCTGTCTGTAACACTTTATTCGTGCTCTAATTGGCTGGCCCTGTACCCCCCTCCGCCCTGCTCCTTGGAGGCAACAGCTACAGAACAGAGGCCCTGCTGTCCTCACCCCCCCCCCCCACACACACACCCTGCTCTCTTCAGGTAATGGGGGGGAGTGGGCCAAAGTGCAGGAAAAGCTGACCCACCATGGAGGTGGTGGTGGGGGGAACAGCAGGCCTGGCCTGACACAGCCATGGCAGCAAACCTTCTCCCCCCTCGGGCCAGGGCATACTCCTCCCCCACCCTCCCCCACGTTGGCCCTGAGCCAGCTACTCCCATCCTTGAGCGGGTCCAACATGGGGGGGGGCGGGCAGAGAGCGGGTGCACCGTGGCATCAATGGTGATGGTGGGGCCAGAAGTGGGCCCAGATGGGGAGGGGGGCCCGGGATTCTGTCCCCACCACTCCTGCCCCCCGCCCCCCTGCCGTAATTCTTAACAGGCAATTGGCTAGTATAAATATATTTGTACATATTAAATACACTAACATATTGTCTAGTTTAATATAAGTTAATATATTTATTAAAATATTATCTCAAATAAGTTGATAGTCTTATTACCTTTTGACCCCTTTGCCAAATGACACCCCCTGTCCTCCTCCTCAATCTTATGAGCTAATCAAGTTGCCTATGAAGTGATCTGTTGCTCAGTCACTCATCATGTAGTTCAGAGTTGATTTGAACAATGAGGTATCTTTCTTTTTGTCTAAGAGTATCAGTTTTGAATAGATGATGATCAGTTTTAACAACCTGCCGTGGTTAGACTTGTAACAGGTACAAGAATTAAATCTACCACTTGTCATGGCTTTTTGCTCAAAATGTAAGGAAAATTCAACAGCAGAGGAAAACAAGTCCTTAATTCAAAATGAAATTTACATATAAAATATGCTTAGAAAATTTCCCAATAACTCAGTTTATAAATTATACATAAATAGATTCTTCGAACTTTCACACAGAAGCTTTAGTTTACTTATTACTGCATTACTTTAGCAGATTCTTTTTCTCAACTATAATGGCAGTTACAGCCAATAATAAGTAATACAGAGACTCATCAGAAAGGTAGAAAATGCATAGAAATTAGAAATTGGCAAGACTTGAATAAAAAATTTGGGGAATCTTCATATGGCCATGAGGCACCACTCTTCAGGTAACTTTTATTTGTAAGAATGTCTCACAAGTTTAGTACAGTAGGGCCAGCTCAAAGAAGATGAAAAAATACAAAAAAGTAGAAGAGAAAAAAGAAGAAAGAAGAATTTTGTATTGTACTAAAGTATAATATACATAAAGTATAAAATGAAGCCAATGGGACATCTGGGTTTCATTGTAATGAGAACCTGATATAATACAAGATTTTGTTTTGAACTGCCAGACACACATAAGACAAATGAGAGGAACTCACAAGTATACAAACATTAAAGTAAAGGATTGGTGGGGAGTAGTAACTTTGCATGTCTTTACATGTGCTTCAGAGTGAAGGGGAACCACTCTAATTAAAGCGCCTGCAGTGTCATGTGTATTCAGCATTCCGTACTTCAAAACAGCGGTGTGGGCGCTTTAAATCTTGTTTGATGAACTGTAGTTAAAGCTCCCCTGCTGCCATTTTGATGCACAGGGATATTGAATACATGTGACGTGGAGGCTCCTGGAGTGTGCTAATTAGCACACTCCAGCAGACTCAATCAGTCGCATCTGCTCTGATGCATGCTAATTCTCATGTGTCAGAGAAGATATCCAGCACATGTGTAGGTTCCATTTGTAAATGGCATTCTAGGATTTGCAGTTGCTTTGAAGGACCAGCTGGGAATCAATGACAGAAAGGTGTAAGTGGCAGTTTACTACTATCAGTACAAAAAGTTAAAGCCAAATTTAGCCGCTACTCAAACCCACTTTTAGAGGGCTCATACTCATTTTGCAAAAACAGAGTTTCCCTGGGCTTCCCCTCAGATTAGACCCAGCTGTGACACCACATTTAGATGTTTGCTTCTCAGACACGAAAAAGCCAGGTAAGGGGTGTAATTGCAAGAGTATCTGACTGCACTGCGTGATCTCACTACATGGTCTTGTCTTCACTGCAACAAAGCTGTGTTCTTAGCTCAGCTCAGCTAATATGAATTAAAATCCCGATGAAGACAAAGGAGTTTATAGTTTCATATGTTTAAGACTTGCTTAGAAAACTATGATGGAGCTAAGAAACCACCCTTTTGTGCACTGAAATCAAGGTCTAGAATGATTTTTCACAGTTCCAGTTCAGGAATTTGTACACCATGAACTCTGCTAGGTGTAAGGAAGCAGGGCACAATATTTGCCCAGTAGCTCTCAGGAATCTTCATGAATATGCCACTTTAGAGCCCAAGACCTGTATTAATCTTTGGTGACCAGTTCCCTAGAGATGCTTCATATTTTAGGATCAAAGAGGTTTGAACATGGTGTAGTTTTTAGCATTGTTCAATATGCCCCCCTGTATACATGCAAGTAAAGACGTGATGGGATCTAATGCATGATTCACACAATCACACCTACTGCCATGCCTTGCCATTGGCAAGAAGTTAGCTCCCACAACTGTGAGCCCTATTGAGCCATGATCCTCCAGCCCCAGGGGTGCGTAGGGCACCCCCATAGCTGGGAGCCCCTCAACTGACTGGCCTCCCAGCCACAGAAGCTTGCTTGCTTCTTGCTGGTGCAGGGGGAGCCCAGGATCAGGCTCCCTTTGCACCAGCAATAAGGTGAAATAGGATCTAATGCATGAGTGGAAGTAATAGCTTGATACTGAAATATGAAGTGGGAAGCTAAACTAACCTATAGAGAGACGTTCCTCTCGGGACCCAGTGCAATGGTTGGACAAGATTTGTCATGGGTTTCAGTGAACCTGAAGGGGGTTAGGCTGAAATCCAGGGTTTAACAGTTGACCATTGGTCATATTTTTTGAAGGCCTGCCTCTGGCAAGGCATGGTAAAAAAGAGGCTTAAAATTTTAGCAAAGAAGTTGCCTTTTCTTCCCAGTGGAATAATACCTGAAGGAATAATTTTCAGGGAAAAACCTCTTGAAATTTGTAAGTTTAAGGGCAGATGGTCAATGGGTTTCTTACAAAACCACAGCTGCGTGCTTCTCCCATTGTCTTTTCATCTGTAGGTCTGTTTAATCAGTAGTTTTGTCTATTTGTGTGCTTTATTACTTTTGCTCACTTTGGGCATGTCTACACATGCATTACTGAACCACAATTACAGAGCATTTAGTTTAGTACCTGTAATTAGGGGTACACTGACAGATTTTTGCAGCTAGTACTGATAGCTGATTTTTAAGGGGGCATATTGGCCAATACCGATCTGATTTCTGATACAGCATGGACAGCTGCGTGCAGCTGGTAAGTCTGTTGTGATGGAAGGGGTGGGGGGAGGGAAGGGGTGTGGGGGAGCAAATCAAGGCCCCTGCAGTGAGACAGGGAGTGGGGCTGGGGCTGGGGCTGGGGCAGGCATGGGATGGAGCTACAGCTCGTCCGGGGGGTGTGGGGAGGGTGCGGTGGCTCCCGCTGCTGTGAGCACCAGGAGGGCATGGGTGGGGGCGTCATGTGCCCCCCGGATCTGTAAGGGGTGGGGCAGCTGCCACTGCAGGCTGGGGTTTGGGCCAGGGCTACACCAGCCTCTACCTCGTGGAGGCTGGGCCTGGCTACACTTGGGGTGGGTGGTGGTGGCACTGGGAGGAGGGGCTATGGGTGGGGGCTGCAGCCACCACCCCAAAATTCACAAGAGCCCCCTCAAGCCTCCCTCCCAGCACTGCTGCCGCCTGCTTCAAGTGTAGCCCAGCTCCAGCCCCAGCCTGCAGCAGCAGCCTCTGTGCCTCACAGATCTGGGGGGAACACGCCCCCCCTTGCACCCTCCCAGTGTGCATGCAGCACCAGGAGCCACCCCACCCTCCCTGTGCCCCCCTAGATGAGCCGTGGCTCCGTCCCATACCCACCGCGTCCCAGCTGGGCAGCGCCTGCCCCAGCCTCTCCCCCAGCCCCCTTCCTTCCCTCACTGCGGGGCCCTTGATCTTCCCCCCCACACCCCTTCCCTCCCCCTTCCCTGTCCACCACAACAGACTTGCCAGCGGCACACAGCTCTCCAAGATGCCAGGCTGTGCTTCTCACTGCCTACAGGCTGCACTGTGGCTCCTTGTGTTCATGGGCCATTTATTGGCCACATCAAGCCAATTTTCAATACAGCCAATTTTCTTAATATCGGTGCCTACCCAATATCAGACTGATGTATTGATGCACCTCCACCTGTAATAACAGGTATTAATTAAATGTGCCATAATCAGTGCTCCAATGCATTAGAGCTGGCGCATACTTCTTAAGGACACTAATACACAGTAGAGTAATTCTATTGTACATTAGCATGATTTTTTTGTGCCATGCTAATGCACAGCAGAATTAGTCTACTGTGCTGCTAGCATCTCATGTAGTGTGCCCTTTGCATAGAAAGACTGTATGCAACTAATGGAAATCAGGTGTGGTTTCAATATGAAAGCCAGGCATATCCTCTTTAAGAAGCTAATATTAAAGTCACCCTAGAACACATGTGGTAACCTCATTAAGCATAGCACATAAAATTTACTAGCAATTACAAAATACTGGATGCTCCATTTATCATATACTGTGTTTTCAGAGTGGGCCTAGGTAGACACTGCATTGATGGAAATATGGTTCTGTACAGACATATTATTTATATCAGTTAACCTACCATAGATTTGTTAAATATAAGTAGCTACTTGCAAAGTCAGACCTTTTTCAAACCATTACTCTTTCAAATCATTTTCATGAAAGAGTTATTTCATGCCTTGAGCATATTTTGTATAACCATCACTTTACTTTTCTGGCCTTCGATCAAGCTGTGAAGTGAAATTATATTAAATAAATATAGAAAGATTCTCTCTCAGTCCCACGCTCTGTTATGCTTTGCATAGTAATGCCAAGTCACAAATGCATACTTCACCACATTTGAAAAAAAAAAAAAGAGTAAATGCTCAAAATAATATAAAGGTGATTAACAAATACAGGCTTCTTCCCAGACCAGTCCCACACCATTTGTCAGGCTTGGGGCCAAAATACTGAGCACCCCTGTTCTAAACAAGTGACTCATGTCCTTGTGTTTTGTTTTTTTTTATTATTATATCGTATTGATGAACAAGTTTGCTGCATGGCAAAATTGAAAATCTAACTCAGGTTTATGTTTTACTGAATGAGTTGTTGATAAAGAAAGAGCCAGTAATATTGGAGAACTTCAGAACAAAAACGAAGAGAGTCATATTTATTATAGAAAATACAGTTCTATGCATCTTTACTGCCAGTACACAGCTACACCCAATATTTTAGAAATAATTATGGAAAACAATTTACAATAATATAAACATTACAGTCCCCGAGCTGCAATTTCTTGCATGTAGACAAACTACTTGTGCCTGCATAGAAGTCTGCCTCAGTGTAACACATTTTAGGATGAACACCTACCATTTTAACTTTTGGCATTCTTTGCTTAATGAAGTTAGGAGAGATTGAAATATGCAACCAAAAAACCCAAAACAACAAAGCTAGGAATGATTACAAGTAAACACTACTTCATAAATTCTTGGTTGACAAAGCTTGACTGCTTACATTTAAAAAAATTACACTGGTACAAAAATGTTTGAGATTTATATACCTGTGGCTTGGCAAGATATGACATGTATAATTAAATTTCCAAAAAAAAATAAAGTAAGACTTCTGTTTTAAGTAACTTTAATATCCTGAATCACAAAAAAAATTAAGTAATCTTCTTAAATCATCTTCAGATTCCTTGCAATGCTGAATCATAGTCTGGTCGAGGTTTCTTAAGTGTATGGATTCTTTAATATTGTTGTCCAGATTCTAATTGAAGAAGCAACTGAGATGCATTCCAATCCCAGCTGCACTTCAGGTGATCTCATAAAGATCTGTTGTTATGTGAATGAGAATAATGCTATTCAATAATGATTTGACCCTTAATTGACTACAGCTGATTGTAGAGAAGCCAGTAGAGATTATGATATTAAAGGTTTATTGCATTTCCCTTAGTATGCTTTTCACAGAGCTTTTGCTCTCTTTTATATCAAAATCTACTTAGACTCTTCTTAGTTTGTCCTAAGTCAGAGCCATTACATCTTGTAAATGAATATGTGGGACTGCATTAAGAATCCAGCTCTCAAGTCCCTTAGACCCTGCACACCCTAGCTCTAGTTCTGAATAACATGAGACAAATCCCAATTTTGTCTCAAGTGTTTAAATTATTCAGAATCAGCATCCTGCTAAGGAAAAGGTGCTGCCTGTCTTGAATTGAATGAAGTTCTGTTAAGAGGAAGAATGAGCGAGAGGAAGTGGTATCAAATGGGTCTCTTTCTAGGCTTTCCAAACTAGAAATATTGATAGCTTTTTCTCATTTTCTATTCACCTTTCTCCATCATTTAAAATTCTGTATACTGAAGCTGAAAACTCCTTGTATAAGTGAGTGTACTTCACTTGTACAAGAAAATTGCTAGTGACATGCCAGGACACCAATGATATCAGAGTTTGAGCAAGTTCAAATTCCAATCTGGATCTGAATATTTCAGATAATCCTATTGCCATCATATGCTGAATTTAAACCATGGATCAAAAGCCTTTCCCTCAAGCTTTGAGAAGGTTCAAACCTACATTCAGGACTCCATTTTTTCACAGTCTGAGCTTTGCTTGGCACAGGATGAGGAAATATCTTCATGCAACTGTTTACAGGTCACACTAATCCTTCACTGATCCAATCCTGGCATTGAATAGAGAAGTCTAGGGCCTGGTCTGACTTATCCCACCCCCAAATTAAATCATTCTTTTTCTTGCAATTTGGTGGGTTAAGGATGGTTGGTGCAGGACCTGGCTTTATGCCTATGCTTTATACCTGGGAGAATTTTCCACGAGCCAGCTGTGACCAGATTCTAGCCTTTTGCACTGACCTTAGCACAAAGGCCAAAGGCCAGAGTGTTAGGCTAAAAACAGACATCTGGTTTATCAAAGTCTGATTGTCCTTGCATTTGACTTGTATCAAAACAGGTGGGGACAATAGTTTACATAAGCAGCTTGAACGGCAGTTCACTTGAATTAGTCCTGATTGTCCCAGGGAAAAAGTGTTATCTTGGTACTTCACAGGTACTTTGAGTAGGAGAGTGGGTTTGTACCTCTGTAGGATCCAAGAATAAAAGGCTTTGTCCAGGGAGAAGTCCATTATCTGTTTTTAGCCTCCAAGAGTCAGCAGAATCTGGTCCCCAGATTTAACAATTTAGGCCCATCTCTAATAATAACTAAAAATAGCCTTTGTCTATCATTTACCTTAAGCAGTATTGCAGTAAATCAGACCTGTATTTATTTTCTACTGAATATGAATGATAGGTAATCTTATAATTTTGGTGCTTCTCCTGAAATGTGCAATTTCCTCTAACTGAGCTGAAAGTATCACTGTGACAAAGACATCCTTCAGACAGCAGCACTGAGGTAGCAAAGAGAAGGCATGAAGAGAAATGCAGTCAGATGTCAAATTCTGAAGTAACTCCTACTGCTCTGCCAGGCAAAAAAAATGTGCACAGTTTATTGGCCAAATCAGTAGATGTCATGGGGGCTCACCACATACTCAGCTGCCAAGCTACCAGGAAGAAGAGGAAGGGCTCCAACAGCCTGAGTTTAAGAGGTTACATGTAAAATCATGATAATGCTGCCTAAAGGTTCCAGGTCATTTTTGTAACAAACCCTACCACCAAATGTTTATATAAATTCAGAGTTTGATGCTGTTATTATACTGCAGGAAAAATTATGGACTTAATTCAGAAGTTTTTTTATCAGGACTGAAGTATGATGGCTATTACACGTCCAGGTTGAGAAAGATTTAATTTTACTGATGGGGACATAAAAGGAAAATAAATTTGGTGAAAGGAGGATTTCTCTGAGAGAAGTTGCATCCACGCTGTTGGTTGGCTATTAGCAAAGTTCCTCTGAACAGTGTAAACAGGGATTTCTTTCCTCTTGAGAGCAACATTAGATATTTGTTATAACAGATGTCTTTAGTAGGAAAGAATGAGGAAGCTTGAAGTAGAGGGATCCTTTTGTCATTGTTGCTTCTTCATTCCATTTGTGTTAATGCCTAGGATGAACTTGACCAGGGAGCAGAAGCTAGAGGTCACTTCCATGATACTAGAGGAAACTTCTTTACCACTCCTGTGCCCATGAGAAAGCTGCATTCCTAGCTTTCTTTCTTTTATGTCATCTGATGGCCAGCACCGATTTGTAAAATGGCTGTTCAGTACTGAACAGATAATTATGGATAACATGCATGTGATTAACCAATTGGCTTTGTTTTTGCATGAGTCTGTCTCTCAATGTGTTACCGTTGCTGTCTTTTTTCCTCCAATGTGTACTTCTCAAGATGTAAATGATCTGTCAGACTCACATGATCAGAAGAGCAGGAGTGACAGGACTGTCTCCTCTCACCTATTCTGGCATATGACTCTAATGACTGAGCAACACAAACTGAAGGAGGGAGAGCCTAGATTTGTTTCAAAGGATGGAGACAGGTGAGTTGGAGTTCTCTCCTCCACTGCTTCCACCAATTGTTTTTGAATCTCCTCCCTACCCTGCTGTACTTCTGTGCTTCCATAGTGCTCAAAGTGGGAAGGAGAAAGGTGAAGGAATCTTTGTGATGCTGCTATGCAGGCATGCAGTAGGTAAGAGAAGCCAGGATGGATATAGGGAGGGGGAGGAGCTAGGATAAATTAAAAATGAATACACCTAGAAAAGCTTTTCAGAACCAGAATTAAACTGTTCTCTTCTATCTTCTTGCTTTTCAGTTTTAGTTCCTCAATGCATTCTTTGTTCTCTGCACTCGGGGTTTTGTAGTCATAAAATTTAAAGGAAAACAGTACCATACCTCATCCAGTAGCTGTCTGCACTTAATGTGTTAATTAGCTCTGTGATCAGAAACAGGGTTTTGAACAGATATCAGCAAATTCTCAAGCCTCAGAGTCTTTGTCCCTCCCAACAGGGCAGTTTGTCAAGGACAGCCCCTGGCAAGAGGTCAGGACATCGCTATTATTTTTTCTTTTGGTTTCACTCTTGGTGAAAAAGAAGATATTGGTGACAGTGTTTAAAGTCTTAAATGGGGCGCAGTTACCCCAAAGAGTTGGGTTATTTTATGGCAGGCAAGATAAGCTGTACAATATTTACCTTCCATTCCTGGGATAAAGCTTTCTGGAAGAGATGGCAGAACATATCATTTGATAATCCTTGTCACTGAAATTTCAGTCCTCTTGGAGATCTGCTGAGACCTAACAGCCCAATGAACTTTGGAACACGCTGCTAAAAAGTCAGTTAAGTCTTTGTTTGACTTCGATCCTGTTTGGCTTTGACTTTTTAGTCCCACAAAGGACAGCCTGTCTATAGGCAACAAAATTGGTTTTTGTAATAGCCAATTACAAAAGATGTTTTGAGCACCTTGATTGCAAGTGCCTAGTTTCCTCCACCAATTTACATATAAATCATAATAAAAAAGACCTTTAGGAAGCATGCAGGCCCCCAAAATTATTAAGTCTGCTGTTCTGACTTGTGTTTGGCTTGAATTTGATGGAATAACGCTACTTGCTAATTTTGATGATCAGCCAGAGATTCCTGCTCTTTCAAAATGACTGGGACAGAGTTAAGTGGATAAGTAGGATGTGGACAAACCAGATGAATAGAGATGAGTTGCAGAGAATTCAGACTTGGGAAAAGGTTGGTTAAATTGCTGTTACTAAGCAGATTTGCTGTTGGTTTGGCAGAGATATTCTGTTTCCTCTATCGCTTCACACTGAATCCAGACTAATTTCTGCGGTTATTTCTATCAGGGAAAAGTGATGTGCCTCAATAACGTGGGTCAGTACCTGTGGGGATAGACCAAGAATACAGTGTCTTTTAGTTAAGAGAAGAAAATGTAGAGAGGAGAGCTCTGTTTCAGAGGGCCTTTCAATTATCTCTTATCTTTCAATTACCCAGACTTGTATCTATCCTGATAAATCCCTCTGGAATAGAAGTGTCTAAATAATTGAGAGTTTACTGTACTTATTTTTAATAAATATATCTTTTTGTAATAGGTACAAATAGATAATATCATGTAGTCTGGTTAATTAACTTACTGAGAGATGGGGAATAGGTGGTCTTTGGTATAGAACAATCCACTGTTCTCTGACTATTGCAGAAATGCAAGGGATACAGAAATAACTTGTCTGAAGTGGTTCAGAAAAATAAACTCTTCGTTTTCCAGGTATTATAAGAGTTAAGCGAGCAGTTGTCTTTCTGGGCCTCATGCTCTGAACTCATAAAGGGTGTAAAAGAGCCATTTATATTATGATTCCATAAAATACAATTCCTGTTTTATGTGGCTTTTTGATATAAACTGTACTGCAAAGCACTAACCCTTTGAAATAATTAATTTACTGAATCATGTTTATGTAGCATAATGCCATTTTTGCACCTCTTCATTTTCCCACAATGAGCTCCCAGTGACAGGAGCTAGAGAGGACAACTTCTTCTACCATTAGGGGTAAGTTTGTATGAAGGAGCTGAAGAGGCCAGGTGTGGTCTAGCAGATGGAATAGGATGTTCACTTACCAAATATAAAGTTCCAAGTTAATCTGAGCAAGGCAAATTGCAAGTTTAAAAACAATGAAAGTAAATTGTAATTTGGATCCTGAAATGCGTGGAGAGCTATTAGATTTTTTTAAGGATGAGACATTAGACTTTGTACAGTGAGAAAAGGGGGATATTAAAGTTCCATATACAGTGTAGTCTGAAATACTGGGGCATGAAGAGAATATGTGAAGACCATTATGTCACTCAAGGTTGAAGAAAAGGAAGCCATGAAGAACTGTAGTCCAAGAAGAGTCACAGAAGTGGCGACTATGCACAGTGTTGTGGAAATGGGGAAATGCATATTTCCATGTATAAGAGTTGAGAGAAGAGATGGAAAATTTGAGGAAGAGTTGAACTTAAAGTCGCAGGCAAAATGGGCAAATGGGAAAACTAAGTGGAGGGAATCAAATACATTATGCATTATTTTTATTTTCATTGAAGAACAAAAATTCTCCTGTGTTCAAACTCTGCCCATCCTGACAATTAAACTCACAATCTGAATTGTAGAGGCATACAAACTTAGAATTTAGTAAAAGAAGTGAATATTTGAGCCAATGGATAAAATATATTTCATTTGGCTCCCAATACTTGACATTGCTAAAAAAAATATTTATGACTGAGTTTTTTCTAATATACCTTATGTATTTGATTTTTTCTAGCAAAAAGCACAAAATGTACCCTCACTAATTCATATTATTGTCCTTTCCAAAAACCTTATCATTATAAACATAATTGGATTTTTAAAAATATTGTTTTTCTATCCACTGAAATTTGAAATTTTGAAAAAAAATTATAACAAAATTTTAGAACAAGTTTGCCTGGTTTAAATGCAACTATTGCTATTTCTTTCTTTTCAAAGGAATGACTTCAAGAACTATACCTTCATAACTGTATTTGGAAAAATGTGTATGGAAGTGCATACCTAATATGCAAGCAATTTTATTGCATTAATTAATTGAGATGCATTCAGTGTGGGGGAGAGATGAGACAGAGATGTGGAGGGAGGAAAGAGATGGAAAGAAAAAAATGAAGTGAGGAAAGCAGAGCAGTATAAAGGGAAAGAAAAGAAGGTGGTATGAGGAAGTAATTTTAAAAAATTATATTTTTATGCACAGTTTGGTTAAAATCAGAATATGGAAAACCAGAATATTTTACCATGTGCATCTGCTGGGAGATAATTACATGACTTGCAACTTCACCTTGCAAGGGTCGGGGTGAGTGGACTGGCATCTTTTACATTTACACAATCAGGAATAGAGAGCTTCCTGGTAAAGTTTGCAGATGACAGAAAACTGGGAGACATAGCAAACACTTTGGAGGACAGGTTAGAATTCAAGAGAATTTGATAAATAGGAGGACCTGTTTTTAGACACACAAATTTAATTCAACAAAACAAATGTAAGATCCTCAGCCTAAGGAAGAAAAGCCAGCTGCACAAATAGAAAATGGAGGTTAATTGGCTGGGCAGTAGGACTGCCAGGTTATGCTAGATCACAGACTGGACAGTAGCCAGCCGTGTGGTGCAGACAAAAAAAGTAATTGGGTCTGCTTTAACAGGAGCATTTTTTATAAGACACAGAAGGTGACAGCAACACTGTTCCCCCAAGCACTGCCAGGAGTGACCAGGAATAACGGGGAAGATTTAGGCTAGATATCAGGAGGCACTACTTCACGGTCAGGGCGGCTAGGGTCTGGAACCAGCTTCCAAGAGAAGTGGTGCTGGCTCCTACCCTGGGGGTCTTTAAGAGGAGGTTAGATGAACACCTTGCTGGGGTTGTTTGACCCCAGTAATCTTTTCTGCCATGGCAGGGCGTCAGACTAGATGATCTACTCGGGTCCCTTCTGACCCTAGAAACTATGAAACACTCTACTCAGCACTGCTGAGTCTCAGCTAAAGTACTGCAAGTAGTTCTGGATTCTACTTTTATGGAGTATGTAGAGAAACTAGAAAGAATCCAGAACCAAGTGACAAAGATGTTGGAGTTTGGAGTCTACAAGGAAAGGTGAGATAGTTATATTTAGTTTGGAGAAAAGCAGATTAAGGTTGGGGATGGGGAGTTCGTGATAGCAGTTTTCAAATATTTGAAAGGCTGCCATGACAAAGAGGGAAAACAACTGTTCTCCCTTGCCAAAGAGAGCAGGCCATGAAACAATGGGTTTAAAATGAATCAAAATAGATGCAGATTAAATCTCAGGGAAAAAAATCCTTACTGTCAGAGCAGTAGTACAATGAAACAAGCTGCGTAGGAAGTTAAAGTATCTCCTTCATTGGAGGATTTCAAGAAGCTGGCTAAGCATTTTTCTCCACTGGTTTAGGAATAGAACATTTTGCATTTGTAGAGGGAGTTAGACTAGATGCCCCAGGAGGTCCCTTTCAACCCTACGATTGTGTAATAGGTGGACAGCTGTGAATACTTGAGAATCCCTAAATTCAAGTTTGTGTGCTCTTTCTTTCCAGGTACAATCCAGGTTGTTGATTATGATTAAAGCTGGTTGTTAGTTATGCTGTCATTGCTTATCACTGATCCTATGAATTTGTGCAATGTCTGCAAAAGTCATGACTGCTCAATAACTGCCTGGAGGGCTCTGTGACCTTTTATTTATTTACTGAGAAAAATAAGTGTTTAACCCTTCTGTTGTGAAGATAACCTTCAAAATGTGAACTATATGTAACCATCCCAACTTCACTAATAAACTGGGGGGGGGTTCGGTAGGGTATTTCTGCCTTTATAGAAATATGTGTTTAGGCATGATAGATCTACAAAATCATGTAGCTAAAAATATAACAACTACTTTATGTAAAAATAGAATCCAAAGGGATGTCTGGTATACCAAGCTACCACTCAACCCAGTTACTGGGGCAAAACTGAGCCCTTAAAAAGTGTTCTTCTGAGAGCATTCAGTTAAATTGAATCTCTGCTTTTTTTTAATTTGCAAATTCAGGATTTTTCTTATTTGAGAATACTAACTTGATAATAACCTTTAAAGGCCTAATGACCGTGGATGTGACATCTGGCAGCTTGCTATGAGACAGCCTCTTGCTGTCAACACCTAGGACTGGTTTTCTGGGATTAGTGGCAGCATTTTCTAAATTTAGCCTTACTGCCTACAAAATTCACTCCACTTGGTCATCCCCAAGGCCTTGAGCCTGGCAGACATAGGAACACTATGGAAGATAATAAATTTTTGACTCAATTTTCCCCCAAAAAATTACAGTATGGTTTCTATTGACAGCAGCAGTGTTTCTGTATTGCAGTCCATTATGTGTAGCTATATATTAAGTACATTTTTAAAAGGGCTGCTTCAACAATATGCAATTTGCATCTGGGTAATTCTAATACTTTCTTACCTTTGATAGACTTGTTGCCAACTCATGATTTTTATATTACATTTTGCAACATTTGGTGCTTTTCATAAAGCCCTCTTCCTGGAGCCACCTTGTCATGTAAGAAGCTTTGATTCCATTTTCAAAAATACAAGTTTCTAGCTCTTGTGGTTACAGAGAATGGTTTGGATGAGTGAACCCTAAAGGTTCAAAAATAAAAAGGCAAGCAAAAAGTAACCAGATTTTATTTATTTTTATATATATGATTGCTCAATTTTTATCACAAGTTCAGTATTTCTTGGGGGCTCATCTGATGTTGTATGCATTTGGGCGACAGTACTCTTACTTGAGTGGTCACTGGCCCTTGTCATCATTTGTTCTGCTTGGGTGCAACATGCGTTGATTGTATGTTATGCTGTTTGTTCTCTCCCTCTCTTTCTTTCAGCCCATACATGTCAAACTACCACAATCCCATAACTTATGTCTGATATTCAGAATTTAGGGTAGAAACTAAGAAAAAAAGTGGCTATAAAAATGATGACTTCTTACTCTACCAACCTGTTCCCTGTGTTTATTTAGAATTTTACATTTTTACCTAGCTGTCAAAAGTAAATGATTACTATTTTTAGTTTATACTTCTGCTAACCCTTCATGAAGAGTCAACACAAATGAAATAAAATGATTGCCACAAAAAAAGAAAAAAAAAGAAAAAATTAACAAGCTGCTAAACCCTGCTCTCAGTTTAATTTGTGGAATGACTTTGCTTACTTTACTTGTGTTCACAGGCCTAACAGCTCAAAAATCACCTACATCCCTGAGAACTTGGAAGTCATATTGAACCCTGCAATTCTACCCTTACACTTTCTCAGAGTATGATAAAATCTACAGCTTAAATTCAGAAGTTAACATCTTTTTTAGACTGTTTTTTGATGCAAATAGTTGATGGGCTCTATAAAGTGCTTTTAAAAAAAAATAATATTGCAATTTTTGGAGGGAGATATTTAATCCCATTTGGCCTAAATTTTAATTTCCATCAAGAAAAGGAAATTCTCAGTTCAGGTTTATGATTTATAATCTCCTTGCTCAGTACAAACATACACACGTGCTATATTTTTAAAAATCAATATTAATATGATTAAATTGTTGCACTTCATAGTCTTACTGAATTTAGTTAAAGAGAGGGTATGTCTACACACAATGCTCTGAGGACAGTAGACTATTTCTACTGCATATTAGTGCAGTGGGCAAAACCCATGTTAATGTGCTAATGTGCATTAGAATTAGTCTACTGTGCATTAGCATCGCCAAAAAAGCATGCGCCGGCACTAATGCACAGTAGGACCAATTATGGTGCTTTAAGTTAATACCTGTAATTACAGGTACTAAACTTAATGAGCCATAATTACAGCACATTAATTAATGTATAGACACACCCAGAATGACTCCAATGCATGAAGTTAAGTATATGCATTTGCAGAATGAGGGCTTTAGACTGTAAACTCTTCATGTAGCAACCATCTCTTCCTATGTGTTTAAGCATTGCTTAGTGCAATGAATGCATTCTTAATCATGTTGAAGCCCTGTGGGCATTACCCACAGTACTATAGCTATGTATTAGTATAATAATAATTAAATAGAGGAACACAGTAATGCCCACCTTCCAACCTATATCATATCTCCAACTGCATATTGCTTCAGAAGTTATTAAAATATGAAAAAATTGTGACAGTAACCAGTTTCTGTGCCCAGTTTTTATCCTAAATAACAGCTCTATGCTGGGATTGTCTTCAGGATCAGGAGAAAGGAATTATCCCCCAAGGCTACCTAGAAGCAGCAGTAGTCCTTGAGACTCCTCACGTTTCTTATCTATGTGCTAAAACAATGCTTTTCAACCAGAGTGCTATGAGACTGTTTTAAGGGCATGATGGGGCACCATGCACTATTAGCACTGCTAGATATGCAAACACCTATACACAAATCACAGGATAAACCCAGTGATATCAAATAGGAATCCGGAGTGTCAAAAAGATTCTGACCTGTTGTGGTCTTTCTGAGTGAGTTCTTTGCAACAGAAGAATTGGTCTACTATTTTTCTGTAGTCAAAAAAATGAGTGAAAGCTAAGAGCTGGAATTTTTCAGGTAACAAGGTTGTGAACCACCGACATGCTAGGGAATCTTCAGAGTGAGAGTTCAGTCTGTTTTGTCCCTACACCCCAAATCCCTTTGCATGAATAGCACAGGAAACCTACAGGGAGCTCTCCATGGTGCTCTTTGATCTCTGTTTACAGGCTCTAGAAGCTTGGCCCTACAGAGCAAACAGCACTAGCACTCGTTATAGTGATCTCTGCAGCAAGATTGTCACATTTGCATGGTGGTCTCTGTGGTTGTGGAAGGATTTTCTTCACACTGTGGAGATCTCATAACTCCATGAATTATTATTTACATGTGACTGCTTTTAGGATAATCGCGTTCATATTCAGTACAGTATTTACCTGGCAGGTCACAGACACCCAAGTTAAATAGTGTTGCTTGCACATGTTAAAGTGTTATGTGGCTTTTGACACAGTTTTGTCTGTCATCTTTGCCAAGGTAAGATTATATTTCTCTCGGGGCCTGATTCTGTGGTTAGTTCAGCACTTTCTCTGAACAGGAGTCAATCTATGAACAGGAGTCCTGCACTGGAACAGGTCCTTACCCATCACTGGCTCCTGCAGGTCCTTGTCTTGCCATCATAATCAGTCTTGGGCCCTCTGACTCACAGGGAACACTAGCAAACCTGCTTTGCCCCATGTAGGTTAACTAGGAGGAGTACTGCTGAGCTTCCTTCTCTGCTGAGTGTCATGGACAGGAGGTTGGTTTTCTGTTGCCTCATCTGTTGTTCCTCCTAGCCTTCCTCTGTGTTGCCTACAGCCACCGCAGGGAGACTCGTTAAAATTTAGGGGAGCTGAGAGTCCAGGAGAAGGAGAGGGACTGTAAAAACCATCACTGAGGGCAGGAAAGCCAGAGTGAGCAGGACACAAAGGTTCTAAAAAGAAGACTGAGAGACCGGATGGGAGGATTAGAGGATTTGTTCTGTAGGACTCTGAAACCCTATAGTTTACCCCAAATCTAGAGTATACAAGGCAAAAAGGGAGTAGGAATTGGAAACAGAGCGTGAACATCTAAAAGAACATGGGCCGGCAGTGTGGGGAGGCAGTAAGGAAGGCCAACTGTACCTTGGCATGCATCCATAGATACATCTCGAGCAAGTCCAAGGAGGTGATCTTCCCCCTCTATGCAGCACTGACCAGGCTGCAGCTGGAGTACTGCATCCAGTTCTGGGCACCACACTTCAAGAGGGATGTCGACAGCATGGAGAGGGTCCAGAGGAGGGCCACTCGCATGATCAGGGGACAGCAGGGCAGGCCCTATGAGG
>NW_017728886.1:195430876-195437307 GCF_001723895.1 Crocodylus porosus | reverse complement strand
CATTTGACCCCAGTATTCTTTCCTGCCATGGCAGGGGGTCAGACTACATGATCTGCTCAGGTCCCTTCCGACCCTAGAAACTATGAAACTAAGATACTCAAGGAAGTGAAAGAGACAGTTGCAAAAATAATATAGGAAATAAAAGAAACAAGGCAAAGAGAAGAAAATGAGAATAAAGGGAGAGGAAGAGAGGAATAAAGACAATGGAGAAAGAAAGAAAAGCCAAGAAAGGAGCTGTTAAAACTGCCTTTTTATATTGGTTTTCGTGCCTAGATTTTCCCATGTCCATACTATGGTTCAGCTATATGATGATATCACAATAAATTGCCCCTGTCTGCAAGATACAGGGTAGGTGCCATATATTCCATTATGTAAGTGGGGAGAGGGCCAATAAGGTAATCTCTGCAGCTCCCTAAATCTGGATCAGGCATCATAATTGTAGGCACTGGTTTGAAAATATGACCCTTTTTGTTTTGGGCTTTGTCCTCATTTTTGTGAAATGTTTAGATATTCCATTGTATAAAAAACCTTAGAAATGTGTATGCTGATCTGTTGAGAGCCATCTTATAGGATTTGATTCAAAGCTGTCTGAAATTAATGGACTTCAGCATGCTTTGGAGTAGGCCTATAAAATTATGTAAATAAAAAAAAAAGGGGGAAATGGAGATGTTGCAGATCAAATTGAGATCTAAATAACAGTAATAACTTCATTAGAGCAGTTTCAGATTTTCATTTATGTAGCAAAGAACAGAATATGGTTGTGTACTTTTGTCTTTAGGTGGCCTTTTCTGTTACTATTTTTGCACACCATGGTTTTCAGTACAGAGTATATGCACAGAGTAACTATCCAACTAAAATCTGATACCATTATGGAAAACCTACAATATTTGACTGACTTAGTAGCTGCCAAGTTTTTTGACACTCTGAGTGAATAATTGTTTAATGAATGCTCATCTGTGATTTATCCAAAATAAAAAGGCTTCTGCTCAGGGAAAAATTCTGAATACGGATATGTGAATTCTTACTTCTGAAATTCTGAATACTGTTATGTGAAAAGAACTTCAAGGATGAAACAGAGATGTGTATGTTTGTTACTATTATGAATGCCTATTAGAATTCAAATCTGTTTGAATTAATAGAAATGAAAACAATAGCATTATTATCTTTATATTTATGAACAACTTACTAAAGCTCTAGGCAATAAAGATTTATGCTGATGAATGAACATCACTCCCTCTCCCTGACTTCTGGCCTACCTTAAAGTATGTCATTTTCATTTAGTTCGTATGCAAGTCTTCAGGAATTTATTTACACTTCAGCTGATGTAACAGAGCTAATCTGGAACAGTCTTAAATTAACAGTTCAAACCAAGACTTCAGCAAACATTTCATCTGGAATTTAAATATCACAGGAGAGGCATATATACACTGATTTACTTGACTTCATCTTATATGGCTGCTTTCAGGTTTTGAAATGGTAAGATCATGGAAAAGTCCCCCTTTATGGTGAACTTTTATGCCAGGGCTGGATAAATCATTTTATGCAATAAATTACGGAGTTTGTTCTATACATCATTCACCAGCATGCTAGTTTAAGAAGGACTGTATTTGACAAAAGGAGCAGATTTGATCACCTGGTGCAGTTATCTTCTTTTAAAAAAAAAATCAATTTCTCTTTTTTATTCTCAGTCCCCAGCACATAGTTACTCCAGTTACGACTCTGGCAAGAATGAAAGTGTAGACAGAGGTGCTGAAGATCTGTCTCTCAACCGAGGAGATGAGGATGAGGATGACCATGATGAACAGGAAGATGCTGAGAAAGTTAATGAATCTGATGGGGTAGAAGCTGAGCGACTGAAAGCTTTTAATGTAAGTCCCATAGCACTTACTGCCTTGGTTAACTTTACTATTTTCCTCTTGTCTTGTTGTTCATGGATTTGGCAATATTAGAGGCACATTGATTTACAGAAGGATTTTTTTAAAGCACATTAAACTTATTATTTGTCTTGCCAACAAATACCAGTTTTACTGTGTTCTATTTAGAACTTTAAGGCAAAATGCCATCTTTATCAGTGAGGAAAACCTAACTGTGTTTTGTGTATGTATGTATGCGTGCATGTTGGCCCAATGGATGGAAAGGGGTTGCAGCTAGTTTATCTTAAGAGCAGTCTAGTGGTCAGCTATTTTCTGTTGCATTCCCAAGATATGTAATTATGCATGATAACATGAGCAATTGTTCAAGGTGGGGAAATAGTCAGATAAAGTTCAACAAACAATATAGCAATCATAGCTTATTGTTAATGGCAAGTTTTGAAATAGGCACCACTTAATCTATTGTGATTCATCTCACAATTTCTACACACTATAGTTTATTCTTTTCTTGCCTTTTTATCAACACTAAAAAGTCCTTTAAAGAGTTGTCTGCTTAACATTTCTGGCTTCCCATTACCAAGCTCTTCAGTACATAGAAAAAAGTGTCTTCCTATCAGTATTCAAGACAGGAAACTAGGAAGAGAAGAGAGCAGCCCTCCAAACCCTTCTCCTCTGTCTCCCTCTTGCCAACAGATGTTTGTCAGGCTGTTTGTAGATGAAAACTTGGACCGAATGGTCCCAATCTCTAAGCAGCCCAAAGAAAAGATCCAGGCTATCATTGACTCATGCAGGCGACAATTCCCTGAGTATCAAGAGCGTGCCAGAAAACGCATACGTACTTACCTCAAGTCCTGCAGGCGGATGAAAAGAAGTGGTTTTGAGATGGTGAGTTTTGATTTAAAACCCAGCCCTAGTTTCCATCAAAACCCCATATGTAAATCCATGACACTATTTTGTTTTCATCTTAGTGTCTTTTTATTTATTTATTTATTTGGTAATGTCAGGTCAGAGGTTTCTTCCCCCTCACACACCTTCCATCTTTCCTGAATTTATTCCCTTTGTTCACTAATTTAAAATATCTTGACAGTTTGCAGGTTTGTCTGGCACAAATCCATAGGAAATTAAGATTTGAGCATAATTTGAAGAGAGAATTGGGAAGCCTATTATCTCATTCATATATTTTTCAACACCCTTAGAGAAGCTAGTAATTTAGTGAAAGCTTCTGCTGATGTGGACTTTCTCTGGAACTCTTCTGCTAACACTTTTTTGGTGAGATCTATGGAAACAGGGAATGGAATCCATCAGGGTAGTAAAGTATCCATGGTATCGTCCATGTAGAAACACATTGTGGAAGCCTAGAGGCTGGAAAAGTGAAAGAATTAAGGAAGCGTTTAGGGAAAAAAAAAGATGACCAATGCATTGGTTGTGGCTTTAAGTTTTAGGTTTTTGGTTTTGTTTTTTTTATTTAGCAGTCAGTTAAAGAAAACTTATTAATCTCTTCTTTTGAGTTGATAACCATTATAAAACATACCTGGCAGATTTTACATTTCTGTCATTCCCATAATTGATTCTTCATAATTTATTCACACACCATGACACTATGTTAGTATATTAAACAGGTAGCCTTTTTTTAAACAATGCATGTCCTTGACCTGATGTATTGCATAAAAATGGTAATGACTAGATCTCACAGACTCAATTCGTCAACTTCAGAATTTTCAAACAATTTTGAAATTTAAAAAAGCCAGAAAAGTCACCAGCAAACGTAATAGTGATATATGCTATGTTTGATTTATCTCTTTTCCCTTTGGATAAAAGTAAAATCACTTCATCATTATAAACAAATATTTGCCTATCAAGTGTCTATGTTATTATAAAACAAATCATCCAAAAACCCATCCACATATCGAAAGTCTGGGGATGTTTTTAACTTTATTCTTGTCTTTTTTGCTTTCTCTTTCTCTTTCTTTTCCTTCAGTTTGTGTGTAGTTCTGATGGCATTCATATGTTGATTTAGCTGACAGCTTTAAAAACAAAGTATTAGATTTGTTTGTGGGGTAAGACTACTGTTCTGTGACACAAAATATAGAGGAAGAAACATTTCTTCTTTGTACATTTCATAATTGTAACTTACCATGCTGTTTTGTTTGGAACACTGGGTAAATGTTATTTGCAAACAATGGAAACTCAGATGAAGAGAAACAGGTAGAATAAAGGACAAACAGATAGAATAAAGGGCATATGTACAGATAAAAGTGCTGAAGCCTGACTGACTGTTGTGTCAAGTTGTGTAGTCATCCAGCAAAAAAGATGGACGAAAAAGAATGAACTGTTTTTTTCCAATATAGCATACAGCATATGTTCACATCCATTCCCATTGGATGAAAATAATTCAACAGTAGTAGATTTAATATGTGCCAAGTGATACTAGTAACTGTCTCCATTGTGTATATACAACCAGCCTATGAATACTTTGCTTGCATTGGCGAGCACTGAGGTCTGTTGAAGTCACTGGGGACACTTGTATGAATAACTGCTTGTCATTTAAGGAGTTTAGAATAAGACCTATAACAATCTACTTCGGTAGACTACTAGTGTTTACTAAAGTCACCCCCAAGGGAAAAGGATGCAGGATCAGACTTATTCCTTATTATAGAAACACTTTTATGGTATTTTCAAAAAGCAGGCCATTTTTCATGGCACAGAAAAATTCCCTACTTTGGAACTGTTCATTATGTTCTTTTGGTAGTTTCTACTGTTTTTGGATCATATAGATAAATTGTACAATCTACCATTAAAAGTATGTGCTTTGGTCTCTTCAAATTTGGATGGTATTACATCATATTCATGCCAAGAATTGCAGGCCTGACCACCAGTCACCTACCCTGCAGACCAAGAGCATGAGGAATAGTGTTGGAGATCAGTGGCAATGCTGCCATTGACTTAAAGAAACAATGGATCTAGTCCCTGCAAAGCTAGTACAGTAAAACCTCATTAGTTCAACATTAGATAGTTCAAGTATCAGATACTTCAAAGCTATTGTCACTCCCCAGCCAAACAGATACATTTTTGTGTGCTTTACATTATGGATGATTCAGAATACAGCTACAGGAGACCCTCGCCATTTGCAGGGGATATGTTCTCATATCCCTGGGGAATGGTAAAATCTGTGAATAAGGCACTGCATTCATGAACACCATCTCCATTCATGAACACAGTGCCACTGGCAGCTGAGGAGAGGGCACAGCTACACTGGAGGTGGTGGGAGCGCAGTGGCAGCAGCAGGAGCCCTGTGGTGGCAAGTGCAGAGCTCCCAAGGAGCTCATTTAAGTGTATTTCAGATGCAGGTTTGGCATTCAGGAATATTTGAAACAGCGAATGCTGAATCCACGAATAGTGATGGTTTCGTGTACTTTGACATTTGAAGCATGTTCTGGTCCCTTGGACCATGAAAACTTGTTAAATACATTATCTACCATTCAACTGCTGCAACTTGGGTTAAGCCATAGAAACCAGCTATGAAGTTGATTGAATGCAGCCTGCACTGGGCATGCCTATAGAACACTTAGCACAAAGCCAAGACCCATAATGGGCAAACATGCTGGTGGAACTTGCCCGTAAGCCTGGGTTAATTTTGCCCATCTGCATAAAGTCATAGTAACCATTGCACTCAGTCACCCTCAGCACTGACTCTTTTTCAAGCAAATTCTATTCCATCTTGGAGGAAAGTCAGTGTGACAGGGTATCTTGCTGGAGACTTTCTGCTGGTGGTTCCACCTTCCTGTCTTGGGCTAACTGCCTGCTTACTTGCCTGCCATGCCTTGATCTTAATTGATTGAGTGATGTAATTAGCGGGAGGCTGCCCACTCTATATGCCCGGTGTCTGGGGGCACTCTCTGCGGCTCCTTTTCCTCCCCTACACTGCAGCCCAAGCCTCACAGATGGTACTTGACATGGTTTGCCCTATGCCTTGGCCCTCTTCTTTACTTCTGGGGCTCCTTGCTGCTCCCTCTCACTCCGGGGCTGGGGCCAATGTGCCCCAAACAATGCTGCGCCCTCTTTGGCGCCAGGAAACCCCACGCTATCGTGGCGTCCCTATGAGGCCTCCTCCACCCCTAATAGCCTCACCCGGCCCTCCAGTAAAAATAGTAAACATAAAACACAAAGCCCCTGGGCTATAACGTAAACTAAACCATCCGGTCAAAACCATGTTCTGTCCCTACCGGGAAAATACTCCAACCCATAGCCGCAACCAGGGGATGCTCCTGCAGTCTATCTTCTCCTTTCTCTCTGCGTTGGCTGAGCTTCCCCCTCCTTGGCTGCCAGAGGGGAACTGCTCTCCAGGCCTTATGCTTGGGCTTAGGAAGAGGCCAAGCCCTGCACCTTCCTGTCAGCTGATTCCCTTGGTTCTCCTAGCAACCAGCACCTGTGCTGCCCTGGTGACTGGCAGTTGAGCCTCCCCCTTCTCACTACTAGGGGTCTCTCCTGAGCCATTTCTGCTTTTAGGTGCAGGACATCCGAGTGCTCTGCAACAGGCAGCAAGAGGGCACAGCAGCCCCC
>NW_017728886.1:195428660-195430541 GCF_001723895.1 Crocodylus porosus | reverse complement strand
GACAATTTACACCCCAGGGTACTCAAGGAGCTGGCAAGCATCATAGCCCAGGCTCTGGCATGGATCTTTGAAAACTCCTCGTGCTCTGGTGTAGTGCCTGAAGACTGGAAGAAGGCCAATGTGCTGCTTATCTTCAAGAAAGGGAGGTATCACAGGGCAGTGTCTAAGAAGCGGCCGTGATCTCTCCTAGTACCCCCTACCGTGCCAAGTTGGTGTCGATGCACCCTCGTTCTCGCCCGCCACGTCTTTGATGTTATCAGTGTTATGGGAGGCTGCCTTCTCACCCCCTTGGACATGGTCCCCCTGATGTATTCAAGTCTGTGTCCCGCCTCAGATGACTCCGTGCACTAAAGCCTTAGGGGCTATGCATGGCTCCTACCACCCCGTTACCACGCCCCAAGCCTCTCACATGTACCGGACATTGTCTTGTCAAAATTCCTTGCCGCGCCCTCATGGCACCCCCTTGCTTGCCTTACTATCACCCACGCCGTCGCGGACGCCTTTTAGGCTCATCTCAATCACCTGCACTTGGGCCTTTCTCCGCGCTCCCTGCGGATGCTCTCCGGCCTTTCTCGCGGCTGTGCCCACACCGGGGCCCTCTCTCTCTCGGTCCTGCCCGCACTGGGGCCCTGCCTCACAATCAGGGCCCAGGTGGCTGTAGCCATGCCTGGCCCCAAATTCCCCTCTTGGGTCTTAAGTGAGCGCCCTCCCTGGGGCCACTCGCTTGTACGCCCTCCCTGGGGCCTATCTCCATGCTTGGGCTCAGGTGGCTGTAGCCGTGCCTGGCCCCCTTAATCCCCTCCTCGGGTCTGCGCCTCCTGTGGGGCTCAGGCAGCCTCGACCTTACCTGGCCCTCAACGCACTGTGCCCCCTCTCAGGCCTGGGGTCAGTGCACCCCTAAATGCGGTGCCCTCTCTGGCACCGGGGTCCCCACACCGCTGTGGAGCCCCTATGAGGCCTCCTCCAACCCCTATTACCCTCACCCAGTCCTCTGGTGTAACAACAAAGCAATATCATAAGCCAATCGGCTACAACTCAAAACTAAGCCTCCTGGCTAAAACACAAACTCTAGCCCTCTGGCTGAACATCACTCAAATTCCTACCAGGGCTTTCTCCTCCCAGTACCCTTGAGCCAAAGCTATTCAGGCCATCAAGCTGCTCTAGGCTGCATATTCCAGCAGAGCTCCTTCTCCCTTGGATGTTAGTGGGGAACTGCCTGCTTGGCCTCAGTCTGGCTTGTTTATATAGGCCAGGCCCTGCCCCCTTCCGGTCAGCTGACTGAACTGTGGTCAGCAACCAGCACCTGTAACTCTTTATAGGAGCAGGGCACGAGAGTGTCCTGCGACACACCTCCCCCCTTAAGTTCATAGCTCACTAGGAGCAGGGCACGGGAGTGTCCTGCAACAGGAGGAAAGTGGAATCAGGCTAACTATAGGCCCATCAGCCTGACCTCTATCCCAGGGAAGGTCTTAGAAAAGTGTATTAAAGAGGCCATCCTTAATGGACTGGCTGATGCCAGCATCCTGAGGGATAGCCAGCACGGGTTTCTTGTGGGTAGGTCTTTCTTCACCAATCTCATTTCCTTTTACAAGCAGGTGACCTATCACCTGGACAGGGGAGAAGAGATTGATGTCATATATCTTGACTTCAGAAAAACCTTCGGTCTGGTATTCTATGATCACCTCTTGGTGAAACTGGCCAATTGTGGCCTTGGGTCCACCACGATCCACTGGCTGGGAAATTGGCTCCATTGTCAGACCCAGAGGGTGATAATTGACAGAAGTCAATCGTCATGGTGCCCTGTGACCAGTGGGGTCCCCCAAGGCTCTGTCCTTGGACCCATATTGTTCAACATCTTCATTAATGATGTGGACATTGGAG
>NW_017728886.1:195354693-195428031 GCF_001723895.1 Crocodylus porosus | reverse complement strand
ACCTACATTGAACACCTTCAAAAGTAAATTGGATGCTTATCTTGCTGGGATCCTATGACCCCAGCTGACTTCCTGCCCTTCTGGCAGGGGGCTGAACTCGATGATCTTCTGAGGTCCCTTCCAGCCCTAATGTTTGTGAAATCTATGAAATCTGTTAAATCAAGTCATAGTGAACCACTGCTTCAAATATAATTTGATTTCCTCTTCATTTTCACAGCTGAGAAGTGCCTTTCTTTCCTGTTTCCAATTATTTCAGTTTCTTCACCAGCCTTAAATGTCTGGCAAACATCACCAAATTCTGTGTAGATGAGAGGCTCTGTCCCCCCATCTCTTGGCTCATTGCATGTGACTGGTGTGGCTCCACCCTGCATGGAGTAGAAATAGACCAGGCAGCCCTGTGCCTCATCTACATATAAATTTTGGGCGTGTTCCCAGACTTGTGACAAGAATACCTGGTTTCGGTCATGAGTGGGAGGCTACTTAGCATGTGGATCGTTTGTTGGGAGATCTGGATTACAGACGCATACAGAATAGTGCTGGGCTGTGGGGTCACCATGCTTAAAATATTGTTGATACTGCTGGGGGGAAGCCCCATGAACTGTATGCTAAATCATGAGCCTTTTGGCTTTGGACTAATATCATACATAGTAGACACATCTACATGTGCTATTACTGTGCATGAATAAACTCGAGGGCTTATTGCTTCAGAGTTAATTGCCCCCAGGGGTGCCATTTGGACATCTGCCGAGGAGCAGTTAAGTCTGGATCAGTAAGCTCTTGAGTTTATTCATGAGGAACATGTGGAGCTGGGTCAGAGCATGACTGGCAGGGGGCCCTGTGGGTCAGCCTGCTAGCCCAGACCTAGCTCCCATGGCACAATATGCTACATAGGGGCTAGCTGGGGCACAAGAGAGCTTCAGTGTAGGGCTAGCTGGCAGGCAGCCCCTGCACTGAAGCTCCCTCATGCCCCAGCCAGCCCCTTCAGCATCTACACATGCACTATGGTAGAGTAAACTAGTTTACTCTAGCCCAATGGGGTGCATGTGTAGATGCTGAGACATTTACTGCACAGCAAATTAGTCTACTGTACAGTAAATGTCAGGTGTAGACATGCTCGGTTTGTATTTATATATAGCAGATACAAAAGTGCTGCTCAGAAGTATGTATGCAGAATACCTGCGCTGAAGCTTGCAGTGTTTTGCAAAAAGATAAAAATCATCAATTGCAAGTGAACTAAGCCTGTGGATACCAATACTGATTTGCATCAGTATGGGTACACTTTTTTCAAACCTGTTTATTTCATTTAGTATTTTTTTGGTCCCCTGCATTTCAAGTTTAACAACATTTTACTGTATTGTGTTGCTTTCGTAGCTTGATTTCACCTAATTCTGAAATGTAGTATGGATTGTTTAATTAATTTTTTTTGCATTCTAATTTTTAAATTAGCTTGTCTGCTCATAACTGAAACCAACTTTGAAAAATGCTATCTTGGGTAGAGACATTTGACCCACTGATTATTTTAAATATTGTAGGGGAAGAAAATTTGTCTGGATAACGCCATTTACACAGGACTACCATATTAATCAGGCGTTATGTTGAAAAACAGCCAAATATGGTAATGATATCTTCAGGAACTGTAGTGCCACTGTTATAGTAACCAAGAGGTCACTTAACGATTCCTATAGGAGATGTCCTTTTACCATGAACTCATTACATTTTATGGTAAAGTGTCTTTGTCATGTTCAAGACAAAAATGCTACATTTTGAGTGTGTAGTTGCAAGAGGAAATAAAATAATTTCAAAGCCCTTGTGGCAGATGACAATTCAGCAGTGTTTGTGAAATACTTTAACTATCTATGGCTTGGTGTTCTGGAGTTTAATAGAAAATGTAAACACTAAGGTTAATTAGTGTATGGTAAAGATGAGCAAGAATGCCTGAAGCTTGCTTGTCAGTTATTTGCCATCTGTAATCCAAACGACACCTCCAACTGCATAAGAGGCCAGTTGTAGTTCTGAGGCAATGGGAAAGGCTCAGTTTCATGAGTGTTCATGTTGTTAGCTGCCGTGTCTCTCGGCACTAATATCCTTTTTTTAAAGCATGGCTTACAGTGAGGCCATATCAGTTTGTGACAGCTGACCATTGCAGAGACCCCAAATCATTTTACTTAATTTCCTGTTAAAAACATTAATCTTGGGAAAACTTTCACCCTTTGACTATTTTACTCTTATTTGCATGCTTCTGTTTTTGTTCTGACATGACTATATCCATTAACAACAGCATGCTGTCAGAATATTTCTTGTCAGCTGTAAGATGAGTTTCCCTCCCCTTCTTTCTCTCTCTCTCTCTCTTTTTACAGTAACCTATAGGAAGCCTAAAACCAGATAATGTGACTTCTTCATTTTACCAAATTGTGTTTATTCTACATGCATGCATGAGGATGACAGTAAGCTTGTGTAGCTATAAAAGCAAATTAAATGCAGTACATCTGGACTATAGTTTTTAGCTTTGCCACTTTCTGAACTTGAGGAATTCTTTTAGCTTCCTTCTATTTTTATTTCCCCTTAGATAAAGGTGGGTTAATAATTCTTACCTATCGCACAGGGCTCATGAAAGGCTTAATTCAATAAACACATTTTTTTTGCATACAGCATGCATCCTTTTCTTAAAATGCAGTTGCTGAAAATTGGGTTCCACGTTATGAGTGAGACAATACAGTAATAGTAGTTCTAGCTTCTGCCACAGAAAAGCAAATGTGCTGCGCTGAACATGGAAATCTTTAGCTGTTGTCCATGGACACTTTTTCTTCCCCTCCAGCAGAGATGCCTTCTGCAGAAGCAAGGAAAGCTCTTTTTTCTTCTTTTTTCTTCATTCTGCTTTTCAAAAACAAGCCTAGTACTAGGCAACAAAACACTACTCAATATTGTTTACTTATTCAGGCATGTGTAGCATGTGAGACAGTACAGCAGGGGCAGGCAATTATTTTGGATGGAGGGCCGCTTACCAAGTTGTGGCAAGCTGTCAAGTGCCACATGGGTAGCCCCGCCCCTTGACAGCTACCCCGCCCCCTTGTCACCATCTTGGGGCAGAGTCAAAGACATTAAAAGTTGTTGTCCATTAGTGTCATGTGACTTTGCACTCCATAGGGTAGATTTTAAGAGATTTTATAGATTTTAAGCATGATGATCCAACCAGTTATTTATCCACTTTACAGTAGTTTCACATAGACTATCAGTGAGGAAAGAGAAAGAAAGGAGAGACTCATCCTTTCTGAAGAAAGCCCACATCCCATTTGAGATCTTGTTAGGATATGTGATTTCTGGGATCAGAGATAAAATTCCGCAGACCCTAATCATGCAACTGCTGCTGCATCCCTGATTCAAGGCTCCCCACACCGGGACTTTCAAAGGGCAACACAGAAAGTGTAGTATCAGGTATAGTTCCCCAATGCTGTACTTCCTGTGGTGCCCTTTTAAGCTGTTGGTGTTAAAGCAAGGGACAGCTGTATCCGAGAACCTGCTGCCAGGGATCAGTAATCCATGGGCTCCATCAGGGAGCAGCCTCAGATTCAGGACACATGTTGCATGTTTAATTTAAAGTGAAATACAAACTAGACACAAAGATGATCCATCTTTTGAACATTTTTGTGACTGGCTTGTCATTTTATCCTAACATGAATTGCTTGAATCAATGACCTGTTACAATTTATCATATGATCGTTATGTAATATCTGCTGGGGGCCTATGTAGCCAAGATTCTGAAAAATAGTTGTTTGAAGTATCTTAATTTTCTGCTGCTGAAGCTGAGGGGATGATTTTCATAGGCTGGGTGCTCAGCACTTTCTGAAAATGTATCTCAGGGTAGGCACCCAAAATCACTAGCCACACTTGAAAGCTTTAGCTTTGAGAGGAAGGGCCATTCACAATTAATTGAGCTAGCTGCTGAAGGTCAGGTACCCTTGCTAGTATATACAATCTTCCAGATCTTTTCTGAAAAAGGTGATGGGCATTTTTAGCAACATTGTAACCTAAGGGTGAAGGGATGCATAGTTAATGCTGACTGAGCTGGGAAACATTTAGAAAATTACTGCAAAGATCAATGCATACAGATCTTCCATGTGTAGCTGTAAAAGATATACTTTTTTTCTTTATTTATTATCATATTGCTGCCTTTTCAAAGTGTGCAATTCTTGTCTGTAAACAGGAAAACATCAACTAGGTCAAACAAGCTTGCTAAGTAGATCGAGTTGAAAAAGGAAAAATGGTTTTATGAAAAAATTACCAGGTTCTTTGGGTGAATCAGATACCTTTTTTTAAACCAACTTAAGTAGTTGGGAAAAAATATTTAAGCAAGCTTTCGGGTTTAAAAACCCTTTGTCAGGCTAAGGAAATTTCTGCAGCTGGTGTGTGCTCTTCCTGGATGGGATGAATAGTAAAGAAGCCAGAGGCTGGGCTGGGCTGCATGCAGAACAGGCAGTCAGTGAAGATGTAAATTAAGGAGTCAGTGGGTGAGAGACAGGCTGGGTGGCGGGTGGGAAGAAGGGGGATGAATGTAGCAGTTAAATAGTGGAGAGGTACCTGGGGAGTCAGATGTCAGGCATGTTATAATGTGTCATAAATCCAATGTCTATATTTAGTCCAATGACATTTAAATTTTTTCTATTTCCCAAAAATTGTAAAAATCCAGGAATATTTTCTAATTTTTTAATGTTTCATTTTCCTTCTTTGCCTTTCCCACAGTGGAATAAATGATTATTGAGGTGGTGTTTAGGTTGATTTGTTTTACCTCCAAATGTGTGAGGGTAACAGAATACAGCTGTGAGTGTTATACACAAGCATACCTGTGCATATGTTGGTTGAACACCACCGCATATGTCAGTAGTGTTCAACCAACATCCAGCAATTCCTATGGTCCCCTTAGTTCTCTATGCATCTCTCTATATACTTAAGTCCAAACCCTAGTTACTCTTCCAATGCAAATAATCTTGACCTCTCTCAGATTACTCCCATGAGTTACTGGAATATATCCTGGTCATTTGTGTTGGTAGAACAGTAGGGAGGAGATGTGTAATTGTAGAGACACAGGGAAATGGCTGGAGGACATTGCAATGCCAGAGCCACTGCCTCTGCTTGCACCTATAAGGTTTCTGTCGAGGCAGGACTACTCACCACTGAGGCTTCTACCCAGGTCCAGGTTTGGTGCTGTGGGGATTGCAGCTTGCAGGTTCCTTCCAATGATGGCCAGGTGGGGGAGTGGCCGCGGTATGAACGGTGCCTCTTGGTGGTGTCTCTTAGGAAACGGGCAAGAGAGCTACAGGAGGAGGCAAGGCTCTGAAGCATCCTCTGCTATGAGGTGTTCATCGATTTGATGGCTTGCAGTTGTCAGTTAGTTGCCTTTACCTTTCATGGTTTTCCTGTGCATGCTGTTGTTGCCAAATGGCTGCTAGTGTAGCTTTATCTATCTGCCTTAGACCAGAAAGGGAAGTTCTAGGGGATGATTGAAGTGAAATGGAGGCCATTATGAAATATGGAGTGGACTTAAGTCCATGAAGTAGCCCCCTTAAATTGTCAAAGTACTGGATATATGAACTGTCCTTAGGGGTACATCGTACAAATACTGTTACACACTCACATCAAACTGGGGTCTCAATGTCAGCAAAGAGACAGCATGCACATTATTAAGAAGCATAACGAAAAGTATAATGTATAGATAGAAGGGTGGTGATGTAGTATTTTAATGCAATGTATTTCATTTTTGAAAATGGAAAAATGATATGGTCTCCACAGAACATGTGAAAAAGTCCCTAATGTGTTTAGAATGTTTCTTATATTCTTTCTTCTGTTTCCATAATAGATTTTGTATATTTATGACAACTTCTACATGGACTGCAAGAATGAGCAAAATATATACAGTGTAACAAACATTAAAATAATAGTAAAATTCTTCTTATTTTACTAAGGCCTACTCTTTACTCAATAAAAATTAATCTAGTTTATCCAATAGAGTGCAGTACTGTACTGCAGTCTTTAGGCAGTATAAAGCTCAAACAAGCCTTTTGAGTAAGGTTTGAATAGCACAGTTCTAATCTGTTGAAGTGCTACAGAAGAAAACATCATTCTTAGGAAGTCTTTGACATCCAAATTCTTTAAAAATATGTTGGTGAGTGTAAGTTGTTATGGTATCCTTGTATTTTAGATTTTTTCTAATTTATTGACATTAGAGTGATATGTTGACCTGAAAAGATGAGATAATACAAATATGCCAGTACAGCATATTTCTCTATTATTTGTCTTACCCGTGTTAAAAATGTATACCTTGATAATAAAATACTTACCCTCCAATTTAATGCATTTTGATATTTTCATACAAGACATGCTCTAAAGTGCTAAATATTAATAATATAAATATGCTGAGGATCTTAACTATTACTGTGCAGAAGTTATGGCAACATTTTTGTATTAACATTTAGCCAGTTTTATCATGTAGATAAGCTAAAGTGTATTTAGTTTACTCTGACCCAAAATTGTAAACATACTTGAATGACTAAAGATGCAGGAAGTACCTCTTAGGCATCTTGGCACTTCTGAAAATGCTAAATTGAGGGAAATAAAGATGAGGTAGATACCCTTAGCACTTCTGAAAATCAGCATCCTTAGGCTTGTAAAAACCTTGGCTCAAATGCTTTTTCTGTTAGAACACATTTGTACCAGTGCCTCTAAGCTAAAAAGAAAATATGTGCTTCTTCTCTGATTATAAATATCTCGTATTTTACCTAATAATTTGGTCATATAGGGAAGTATTTTTGTACAAATATCCTGATATAAACTTGGTGTTCCAACAGTTCATGTGTGGGTGAGAGTGTGCACAATCAATCTGATTGTTAGCCTCCTGTGTTTTACAGATCTATTTAGACCTGTTCAGAACAGACCCTTTGAATTATTAGACCAAGTTTCTGTATGAAAATGTCAGGTTTGATGTTCTAAGTAAATGCTAGTACTCATGAAACATGTAAAACTACTACCCTTAGGGACTACACTTCTCTGTCCACAAAACAGTTTTAAGCATGTGCTATACACAAGTTTAGCACATAGTATGGCAAACTTCTCCACACTGAATATTTAGATGGCCTGTTTAGATTCCATTTAGAAACACGGTGTTGCATTTGTACGGTAGAAGGAGTATTTATGACCATTCCATGAATGCAAGTCACTCTAAACTGAGGGCATGGCTGTATCAAGTGTTGACATCTTGTGTAACAAATGCAAATTATATGCATGAAAAAAGAAAAATGGCATTTTTTATGTATTGAGCAAGCAGATAGTATATTCAGTCCCATCAATTTTTAATGACTCAGGATAAGACTATTTGAACTTCAAGTTGCATTGTATTAAAATATCAGACATCTTGCAGGATGTCACCAATCCAGTGAGTTTCATTAATTAAATATACTTACTGATTAGTGATTTACCAATATTGAGTTCCCTATGCAAAAAGTCAATGAAGAGTTTAAGTTGACTGCCTTTCCCAGCAGCAGCGGTGTGGTGCAGCATGGCTCGGCCCTGGCCGGCTGGCACCCAGCGCTGCCTGCGCCAAAATGTGTGGGCCCAGCCTGGCTCAGTGAGGTGCTATGTGCCTTCGGGCAGCTCCAGGCCTTATAGACTGTCACTCAGGGCCCCATGCCACTTGCAGGGACTGTCTGTCATGCCTGGCTGGGTTCTGCATGCACAGAACCAGCCCAGCCTGACGGCACATTGGGCTCGTGCACGCAGGACCCAGCCCAGCGCAACATGCAATCCCTGCAAACAGTGCCAGCCCCTGGGTGACAGCCCAAGCAACCTGGAGCTGCCTGAAGGCACATGGCAGTACGCTGCACTGGGCCAGGCCCACGCTATGTGGCACAGGCAGCTGGGAGATTATTTATGAGACAAAAACACAAATATCAATGACAACAAGAATTAACACATAAGTAACAGCATAACCAGCACCTAGATATTAAGCCTTACAGTTTTACACACATACATATGGAAATAGGTACCAAACAGGGTCCACTCACCTGCTATATCCCAAAAATCTCAGTTGACTCCCACTCTACTCTCAGATAACACTAAACCTCCTAGGAAGTGGGAGAATGAGACCCTTCGCTTGATCACTCTTCAACCCTTATACCTTTCTTTAGCTGAGGATCTTTGAGGAGCAAGTTCAGTCAACAACAGTCAGTCAAAAACAGTCAACATGAGAAGTCTCAAACACCACACATACCAAAACCCAACAACCAGCTGGAACTACACACAGTCGTTTGGTCAACATCTTTTATACTATCCAATCATACCATATTCTTTAGCCAGTCATTGTTCTTTCTTACCTATAATCATCTTGTCAGTCAGACATCTGATACATTTCTCTCTGTCTCTCTCCAATCATCTTTCAGACCACCTCAGTCAGGTAGCTGTCAATTATCTTGCACTTTTCCAACACTTATTTCTAGGAAGTGTGTATGTGCCAACTAATGTCATTGGGCAGATTTTCCTAACCAGTCAAAAGTTCAAATATTCCAGCAATTTCTGGAGATTACATCAATATAGGCACATCTGCACATGTGCAAACCATCAGTAACCATCAAACTGAAAACCAGAGGCTATACCTTTCGTGGTGCATGTGTTTGGGGTTCAACCTAAAGCTCTGACCTGGAGAAACTTCCTAGTTATTTGCTCCTGGCTTTTGTTACTCTTGAAAAAGGTTTCTCTCTGTCATTGCATGACTGTTTCTAAGAAGCAGACACGACAACCTCCATAGGCAATATTCCTTGAGGAGTAGTAAGACAATGGCATAAACAAGGAGACTTGGCCATCTAAAATATAGAGGGGAGCACAGCATGAAAGGAATATGATTAAGTATTGGACTGATATTTGTAGTGATGTGTTCTGAAGTATCTAGTACTTGTAAAGGATTATAGTAGTGCAAGAGCTCTACATCAGTTAAAACTTCTTGTTCTGATAAAGCTATGCAGTGCTCTAGAACAATGGTGCTTGATCTTCAGGCCCCACAGGCCAGATAAGTGACATGGGACTTGGGTCAGATCAGGCCTTGCACTGCCTCTGCCCAGACCCCTACATCTGGACTGGCCCTGTGCCATCCCTATACAACTCCACACCACTCCCACTTCCCAGTATAGAGGCTCAGTGCTGACCCCACACACCAGGATCAGACTCAGGGGTCCCATGCCACCCTGCCCAGCCCTGCCTGCCAGGATCAGGCCCCATGCACCACAGAGTCTTGCTATCCAGCCTGCAGGGCTCCCTGCAGGGCTGGAAATTTGTCAGCATAAAAGTGGTACCACTACTCTCCCATCTCCAAGGAAAGCCCCATTGACCAGATGACCTGACGTCAAGGACCGGATCTCGCCTGCAAGCTGGTGTTAAGCACCTCTGCCCTAGGACTGAGGAAGACATTTGCTTATGTTACAATATTTAATTTCCTTCATAGTTCATGTCACTGGAATTTAGTATCAGAGATTCAAGTGTCTTTTTAAACAAATTTGATTTCCCTGTTAAGCTTATGGGCACTCACTACTGAATATGTTGAAAAACAAGTTCTTGAACTTGACTTCTAGATTTCCTATTATCAAATCTCAGTGGTTACAGCTACACGTGCCATTAATGTGATGTGATAAAAGCCAGCGCAGTTTGTGCTGGAGTCAGCTGCTCCTGGGTGCAGCATCTGTATGTGTGCTCAGGACTGCAACACTCTGAGCTGGGGCAGAGCAGCCCCAGGCTGGCAGGGGGTCAGCACTGGGCTCTGGGTGGTGGCATCGGGGGACTGACTGGGGCATGAGGGTGCTAAAGTGCAGGATAGGCAGCAGGCCGCCCCCACACTCGTGCCCTAGAGAGCTCCTGTCACTGTCTACATGTGTGTTTCAGCACATATAATACTCTGCTGTAAGATAGTCCCTGACAGTACTATTCTACAATAGAGTTAGTTAGTTTACTGTGCCCCAATACTGGTGCATGTGTAGACAGTGACAGTTTACTGAGAAGCCAAATAGTCAACTCGGCAGTAAAGCACATTTTGTAGATGCACCCAGTATCTGCTTTATCTCTTATCTGCAGTAGTTTTACAGCAGAGGGACTAATGTTAGTGGATATGCTTTTTATTATATGCTTGTGTAAATGTTGGGTTTACTTGTGGGTTTTAGGGATTGAAAGTCAGTCTTTCTGAAAGGACAAGACATAGTCCCATCTGTTATAAATGGCGCAATATCAGATACTAAAGTAATGTTGCTACATTTTAAAGTACAAGGAATGTAGTATGTTGTGTTTTTATTCAGTAATGGTGAAGTACTGGTAACAGATTGCTCATAATTGTGGTATACTTTACAAACTGTAAAATCCATTGTGCTAGTTTATAGACTCTTCTCTGAGGTTGTTTGAGGGGTAAGTGGAAATGCCTTAAAATTTGTTTTCAATACACTGCAGCATTTCCTGGCATGTACACATGGATTGGCTGTCTCCAGATAACTGATTTTTTTTTAAAAAGAGATGTTGTTCAGTTCCTCCATTGGTATAAATTTACACTGCTCTACTAAGTTCAGTGTCACTATGCTAGTTTAACAAAGCTGAAGTTCTGCTCTGATATTTATTTCCAAAATACATGTATATATGTATAACAATGTGCATGGCATTATCCTCATTTGGCTTATTCTTCTTGACATTTTTTATGTACTTTGGTATGTGTCTTAATTAAGAAAATGAGTTTAGATATTCATTATGAGATTTATCATTCAGTGAGATGATTTTGAATATAATTACAGAGACAGGAATGCAAATAGTCTTGGATTCTCCTTGTTTAATTGATATAGAAAGTCATACTGCATTCACAACCAACTGCAGAGCTAATAAGACTCCAAGACTGATTTGTCGTCATGGATTATGTTCAGTTCTACACCTAAAACAGGTCAATGTAAAATAAATAATAGATACATAACACAAGTCGGTGACAGAATAACATGCCGTCTTCAGAAAGCCCCATAAAGTACTTACATCTGTTGAAGGACTGACACAGTATTGTGTCACACAAGATATTGATTTTAAAAAAACCCAAACATCTGAATCATGTCAGTCATATTGCAGCTGGGAATGTAAATATCCATAACTTTACATATTGAGACTGCTCTGAAATGTACTGGCAATCTGTTATATTTTGAGTGATGGCTCAACCTTATCGCTTGGTTTTTCATGATTTAAAAAAAGTGCTACTCATCTCTGTCACATTCTGTTCAGGATAAAAGGCTTTTCACTTTTCTTAGCAAGAATCAGACAGAATGCTGCTGGAACACAGAGAATATGCTGCTGTCTGTTCAAAATACAGCCTAATGAGCCAGACTAAATATAGTGGACTATAGAGCTCCGGAAAAATGTGCTTTTGATGGATCTGTGGATCAGCTACAGCTTTAACTTCTAACTAGTTTCATTTTTCATCTTTACAATTTCCATTTCCCCTTTTTGTTGATATAAATTACATTTCAATGAATGGACTCTCCTGCATCTGTGACAGTTTTGTGTGCTCTGATAAGGACACCGCGGATCTGGCTCTTGTCCTAGTCATAATTTTTTCATGTTTTTTTCTCTCTTAGTCGCGACCTATTCCCTCACACCTCACTTCAGCAGTAGCAGAGAGTATCCTGGCTTCAGCCTGTGAGAGTGAAAGCAGAAATGCTGCAAAAAGGATGCGACTGGATAGACAGCAGGTACGATGTTATTTGTGGGGTCTACCTCATCCATATCTATAATTAAGTAAAATCAAGATAATTTGCAATTCTTGTTACATGAAGGAATGGTGCATGTCAGATATGTCCTGTTAGCTAGATTAATTAAATGTTTATTGATAGTTAAATAAATATGTGCACTATATGAAAATGCCTTATAGATTTATATACATATGGGGTCAGCATATCTACTGTACATGTATGGATAATATTGTACATTAGTATGTATTGTATACTCTATATATAATGTGTGTACCCATAGTACCTACATATACATATGCATGCATGTTAACATGTATAACATGCAGCATAATGTATATAAAACTTAAAATATAAACTATATGTATATATGTACATGTACACACACAAATCTTTTTCTGTATATTTGTAAAGATAACAAGTATTCTGATAAACTACGTAATTTGTATGATGTACTTCAAGTAGAAAGGTTACTGGATTATTTCCAAAACTATAGTGTGCTCTCAGGTTCCTTGTTAATCAGCGTCTTAACATCCGTATCAATTATTTGTCCATATATGATTCAGTATCTAGCATACTGCACGCTAAATTAAACTATTGCTTTTATTTGCTGAAAACTGCATGTTTCCTTTCTTAACTTCTTGAAACAAAAGTGGCAGTCGGTTGTAAGGTTTTGGGTATTAACTGCTCTAATGACATGTCTGATGAACTTTTCTTGTACACAGTTTTTGGAAAAGATGGACATTTACCCCTTAGAAACAGCCTGCAGCCTTTTTTGACACATGTTTCTAGAGAACTGGAGTTTGGAATTATCTTTACAATGCTGTTAGCTGGGACACTGGAAATGGATATCACTATGTCACTTTTTTATGTATTTTGTCTTTTGTGATACTTTCATTAATGCCATGGAAATGCCTTAAGGTTTACAGATTTTAGTGAAAGTAAAACTAAAAAAAATCACACTTTAAGTACAGTGTTGGTATTGCTAAAATTGATTGTGAAGATTTTATGACTTGGCATCAAGTCTGATCATAAAGAAGAATAGGTATCAAATAATTCTCTGCAAAGTGCTTCTCTCCAAGGTATGAAAGGACAAATGAAATAATCTTTAAAGGTTTAGGCAGTGGCAGATCTTGGTGTCATAAAGATATTTGCCAGGTTTAAAAAAATTCTTTCACCTGAAAGTGTTGGTACCGGTGACTGCAGTTTCATTTCAATCTAAAATTCATAAAGTATAGCACTTGAAGCCCCTGATTAATTATGTAAATGGAAAAGCAGGTAGCCAGTGCAATAAAGACTTGTTTGGTTTATGGTATTTTTCCAGTCCTATCCATATACTTTGTTATCTTGGGTTTTTTTAAAGCAGGAACTTGCAAAGCAGCTGCACCTACAATGCATACAGCATCATTATTCAGGGCTGCCAAATGTCAGTTCAATAAAAAATGTTGTTTTATTTGTCCTCAAATTATTTGTGAATCCAGGTCAATTTTGCTGAATAGTTCTTACTGGAAAAAATGCAGCTAGATTCATAGACTAATAGAAAAATAAGGCTGGAAGGAACCTCAGGAGGTCTTCTTGTATACCTCATAACCTAGTCTTAAAATTGCATGAGCAATCCACATCCACAACTACCAGTCACAGTACCTGAGAACATCAAGAACACCCTAACTTACCACAGGTAAAGCAGGGAGGCAGAGGCACTGCAAGGACAGGGAGAAGTTTGTTAAAATACACTCAAGAGCCAATGAAAAGTGCCCTGCCCCCTACTACAGAGAAAGGCAAAAACCCTCACAATCCATGGCAGTCTGACTGTGGGGTAAAATTCCTTCTTGGTTCTAAATGTGGCAATCAATCTGACCCTGAGTGGAGGAGCAGGACTCTCTAGCAAATTATCTCTGTCTTTTCTGTTTTTTCTTTCTTTTTTTTTCTTTAAGTCCTAGCAGAGCCACAGGCATACCCCAGTCAAAATTCCCAGCCATGGCAGCAACAGCAGTAGAAGGACATAAAGGAAGGAAAATAAAAACCCCTAACACCTGTAGCAAGAGAGGGGATAAAACTCCTTCCCAGGCCCATGTGGCAATTAACAGATCCAAGAAGCATGGAAAAAAAGTCAAAAGCCTCCACTCTGTACTGAGGTTTGGATAGCACAAGCAGAACTCCATGCATCACAGACCCTAACCTAGGATTTGTGTTTCTGTCATCCTATCCCCTCCATAACCTTGCCCCAGCAATTTAAACTTGTTTCATTATCAAGCCAGTTATAGTTTCCAAAACATCTGTGGAATCCCAACTGTTGCTTCTTACAATCCACTCCAGGATTTGCTACTCCTAATCATCACTGAACAATGCTTATCCAACCTATTCTTGAAAAACTCCAGTGAAGGAGACCCCACAATTTCCCTAAGTAGTTTATTCCACTTCATCAGTGCTCTAACAGTGAAGACTTTTTCTCCTGTTATCCTGTCTAAAACTACTTTGCTGCAATTTTAAGTCATTGCTACACATCCTAGTAGCAGTGAGGAAGAAAAGATGTTCTTCCTGTTCTTTGTGGCAGCCCACTAAATATCTGCTATCTCTTAATCACTTTGTGCAAGCTGAACATGATTAGTTTAAGATTCACTAGCCTGCTGAAGAACAAATTACTCTCTGAGCCTGTAGGTAGGACACTCACTTGACAGGAGAGACACCTTTGTTCCAGGCTCTGCACCAATTATTGTTTAATTATTTATACAAAGTACAACAACATGAAGAAGTGAAATTGGGAGCACTCAATTTCACAATATATCAGGGTGCTTTCCTGGTGGTTTGGGCACTGTCCTAGAAGGTGGCTGACATATTCAAATCCATATAGGCAGAGGAGGTAACTAAATCTGGGGCTATACACATGCTCAGAAAATCTTGAAGAATTCCTGGTAGAAATACTTATGTGGAGATACTTGAACAGACATTCAATTTATAAGCCCCTGAAGAGCAAAGAGCTTTTAATGCTAACGTTGCACAGCCAGGAGGCTGTGCAAGTTCCATCAGTCTGCCTGTAGACAGATGGCACCAGTTCACAGGAAAGTCCTGATTGGCTGATCCAGATTGCTGCATGTGGCCTGGGTCTCCTACAGTCTAGTTGAAAGATATTGGATAAAATGGTCATGTCATCATCACTACCTCCTCCAGTTTTTGCATCTAGCCTTTAAGCTCATTTGCTTTCCTGCAGCTGGCCAATAATGAAACATCTTATTTTGTATACAATTAAATTCATTTTGTTTTTAATTTGGTGGGGGAAAAAACCAAAAATGCAAATTGTGTTTTTATAGAATTAAGTTCTGTTCTTCAGTTTAGCAACTAGCCCTAGTCATAACTGCAGTATTCCATTCTCAATGTCTACCACTTACTCTTGATTTATTTGCCCACATATACTAGCAGGGTCTCAGGCAGAACTCTCAGGCAGTAGAACTTAGTCGGTAGATGAGGTTGTGGTATTGACATAATTACGTTATCAGTTATCCCAGGGAGACCTTCAGAGGCAAACATAGAGCAGCACAGAAATCAGGTAGTCATGTGTGAAAGGAAGATTGCTGAGAGTAGCTGGTGAGAGCATTCATCTAGCTGTTTCCCTTGGTCTCAAACTTAAGGACCCTTTGATTATTACAGTCTACTCTCCTGCAAACCCATTGTGGGATTTTACCATTTCTTTTTCAGAGAAATCAGTTTGCCCTGGGATACAAAGTGAAATTTGCATTCTTAACAACAGCTTCTCAGAGTATGGTCTATTAAGTATTTGTGTGTAGCTGTGTCACTCATAGATAGTGTGTGTGTATGTGCGCACGCGCACGTGCGCGTGTGTGTATTAAACACACACATGGGATTTTTGAAGGAGCCTTAGGGGGTTAGTCAACCAGATCTCATAGAAATCTGATAGGAGTTGAGTACTTAACTCCTTTAGGCTCTATAGATAATCCTGGCAATAGTTGCTATATATATATCCAGCTATGCAGAAAATGTATATGCATCTATGCTGAAAACTGCCCAAGGCATGTCTATGGGAGTTATAAGGGTTGTGAAGTTGACAGTGTGCATTTTGAAAAGATAGGATGTTCCCATTGCTTGGGGCCACATCTGCTTGGAATATGGAAGAGACTTAGGCCTCTTCCCAAACACTTTAGGAAGTCTAATAAAATCAGACTTGGTGGTAACATCAGCCAGCAGTTGTACCTGACCCCATTCCCTGGGACATAAATGAGGGTGGGTTCTTGAAATTAATTTCTTTGCTCTTATAGGCTGTTCTGGGTGCATTATGTATGGACCTCAGATTGGAGTCTGAAATCTTAAATATTTTACTTTTCAAAATAATTCATTTTAAAATGAGTTAACAAAGAGTGTTAATTTTAGTAACGACTCTGATGAGCAATCAGTTCAAGAACTATTTAGCAGAAAGAGCTAATTCACAAGCCAAATTAAAGAAAATCTCCAATTGTATTATTCAGTTTTTCTTAAAGACTTACAGAATCATTGACAACCTTAATGTATTTTGTTCAAATGTATTACTACAGAAGGCAAAGAATATAAAAGTATTTGAGGTTTTTATTCATATACTATCCATATGTGGCTTCTTATCCACTAAGGAAAGAAAAATGCTTCGGTAGTATATAAACAGCTCTAGAAAGATTCAGACTCAGTCTGTGTACTTCTTTGATGTGACAGTGACAAATATTATATTTTATAAGCAACTACCTAGTTGTATTCTTGATAAAGGATGAAAGTTTCCCTGATATGGCAAAGTACTTACATGTTGTTTTGTTTTTTTACCTGAAGGAGGGAGGAATCATTAAGGTCTTCCTTTGCTTAAAACTCAGCAGTCATGTTCCTGCATTTTGCTAAATCAGGACTTAAATGCTTTCCCTTCAAACTAATATTTCAAGTTAAGATGGGCAAAACTGATCTGCGGGAAGTAGCTACCTGTTTCAAAAATTGGTGATTTATTAAAATCAGGGTCATAATGGGAAACTTGTTTCAGCTTTTACTAAGGATATTTCCATAGTACCCAGCATCTTTCCATAATGCTTGAATGTGTGATAATAAAGCATTGTCAGTTGCAGAGATATTTATTCCTGTTAATATAAATGTTAAGGTATTGTAGTTGAAGTCAAAGTGCTTTAGGTGTTTAATTGTGTTAAATGTTATACTGCTCTTTTTAGCTTGAATACGTGTAGGTTATTTTGAGGTACAGTTAACATGGTTGGCCTGGTATGTGAATAAATGTAGAACTGCTACATGTAAAGTACATATTACCTGACTTCAGAGTATTATAGTTTACATTTATTTTAATCTTTCAGATATTAAAGTGTGCAACATGCAAAATTCCACTGTGTTGATAGGTTTATATGTTCTAACTGCATATATTTATTCTTTACTGCCCCTACACTAGTAACTGTCAAAAGAAGAAAAAGCTTATGGACAAGGTATGCAGGTCTGTCCAGTTGGCCCAGAACTCAGGTCGGGAAGTGGTGTACAAAGGTAATAGAGAGGTTGTTTTCTATTATCGTGGTCCTGCCTCAGATCAGTTCAAGATCAGTTCCTTGGCCTGGGACTAGCCAGAATTGACCAACTGTGTACTATATTTTGAGGGCTTCTCTAGCATATGCTGATGCCAAATGGCCACCAGGATCTCAGACTATAGCAAAGGATTTCACGGTTCTTTTTATCTTCTTCTGTAGAAGCAGGCAGACATCCTTGCTGCTGCTACATTAGTGTCCTGTGTCAGCTCTGCACTAATGAAGGATAATGCTAATGCTAGGACAGTCTTTCCAGAGCCACTATAAAGCTGGATCAGGAGCCGTATTCCAATGGTGGAATATGGTGCATAACAGTTACATTGTACGAGAAGGTCCTGTATTGCTGTGAGCTAGACGGTGTTGAATGAAACTTAGTACAGAAATACCTTTGCATATATACCTTGCATATAGTAAATAGCATGTTGTGGTGACAATTATTCAACACCTGATAAAATCTGCCAGCACGACCTTTGGCATCTCTGAAATCATATCTTCAGTTATCATGACAGCAGGAACCAAGCCAAACTTCTTGTCTACCAGCCTGTTGTCATCCCTCCCCTATTGGATGTGTGCGAAATTTGGATAACATATCAAAAACACCTGAAAGCTTTGGAACATTATCATCAGTGAAGTCTTTGGAAAATCTTCCATATCAGTTGAAAGCACAGAAGAACAAACACCAGTGTTCTGGCTCAGGAAAGCGCTACCAGCATTGAAGCCGTGTTTATATAGCACCAGCTCCATTGAACAGGATGTGTCATAAGAATGCTGACAACTAGTTCCCAAAACAGGTCCTATACTCCCCACTCACCAATGGTCACTGCTGTAAAGATGGGCAAAAGAAGAGATTCAAGGACACTGTGAAAACCAATCTGAAGAAATGCAATATTAACATCAGTACCTGGGAGTCCCAAACACTGACATCCCCAGTGGTGCTGTGATATACTACCAAGCATTGATCATTTGAAACAAACTCACCTCACTATGGAAGCAGATAGATGAAAGAGGCAAAAAGGAAAACTACAATATCGCTAGGATCTACTCCTTACTTCTGAACTATTTGCCACCTCTGCAGTCAAACATTTAGATCTTGAACGGCCTCCTCAGTCATCTATGGACTCTATGACTTCTCTGTTTTCTGGCTGACTGTAATCCTTTTATCTAGGGACTGCTGACAACAACAATTCTTTGTGTTAGGCACTAAATTATGTCTAGGTTGACTGGACTGATGGAGAATAGTTGTGTGTAGCAAACTATGAAATAGACTGTTACTTCACTAACCCCACAGGGCAGGCAATCTGTATAGAAGTTAAGGTGACTGTTGGCAGAATCACCTTTTGTGTGCAACTCCCCCAAAAGGGTTGCCTGCTGTTCCATCTTTGCTTGTTTAGGTGCTCTGGATTTCAAATCTCAGCTATGGTAGCATTGCTTTGGGATCTCAACTTTTAGCCATTTCTGATTTTCTGTTATTTTAGTGATTTGAGGGGAGTATACATTAAAGTCATAAACTACTGCAAGACCGTTTCAGGCTGGACATAAGGAAGAATTTCTTTATTGTCCGAGCCCCCAAGGTCTGGAATAGCCTGCCATCGGAGGCACCTACACCTACACCTGCACCTACATTGAACACGTTCAAGAAAAAAAATTGGATGCTTATCTTGCTGGGATCCTATGACCCCAGCTGACTTCCTGCCCTTCGTCCGGGGGGCTGGATTCAATGATCTTCCGAGGTCCCTTCCAGCCCTAATGTCTATGAAATCTGTGAAAGAAGCATGAGCTGCTTTTTATAAAACTATGCCAGGAACTCCATAAGGACAGCCTAGACCACTTTGGGGATCTGATTCTCAGTGAGAAAAGTGTGCTGAGGGTTAGTTTCAGGATCCTGTCAAACAAAAAGCAGAGGCTGTGGCCCCTGGGGAGTCTCCCAAAACTTGTGAATGCTCTAGGCCTTTGGGGGAAGGTAGAAACATTGCCCTTCCCTCACCCTTCACTCCTAATGGAAGAAGAAATGCTGATTTATTTTCTTTGCTTCTGTATGCCACTGACATTCCTATGGGAGTTCCTGCCCCCTGCCTCTTATAAAAGTGAGAAGAACTCATTCCCCAAATGGGGAAAATAAAGAAATCAAAACAGTTATGAGGAAAAACAATAGTGGATCCCACTTTGATCTTACCATGTAGGCATGGTGCACTCTGAGCTTACAGCCTGGACAATATAGGCTCTGGGCTACTGGGTAGGTTCTGGCTTGAGTCCCTGCTTTTGCATGGCTCCAGATGCCAGGAGATAAATGCTATTGCAGTTTGCCCTTCCCTTCCCTCCTCCTTCCACTGAATTGAGCAGTAGGGGAAAAGAAAGCATGAACAGTAGCAGCAGCACTTACCCATTGAGCTCTAGGTCTACTGGAAAGCAGGGGCTTTTGCAACACATCCAAAGGGGGAATGCAGCTGCACCATTGCACTGCCTCTGGATCCACCCCTGGCTTAAATATAATCTGTCTTGTTGTTTATACATACATGTTGTATAGAACTTTCTGAATTTTTTCCTGGTATGTTTACAAGGACTTCTTGTTGCTTTCCCCATTTGCTTGCATGATAGACTTTACAAATGACAAAAAAAAGAACAAAAGAAAAAAAAGAAAGGTGAAGTGAAAGGACACTTGCCAACAGAAGAGCTCCTGAGCTCATGAGATGCTTAGGGTGGAAAAAGGAAGGTAGCAGATTAAAATAGACCAATCATTGTCTGATTTACATCAAGCCACATCTATAAAATGTATCTATAAAAGCATCTGTACATGTATAAAAATACGCCAGTTCCTCAGCTGGTATAAATTGTCATAGCTCTGCAAATGTCAATGGAGCCACTGATTCATGCTAGGAAAATGATACATCATGAATTTATTAGTATACATGTGTATGTATGAGATATATGTTAGAAGAGAGTGAGCCAGATTCTATTCTGGGGTCATGATGGCTCTTTATGCTTTTGCTGCTCATACAAAGCGACCCTCAAATTAATATATATTCTGCCATAGAAGGATCACTTTAGGGCATAGAAATCCTCCTGTGGTGTACAAGGCAATACCTTGTACTGTTTTTCCTGCACTGTGCCTACATTAAGGTAATGTGGCCAAGAGAAGATGTCTAGCCAGGATTTTTCTCATTATAGCAAAAAATGTGTCCCACAGATAGTCAGCTCAAGATTAGAAAAACATTAAATTTTTTTAAGAGCCGTATTTGCAACCAATGTATTTGCACACTGTGGGCACGTCTACACATTCATTAATGTTTTGTAATTACGGCACATTAAGTTTAGTACCTGTCATTACAGGTACTAAACTTAATGCAACATAATCAGCGCTGCTGCGTATTAGCTCAGATGAGCTTTTTTTAGTGATGCATTCCTTGACCACCACTGAGAGTTCAGCCCACGATACATTCACTACTTTTAATTTTCAAACCAAAAATAAAACAGCAAGTATTTGTTATTTCAGAAGATATCATTTTCATGTGGCTTCATTATAACAAAATAAGGAGATTTCAGATCTTTAAATTAGCAAAGCCCTTCAAATATTGCCAAGCTGTCAGTATTTTACAGAATATACAAGTTAAGAGCCAGGTTTCTGTATTTTCCTGTTTTATATTTTTTCCCCTTTGATTCCAAAGACCAGTTCTGAATAATGAAAATCTGACTGCTTCATAGCTAACCTAAGCTGGTGTCCTCATACATTCCTTGCATAAAAAAATCAGAATAATATGTCTCATGCAAAATGAACAAGTCCAAATTAGTTTAGTTTGATTGAATTCAGCTATTATTTAGTATTGCCTATAAGGCAAATGTGAGGTAGTACGATGAAGCTGTCAGGATATGTGTATGTCTCCATATGTACATGGAGGAGAATTTTTGAACAAACCAGCAATATACAGATTTTCTTTCTTTTTTGTTATGGGATCACACACTTGTGATGGTTTCAAGACAATTCTACTTCCTGCCTATCTCCAGATTTATTATTTTTCAACTGTAGTGTGTCTAGAGACGGTTCTCTTCATGTAGGTGTTAAATCACTTATTCTGAGTGAATCACAACATAAGGATTAGTATGCATATTATATTGTTAAACTCCAGGAGAACAATCACTTTCTTTAACAATAAAGAGAAAACTTTTTAAATTATTCAATCTGTTCACTACCTTTTGAGCCTGGTAAATTACAGCAAAGATAGTGCATTCTTTGTAATTATTTAGCAATCTTTTAATTTCATTTAAATTAATTGTATTTTATTTATTTCTTGAAAAGAAGCAAACTTTCCTTCTTTAAGAAACCTCTGTCTTTACACACTATGATTTGAGGCCCAGCAGATAACTTATCAGTATTGACCTAGTGCAGTCGGAAGAAGTATCTAGCGCCTAGAGGCAGTAAGTGTTTGAGAATCCTAGGTCTACTCTATACAGAGCAGCATCCTGGAAAGGTAAATTGGCAGATAGGTGGATAGTTTAAACAAGATAAGCCTCTCCTCCACCATTCTTATTTTTGGCAAAATAGAAGCAATGCTCTATGAATACTGTAGGAAAGGTTGGATTGTGGGGGGGAGGTTTACAAGATTTTGCCTTGTTTAGTAATTTTAACAATATTGCTTTTAGCTGTTGGAGGAGTAGGAGTAGGTGGCTATTAGGTTTCTGACAAAGCAATTATGGCCTAGACACATATGCTGGGAGATGACCTGACATTTGCCTCTGGATAGTTGTCATAGCAGCAGCCTGAATAGAGCAGCTGGAGACGAGTGCCTGCTGCAGACTGGATAAAAGTTCTGCGCTAATGCAGTACATCTGAATGTTAATAAAAGTGCACACACATTGCCACTTAGTTGAAGTTACCAGTCCAGTGTTTCCTTTCATTCCTAAAGATTCAATTTTAAAGAAAGCTGGTTATGTTAATATCTATTTCCAGACAATTTGTGGTGCCATTCTCTGTAGGTAGCTTAGCAGTTCCAAGGGGGGAGCTGGGGAGGTGATCCTAGGGGGAAAACTCTTTGCACAAATTTATTAACAAAAGAGATGTCCAGCTGCTACAAACTAGGAGCAGCCTGTATCACCATTAAGAAAGGAATTATCTGTGGACAAATTATAGATAATTGTGAAGCTGCTTTGGAAGAAACTAATTTATATCTCAATAGCAATGAGGGCATTGGATCACTGTATCTCATCTTCTGCACCAAGGGAAAAAAAAGGCCTCTGATCCTTTGTGTTTTTTAACTGGGAGTCTGAATCTTAATGCTGCCACTAAAGCATAGGTTCTAAATCTTGACACTGAACAGCTATTTCCTGTATTACAGTACAGACAGCAGGAAAGGAAGAAGGGGGGGGGATATATATTTGTGTCACTGTGCATGTGTTCTCTTTCCTGATCAATGGGCACTGGAGCTCATGGGAGGAAGGAAGAAACAAATTGCAGGGTACTTAAAATGCCTCTTTTTATTGAGTTATTTATATTCTTTATTTTTATAACAAGTGCACATGTGGCCAATGGTACTTTGCAGAAAAAGAAAGCACAATAAATGCTCCCAGGAAAAGGTTCCATTTCATTTTTAAGGGGATGGTTGCAGTAGAGAGCTATATGAAGCTAAACTGCCCCAAAGAGAACATGAGGAGATGTTTTGCCTCAAGAAGGCAGAATGATTCCCAGAACTCTTTAGTATAAAAGGACAGTATGTATGCATGCCACCGTACTCCTCTAAAAGGACAGCTTATTTTCCCTCCTGCTTTACACACTGATCCACATCAAGTGCTATGCTGCAGGTGGTGGAAGCATTGCCAGCCACCAGCTATGTTGGTGGTTATTTATGTACCCCACCTCCAAAAGCAGTGCTCAGGGCTGCAACCCTGGTTATTACCTCCCCCCCTCTCAGTTGTGCTTGCTATCAATTGGTCTTGCCCTGATGCCAGTGCAAAGGGTTGTAGAAGCAGAGCTCATGTGCTATCTCTCATCACTGTTTATCTGTATAAGGAACAGCCAGAATTGGGATGAAGTGACTGACCTTTGATATGGCTTGCTCATTGAAGTTTGGATATAAAATAGCAATTAGAAAATTCTGATCTAGGAAATCAAAAGCAGCCTGTTAAAAACTGGCATCCTAACAAACACATTAGGCCAACAGGGAGCTGCAGAAGTCTCAACACCTCTGGAAAATCCACCCCCTGGCTTAAATTCAAATATGCATTCTGTCTTCTGGATAGGGTTTCAGGTACTTTATCTCATCTATCCAAGTAAGGCAGTTTTGGTCATTGCTCTAAAAAATAACATAGTGTCCTCAGTTTCACAGACACTAGCTGTTGATTTAGGTTTTATTCCTTTCCACTGCTTCCCACCTAATGGTTGTTTCACTTATAATTTGGTTTACAGTTTCCTTTGATAGATCCAAATGATATGTTTGAACAGGAAAGGCACAAAATGTTATGCAGGCACAGTTTAGCTAGACATGGATTATCCTTAAGAGATCCAGTTACGTATAATCATTGAGAAATTTAGCATTTTACCCACAAAGTAACTGCCATATTGTCAGGAGGAGGGATATAATCAGTATGCATTGTATGTTTAAATCCTTTAACGTTGATGGCAAAGCTTTGAGTCATTGCAGTGGTACAGGATAAGTGGTTCAGTTGTTAACATATACAGTTGTTATGAACTATTCAGCAATACAGACAAAAATATTCCCCAGTCCAAAGTATATTAAATTTGATAGGTATATTTGAAAAGAATAATTTTCACCCCATGCATTTACATGGCCTGGACACATAGTGAGACTTAAATGTGAACACATAATTTTTTTGCTTAAACAAAGATATTAGATTAGAAAGGGTATGGGTTTATTTTTTTGAATATTGTCTTTTTCTCTTTAAGGTTTTCTAGAGGAACTGTCACATAGCAGAAGCTAAGCACATACATTTGAAATCCAAGCTGATTGTTTCAGACAAGATTTTAAGGATCCAGAGCTGTAACAAGATAAAATTTGAAATGGTTTAAAAGTAATACATTTTTTTTTCTTTTTGAGACAGAGAGCTGAAGGATCAGAGCTGAACTCACGTAGCCTACATGGTATCCTTACAGCTCCTGCAAAACTTGTTTTCTTCCCCTTTTTTGTTTCAGGTCAGAGGAAACTGAACATGAATAATCTTCTCCCTGGTGTCTGGGGGGATGAATCGTGGGTTCTCTTTTCCCTTCCCCCAAACTGAGTAGGAAGAAAGGCAGACTTCTCTTCCTCAGCCTCAAAGAGAGTGTAGCCTTATCTTCACACAAACTTACACTGGTTTAGTTAAACCAATACAAATCTATGCATAATGATATCTTGATATGAGTGTCTTCTTTTGATTTAGTTTAAACCTATTTCTAAATGGGTTAAGAGAAACCAAAAAGAGGGATATCCTCACAGAATACATGTACATTGCCTTAAATCCACACCTTCAGTTAGGCCAGTTGTATAACTGAGGCAGGGACAACCAAGGCAGCAGTCTCCAGTGCTACTTTTGGAAGGGGAGCGATGCACAAAAATTGCCACCACTGCAGTGTGGCTGACCATGCTGCCACCATCAGCAAAGAGGCAGTTGACACTTTCCCGTGTGTTATGTCTGCCCTGGGCCTGGAGCTGCCCTGTTACATCTTTGAGTTAGGACATTACAATTCTCCACATAGACAAACCCTATTTGGCCAGACTGCTAATGCAGTAGTGGGAGGGTTAATTTCATCCAAAAATTAGGCTGTTGCCTCAAAAATAACTTAGAACTAATTTAGAACTAACCTTTAGGGCAGTGCACAAATGTAGTACTTGTTACTTATTGGTGTTTATTAATAGCTGCAGACCTAACAATGCCATTTGTGAACTGTCTTCCTAAGGCCAGAAAAAGTTTGTATTTTTTTGCCTCTCCCATAGTTTATTTATTCTTTTTTGAGGTTTTATTGGCACTCTTTTAAGAAAAGGAGAGGGTCATTCCCCAAGATATTACCTATTCATCAGCTGAATCTTAATTACAATGTAGAGAGCAAATGTTATTGAAACACATGGAAGTGAATTAAGCCCCAAAACTCCCCGATTATCAGGGCAAAGCAAAATCTGTACTAAGAGAATTTCTTCCCTTCAGCTTTGTTTTCTTCTTTCAGTAGCCAAATATCTTATTTCCATTAAACACATCAAAAAACTAACAGTTAATTTGTAAGGATTTTTTTTACTTCATAATGTAGAAGGCAGGTAATACCTGTGTTTGAAAGGAGACAGCACACATGAAATGCCTGGAAAGAATTTTAGTTTTCACAGATTTATAGTTCAAATTTTAAAAAGCAGACTTGAAATAGAGTAGCTACACATCAAACAGCTGTTATGAAATACAAGGCAAACCACTGTAGTGTATATAATTCAGTATGTTCATTTTATACATTAGCTATTCAAAGCTCCCCAATTGTTTTCTTACTCTGCAATGAATTTTACAAATGGGAACCAGCCTCTAAGCATTAAGCAGGATTTAATTCTGTTTAACTTTAGAACAGAACAATTCCAAGCTGCTAAAAGCAAACAGGATAAGCTTGGGAGGCACAGTCCAAATAGCAGAGATCCCTTTAAATATCTTTTTTCTTTAATCTTGCAAATTTCTAACTCTAAATGATTAATAGCTATGCCCATGTTTGAAAATAAGTAGTAGATATCAAATGCAGGCAGGAAGGTGTTCACTTCCTATTTTCTTTAGGAGAGGAAAAGCAACTTTGTTAGAGAGTTATCAATCAGCTAGTACCAGAATTCACCCATCAGGGAGACAGTCTATATACATTTTGCAATACCAAAAATCCTATTTTTCTTCTAAAAATTAACTATTTAACACACATACATTTTTATTTAGTTGAAACCAATAAAGTTAATAAAGTTCATGCAGCATCACCCTTAGAGTATTCATGTCAAGGCTGTCATCTTCTCTTTCTTAACAAAGAAGAATTTCATTCAGAATCAGATCTAAACAATCTAATCTGCATATTCCAACATATATAACATGAATACTCGAAAGAATATCTAGCTAGAAGAAAATCTCAGGCATGATAAAAGAGAACAAAGCTCCAGCCAATGTGGCAGATAACTCTGTCCCACAATTTTTAGCGCAGACCTTTTTAACAGTTATTTCTCCACACCCCCAAAGCTGCTTACTATTAATAAAATGGGCTGATGGTAATTGCAACTGTATTGGTTGCAGTGCTCCTGCAGTAAGAGATTGGAGTATGATGACCATACAGAATTGCAGTAATACATGCTGCAAAACTTGTGCAAGCATTGCTTCCCCCCCCCCCCAAAAACAATTTCTAAATATTTAAAATTTCTCTTTTTTTAGTACTGTGTCATACTCCCATTGACCACAGTGGAGTTATCCAGAGCTGTTCTACAGCAGCTGAAACCAAGCCCCACATATTCATTGCAAAATATACATATATTAAGTTTAAAAAAAAGCTTGTCAACTTAACTAGTATTGCTAGGATAAAACATCTTCATTTTAATCAGGCAGTCTAAATATTTCATTCTGTGATCTTCAGATTTACATATGCCATGTTCAAAAATGAATCACAGCAGAAGAAAGTTTGTACTAAATGAGAACAATAAACAAGGGGTGAGGAATTCTTCCTGCTTTGCATCCTTACAGTTCAGCAGGAAATACTACATTGTTGTCATCATGCATCAGTATCAGTAGTAAACTGATTCATCCAATACCATTTCCTGAAGGCAAAACTGTTCATGGGATGGGAAAAGATGACATTGTTTCAGTGGCTTTATTTTGCTTTCTGTTCTGAAGAAAGGTCAGATATTCAGACTCATCCATTTGTACTGCCCATACATTAGAAAGTAGGAAAACTGATCAGCCTCTGTCCTTTGCACACGCTTGTCCATTGCATAGGATATTGGCTTTCAAAGGTTTCTAGACCCTAAAACTGTGTCCTAAACAGAAATCTATATGCCTTCCCTATTAAATCATTGTCTTGCATTTATGTATGCTTTCATATTTGCAGTTAAATTAATTCTACTAGGAGCTGTATTGGAAACTAGACACCCTTATTTAGTGATTCAGCTTTAATGACAGCATAGCCATTATGTTACAACCACACAGAGCTGGCCTGGTGTTTTATAAGCTAGCTGGTTCCATATTTCCTTACTCATGCTACTGGAGATGCCCTGCTGTACAGAGGTGGCACAGAAGAATTAGTATTTTACATCTCTTCTAATCACTGTTTTCTGGCAGGCTTAAGGAATAAGTGCTGCAAGTCTCTTGTGGCTTTATTTACATATTAAACACCCTACAGCAAACACAGATCTCAGCCATGTCTGGGGTTACAGTCTCCCTTTGTCACAACAAAAAATTCCCAAAGCAATTGGATAAGGCTACAAGTCTCTACTCAGGACTAGTATAACAGAGCCTGCAGAACTAAGTGGGAAATTTTGCAGTACACTTGTCTCTATTATACCTTTTTCAAGCAAATGTGAATGCTGAATTGTACCATCAATTTTAAATGTAAATTATTTTTGTTTTGTGAGAAAATCAAACTAACTAATCAGTTTTCCAGACTTCAGCTAAGGAAGGACAAATTTTCTTAGATACTGTACTGATAAAGAAGAAGGATTTTTCATTTGAAAAGTTGTGGAGGTCATACTCTTTAAAATAAGCAAGCTTCTCCTCTTGTAATCTACTCCCACAGCTGTCCAGGTTACAGGAGTATCTCATTCAGGTTTTCATGACTGACCACCTACACTGACCTGAAAGTTTTTCTGAAACTGAAAGGTCAAAGAAAGGATATTTTGGTCATCATTTATTACAGTTGATAATGAACTGGCTAAAATGTACATTGATGTAAATGATCCTAAAGCACTTCACTTCCACTTGCTGCTTTCACCATTTTGGATTGACTTTGAGTGATCCTTCTGGGGAAAAAAAGATTTTAGAAAGTTGAAAGACTTCAGTGACAAAGAAAGGCAAGATGCCAGTAACACAAGAACAAGACTGAAATCGTGTAATGTGAAAATGCCAACATTTTTATTTAAGGTTAACTCACCAATTTTGGTCTGGAAATCAGATGTCATTCTCAGAAATGCAGAAGATTGAGGTCCACTTGCCATTCTCCTATACAGTGGTACATTTTTATTTTGATATTTTTGCAGATCAATCCCAAGGTTTCAGTTCTTGACAAACAGTAGCCCTGTATGTTGCAAGTGGCTGTTGACAGCGGTGATGTTGACAGTTCATTTTTAGTCTTTATAGTCTGAATATGAAAGGAATTTGCTGCCTTTCTAACCTGAAACTGTAGTGCAATATATTCTTTTTCTTGTTCTATAAGCTGTAGGGTCTTTATGCAAAATATTTACCACGTTTTTCCCTTAAAAATCCAAGGAGTTGCAGAGAAGAACCAAAGCTAAATATCTGGGCTACAGATTAAATAATGTAGCATGTTAGCTGTATTTCTTTTTGCAATGTTATGGCTGTCCCAGAAAAGTTTAAGCTATGGCTGAATTACAGAAGATTAGGGTTGGAAGGGATTTCAGGAACTCATCTAGTCCAACCCCCTGCTCAGAGCAGGACAAGTCCCAAATAATTCATCCCAACCAAAGCTTTATCTAGCCAGATCTTAAAAACCGCAAAGGATGGAGACTGCTCCACCTCTGTGAGTTACCTGTTGCAGTGTTTTACTACCCTCCTAGTGAGAAAATGCTTCCTAACATCTAACCTAAATTTCCCTTGCTGTAACTTGAGACTGTTGCTCCTTGTACTGTCATCTGCCACCACTGAGAACAGTATAGCTCCATCCCCTTTCGAACCTCCCTTCAGGAAGCCTGCTATTAAATCCCCTCTCAGTCTTCTCTTCTTCAAACTAAATAAGCCCAGTTCTCTTAGCCTCTCCTTTCAAGCCATCTGCCCCAGCGCCCTCCACCATTTTTGTTACCTTCCACTGGACTCGTTCCAATTTGTCTGCATCCTTTCTGTAGTGCGGGGCCCAAAATTGAACACACTACTCCAGATGTGGCATCACCAATGCTGAATAGAGGGGAATTAATCACTTCCCTTGACCTGCTGGCAACGTACCTAATAATGCAGCTCAGTATGCCATTAGCCTTCTTTGAAACAAGGGCACTGGTGTATGGAATTGTTCTGTCCTAAGTGCAGGACTTTGCACTTGTCCTTGTTGAACTTCGTGAGATTTCTTTTTGCCCAATCCTCTGATTTGTTTAGGTCACTCTGAAGCCTAGCTCTGTCCTCCAGCATATTTACTGCTCTCCCCAGCTTGATGTCATGTGCAGACTTCCTGAGGGTGCACTCCATGTCATCTTCCAAGTTGTTGATGAAGACATTGAACAGAACCAACCCCAGGACCAACCAGTTGGGCTCTCCACTTGATACTGGCAGTCAACTAGACATTGAGCCATTGATTACTACTCTCTGAGCCCAATGCTCTAGCAAGTTTTCTGTCCATCTTAAAGTCTGTTCATCCAGCCTGTACTTCCTTAGCTTGCCTGGGAGAATGCTGTGGGAGACCGTATCAAAAGCCTTGCTAAAATCACGGTGCACCACACCCACTGGTCTTCTGGTCTCGCCACATCCACAGAGCCAGTCTTCTCATCATAGAGAACAGTCAGGTTGGTGAGGCGTGATTTGCCCTTGGTAAATCCATGATGACTGAATCCATGATGACTGTTCCTAATTACCTTCTCTTCCAAGTACTGAGAAATGGATCCCTTGAGGAGCTGCTTCATGATTTTTCCAGGGCCTGAGGTGAGGCTGACTGGTCTGTAGTTCTCTGGATTCTCCTTTTTCCCTTTCTTAAATGTGAGCACTATGTTTGTCCTTTTCCAATCATCTGGGATCTCTCTTGATCACCATGAGTTTTCAAAGAGGATGCCCAGTGGCTCTGCAATCTCATCAGTCCTCAGTACCCTTGGGGGCATCCCATCCAGCCCCATGGACTTGTATACATCCAGCTTTTCTAAATAGTGCCTAACTTGTTCTTTTGCCACTGTTAGCTACTCACCTTAGCTATTCCTGTGTTAGTTTCCCCCAGCTGTGGTGCCTGGTGCAGTAGTCTGGGAGCTGACCTTGCCTACGAAGACTGAGGTGAAAAAGACATTGAGCACTTCAGCCTTTTTTGCCTCCTCTGCCACTAGGTTGCCTCTCCCATTAGGTAAGGGATCCACACTTTCCCTGATCCTCCTCTTGCTACTGACATACTTGTAGAAACCCTTCTTGTTACCCTTCACATCCCTTACCAGCTGCAACTCTAACTGTGCTTTGGCCTCCCTGACTTCATCCCTGCATACTCCTCCTTAGTTATATGTCCAAGTTTACACTTTTTATAAGCTTCCTTTTTGTGATTCAGTTTACTGAAGAGTTCCCTGCTAAGCCAAGCTGGTCTTCTGCCATACTTGCTAGTCTTCCTGTGCATTGGGTTGGTTTGTTGCAGCACTCTCAATAAGGCTTCTTCCAAGTACAGCCAGCTCTCCTGGACTCCTCTCCCCCTCAGTCTGGCTTCCCAGGGGGTCATGCCCAGGAGTTCCTTGAGTGAGTAGAAGTCTGCTATTCTGAAGTCCAGGGTCCTTACTCCACTGTTCTCCATCCTTTCTTTCCTCAAGATCCTGAACTCAATCATCTCATGGTCACTGCTGCCCACATTGCCATCCACTACTACATTTCCCACCAATTCTTCCCTGTTTGTGAGCAGCACATCAAGAAGAGCACAGCCCCTAGTTGTCCATGCCAGCACTTACACCAGGGAGTTGTCCCCAGCACTCTCCAAAAACTTCCTGGATTGCCTGCACACTGCTGTATTGCCCTCACAGAAGATGTCAGAGTGATAGAATAAAACCCTGAAGACTAAACCCCTGTCATGTGTACAAGCACCCTAAACGTATTGTTGTGTGTCTATTTAATTTGTTCAGACCCCACTGAGGTTAATACATCTTTGTCATATTTAGTAAATACAGATGCTAGAACAAACATCAGTAATAGGGTGTAATGAAGTGGGAACTAAAAATTAGAGACAGACAAAATCACATCCATTCCCTTTTCACAAATAAAATTACTATCACCGCTGATCTTACTGAGTTGACAACATTATTAAAATTAAAGGAGAAGTTTGCTCTCTATTATATTCCAACATATTATTCAGATATCCCAGCTTCCAGAATATTTTTCATAAAATTTAAATCCTAAAGAATTAATCTGATGTAATGAAAAACAGCATTTTGTTAAGCCAGTAGTATAGGTTGGGGCTGGAAATACAAAGACCAGCACTTCTCAGTAGAAGACCCAATTTTTAGTTCATAACTTTACTAGACCAACCTCTTGAAAGATATTTTCCATTCCAGGCTGATTTTTTAAATGGAAAATTTAGATCAAAACACTGCAGGCCTTTTCAAGAATGAAGCCACGGAAAATATAGAGCTTTGCCTATGTTAAAAATGTTGTTGGCTGTTTCTTTAAGAACTCTAGTTCCTCCATCCTTGGCAATGAAATTTGAAAAAATAGTCCTTGTGTCAAGAATGTATCTTTAACTATCCTTATGAAAAATCCACTGAAATTTAACAGTTTAAGCTAAATATCCATTCAGACACAATCATAAAGGACTTCATAGATTTTAGCAGCTAAATTCCCAGAAGATTCTGTCCTCGCTGGGCACTGCAGCCTAAGCCTGAGCAGGAGTTTTCCTGCAATTGCAGCTCTGGGCTACTGTGGGCCTTAAAACATATAGGTCTGGGCACTTGAACTGTCTTTCCTGTGCTCTTATGAGTTCTGTGTTTGACCCAAGGAGTATGAATTTGTATGATCTGAATGCAGAGGGGAACAAGAATGGTACCTCCAGGAGGGTAATCTTAAAACAATGACTCTCCATGGGATAATTAGACTAAAGGGTGACAACATGGGAAAAGGAAGATAACTTTGAGTTGTGCATGTTTGTGGGGGGCGAGTGTCTGGGTATGAGGACTGGGTCTGGAACCAAGAAGAAAGAGGATCTGAGAACAATGAAACTGGAACTCTCTGGATCAAGTGGCAAAGGAGAAAGAGCTATGGGAATGTTGAAACTGGACAAAGAACCTGAGGAAGGAAATTAGGAACCTGTGAGAATAGGGAAATTGGGTGGGGGGGCAAGTTGGAGACTAGGGCAGATGGCCTGAGACAAGATTAAGTAAAGGGATAGAGGATGTGAAGACTGAGACTTAATATGGAGGAGAATGAATCAGGGATTCTGGAAGGGTGAGTCTAAGATTTGGTGAGCAATGAGGCTGGGACTGGGATGAGAACCTGAAGATTAGAGAATGGGACTGAGTAAGCAAGGAAATAGGAGGAAGAGCTGGGATAAGAGAAAGGACTTTGGGGGAGAGGGGATGTGTTGCCAGGCTTGTCGGAAATCATCAGGAATGCCAGTGCCCAGTAGAGCACAATTCCTTTCAGAAAATGCAGTTGGATGCAAGATTTCTGTCTGCTCTTGTGCTGGGAAAGTGTCTCATCCTCCACTACTGCAGTCCACAGACAGTATGGCAGTCTGCCACTGCAATCAGCAGGGATCCAGGTTTTCCATTCCCCATGGGGATAATGGAGAAAAACATGGATTTTCCCCTTTACTGGATGAAAACACAGATTTCTCATTTGAATGCAGAAACTTGTGAAACTTGCAGTTTTGCAAAGAGCCTGCTGCTGTGTGCACTCCCAAAGGGCAGGGAGGACCTGTGACCCCCATATCTGTGCACAGGGCTGGGTCAGGCTGCCCACTGCAGGCTCGGGCTTCCACCCTGCTGCCCTCCCCCAGGGCCTCCGCAGCCCAGTGGTTGTGACTCGGTGCTGCAGGGAACAGTGGGGCCACGTGGGAATCTCCTTGCTGCTGTGAGCTCCGTGCTGCCCTGGTGTGGCATCCCCTGCCTGTGCGCCAGCAGTGAGGGACACAACCCCACGCCGCTGTCCCTGCTGCTGTTGCACGTACAGGGAATGTGTTGCTGGCAGGATGTGCCCACCCCACGCACAGATCTTGGGAGGCACAGGTTTCCCCTACCTCCCTGGGAGTGCACATAGTGGCAGGGAGCTGGCCCTACCTCCCATTTGAGCCCACAGTGGGCAGATAGCAGGTGGGGATGGAGCAGGCTCTGCTCCTCTGCAGCAGCCACCACCTCCTGCTGGGGGCAGCAGTCTGTGGACCTGGGTCCCTGGCCCCATAGCCCTGGCAGCTGGGGGCCCCCCCCTTGGGCAGGGCTGGGTGGGGCAGGGGGCTGAGGGTCGGGGGGCAAGGGGCACCAGCAGGGTTGAAGGGGCTGTGAGGGGGAAGGAGGTGCTTTTCATTTTAATCACAGATTTGGGGAGATTTATCAGAATTTGCAGTTTTTTTAAATAGGGAAAATCAGGATCCCTGACAATCAGTTTCTCTGTTAACTCAAATAGGAAACATCTGTACAAGGGATTTAAAGGTTTCAGCCCTTCTAGTGATCAGTGTGAGTGTCACTATGATGCCACTTGAAGGAATTCCTGGTTTTGAATTTGTTTTTTTAATGGTACATAAGAAGAACCCCTTTTTTAATGATTATTAAGGTTGTAAAGTCAGACACTCATGCTGGGAAATGACAGAAATTAGGTTTGCCCCTTTGTGTGAATAAGCTGTGATATGGTCTTCAGTTAGGGGTCACATAGCACCTTTCTGTAAACCCTTGACCTTGGGCAGTGCTTAGGATGGGCCTGCCTTGGAAACAAACTGGGGTGGTTTAGATCAGGGCTGTACAACTGGCGGCCCATGGGCTGCATGCAGCCCACAAGGGATTAAGTTGCAGCCCCCAGTCTGGGAGCATGATGCACTGTGGGTGCAATATATCTGCAGCATGCAGCCCTCAGCTGCTTAGAAGTTGGACAGCCCTGGTTTAGAGAAAAAGATTTATTTGTATGAGCCTGTTTCATTTTTTGCAGGAGTCAGAAGATAAGTGTATACAATAGGAGATTTCAGGAAGGGGCAAAGATGGGGCCCTGGGCAAGTTTGTCCAGAGTCTGTGACAGAGTTCCTGTGTGATTTTGGGCAAGTCACATAAACTGACTTCTCAAGTATGTTCACTACTTAGGTGTTCATCATTTTCTGGGTGCCTACTGGAGAACCTAACTGTCTGATCTGCTTACATGCTGATCAGTTCCAGCTGCAGCAGAAGTCAATGGAAGGTATACTTTGGTCATAGAGTGCCATATAATGTTATATCTTCTAAAAAAAATTGATCTTGGGTATCTTAAATTGAGTACTCAAGTAGATGCTAAGGAAATATGTTTGACTTTAATCTCTCTCTTCATTCCCCATCTGTAAAATGGGGAGAATAATACCACCTTATCAGTCAGGGGAACTGTTTGACTTCATTAACATTTGTGAAGCACTACATGTGATAAAGATGAGCACCACAGAAATGCCCACGAGGCACTTAATCTTTCTGACTTCAGAACAGTACTACAATAAAGTGAAGTATATGCAGCCTGTGTATTAAAGCACATTAAAGTTTATGTGGCTTTTTAATAAGTATTTTATGTTGCTCAAAAATGAGATGATGCACGTGGTGGGTTTGCAGCTTGTCTAGCTGTTTTAATACTAATCTGCATTTAGGTTCTTGTAACCTCAAAATGGTGTTCTAGAAGAAATATTTATTGACTGTAGTAACAAGGTATTCTCCCATTCAAACAGAAAGTTTCAAGGAATATAAGGCAACATTTTCTATTTGTTTTTTTCTCCATTTTCTACTTAATTGAAAAGATATTCCTTCACCCCTGGGCACTTAAAAGCTGCCAGCCTAGAAATTAGACATTTTTCAATCTGATAAGTAGAACGTTTTTAAAAGCACTAAACTGAACACATTCTGTCATCTTCATTTTATTTAGGTATTAATATTTACAGACTTAGTCATAAAAGTTTTTATCAATTGTTGGTAGGCCAATATCACAAGTATGGGGTGTCCAAAGAGATGTAAAAACCCAGTAGGGACCCATACAAGGTGATGTGTACTAATCTAATCTATAATAAATATTGAGTCACTTACAGATTCACTGCTCAAACTATGGCTGCAAGAGACCTGTACACTGTTAAGACAAAATATCCATCATGCATGTAGTGGTTCCACAGGTGCTATTACAGCACACAGATCACAGAAGCATCTAGCCATTCACTCTCTCTGGGTTTTATACTGGTGCCTGTTACTATAGCATGTGAGCATCTTACATGCAAAAATCAATGACTACAGCAAAGTATTTGTTGGAAGTTCATAGTAACACTTCTCCACCTTGGGGGTTAAAGGTCACTCTATGGGAAGATTATTGTGGCTTTTTAAAAAGATTTTATTAATTCCCTTTGTCCTTGGTGGTGATGATCAGCATTACAAGTGTCATTCTTATTATGGAAAGGCTTTGACAAAGACATCTCTGCATTGTATCTTCTTAAGACTTAGGAGAAGCAGTTGTGAAGCAATACTCTGTGGCATACATTTTTACAGTTTCTCAACCGCTACCTGTTCAGTGGAACCATGCAGGTTCTGCTCTGCTTCCGAACTTATGCACACACAGATGATTGGAGGAAATAATGTTTGGACCACCTTCTTGTGAACATTATTTTCTTTTAAACTCTCCTTTAGCTGTTTTGTATTTAAAACACTGAGGTTTTCCTTGTAATGTACATTTGATAGAATATAGGTACATTGCTTAGAGCAGGTGTGTCAAAGATATGGCCTGTGGAGCCCTAGCATCCAGCCCCCTATGCTGCCTCTGGGTCTCAAGTGGACCCACAGGAATCACGTGTTGTGCCAGATTGCCCTGCGTGCCCATGTAGTGCCTGCTCTGGCTGCTTTAGGAGCATGCTGCATGCAGCACCCATTCCAGCATAAACCTGCTTCAAGCCAGCCAGAGCAAGCACCATATGCAGTGCAACCCTGGAGGTCTGAAGTGGGCACTGTATCTGGCATGGTCTTTGACTGGCTGCTCTGGAACATGCACCACCACAGCACCCACTCTGGGACACGCATTGGATCCAGCATGGAGTGGAAGTGCACTGGAGCAGGTACTGCATGCACCATGGTACTGGAGTGGCAAGAGTGGGTGCTGCATATAGTGCAGTTCTGAAGCAGCTGGTCCAGGACCACACTCCACACAGCACCCATTCCAGGGCCACACTACATACAGTGCCTGTTCTTCCACTCCAGGATGCACGCTGGATCTGGCATGGAAGAGATGCACATTGGAGTGGGTGCCATGTGCAGTGCAGATCTAGAGCTCCAGGATGCAACACCTGCTCTGGGGCACTCATTGGATCTGACATATGGAACCAGCCCCATGCTACTCATCCAGCCCATGGAAACAGATGGGTTTGACACCCCTGGTTTGTAGTATAGTATCCTTTACTGGTTTCTTAATTTCTTCTGTAATTAGAAATGTGAATACACAGGCAAGTTATTGCAAAGTAAAAAATCCCTCTTTCATTGAGGGCTAAGCTACTGTGGTTTAGTATTCATTTACTGTGGGGTGTGAGTACATGCACAGAATACCTGATATGCTGCAAATCTCCATCTTTGTTTAACCCATGGTAACTTCATCCTGTGCCCACACTAATATCTATGCTTATGCTCCCTCTCTCTCAAGAAAAACTGTCAGGGGGATGATTATATGAAGCACTGACGTATGCTTCTGTTTTCTAAAACAATTAAATAACTGATATTTCAACTTCACATTGCTTCCCATTAAATGTGTTTATTAAAGGTATAACCAATTTAGAAAGGGTTAATAAATGTTTTTAAGTTGTATAAACAGGTAGTATATTTTCTAGATGGCTTTGAACAATCTTATAATCTGTTGAACTCTAATAATTTGTTACAATTGACTAACCCCTTAATAGAACCCATACTAATCCTTGATTAACTTTTTCTAACTTGTATTAACTTTTTCTTTTTCTTTTCCTTTATTAACTTTTTCAACCTGTTTTTCTGTTTTTCTAACTTTTTTCCTAACGTTTTTCTAACTTTTTCTAACCTTTTTCTATAAATGTGCTGTCAATATATAGTGCAGTCCACGTAAACTATTTAATATGCCTTTCATTGTGTAATCTCTGTACATCGCAACTAGTCAGCACTGGGCAACCCGACTAAAAAGAAAAAATCTAAAGTGCATGCAGTGTTCTGTATTTGTAAGCTATACGCACCTTATTGCTCTAAAAGGCTAAACTTATTTTTTTATTTCATGTTACAATATGTGCAATGAATCTAAATTCAAAATGAGACAAAAAGTCTTGCCAGTTTCAACAACATAAAAAGGCCAGTTTCATTGCTGAAGCAGGCAGAAATGGAATTGTAAGGAGGTACAGCCAGCAGCAGGTAGGCAGCAGTTCATAGACTGCTTGGCTGGAAAGCTGGAGGACAGCTGCAACTGATGATGAGTGAAGAAGAGTAGAGTCACAAAAGTGAGAGCAGAGGGTTAAAAGCTGCAGGAGCAGAGTGCAGAGGAGAGGGAGGGAAGGCTGTGGTGCAGGGGAGAAATACAGATCCTGAGTTGCCCCCTCAGGGCCTGAAGAAAGATGGCAGGTTTTAGTGTGTTCTGTTTGGGTTTGCACACTTACTTGTTTGTTTTTGTTTCTATGGGCAGTGCCGTAGCAAGGTAGGGCGAGCGGGGTGACCGCTCTGGGGACCAAAGTGACGGGGCACCAGCAGGCACTGCCCAGCTGGGGCAGGGCATGGGACAAAGCCACAAGAGGCTCATTGTCGGGAGGGGGGCGTGTGGGGATGGCAGCAGGGCAGCTCTCGCTGTTGCATGCACTCCTGGGCAAGCATGGGGGGGGGCGTGTGCTCCCCAGATCCGTGCACGGGGTGAGGGTGGGCTGGCGCTGCTGGCTTTACCCTGGTTGACAGGCTTCCTTGCCATGGTACTGTCTGTGGAGACAAGTTTTCTCCATGACAAAATCAACTGGCTGGAAAACTAAAAACTCAGAGCTGACTGGTCTTGAGAAGGGAGCTGAGGGAGTGACCTGCTTACAGGAATTGTGCCAGTTTCTTATCAATTGTTGTTAGTTTTAGTCTGTTCCAGCATTATTTCATTTTATCTGGTTAAATCAAAGGGCATCTGACCTTCCTGTCGTGTATGAAAATTGTGTGGCCCCATCATTTTGTCTTTAAAAATATATGTGGAAGTTGCAACCTCTCTGGTTTCAAAAGCATCTAAGAACTGGTTCCGATGCAGGCAGATTAGGGTTTTAATCTTTCCATGTGGGAATACAAAGTGATGCACTGGCCCCCAGCTCTTTCTGTTATGTTACCAATATAATTGAAATGGAGGTTAGCCCACATATATTTAGGGATAAATAAATGCAAATTTTTGGAAAATAGGGTCCTATTTTCTTACCCAGCTATTGAGTTCCATGTCTTTTTCAAGGTGTTCATAGGCCTTGAATATTCCAGAGTGAATAACTGAAACAGTTCTATATTCTGGGTTTTAGACTTAATTTGGTATAGATGTATGGCAGAAAAAGTGAATGAAAGTGTGCCAGGAATATTGTTTGTGCCTGAATGGAATAGCAACAGTCGCAGAGTTCTGGACCTGTACTAAGTATGTTTCATTTTCACACTTTTTAAAAATCAAAAATAACTAAACTAATTTGACCCCAGCAGTCTTTCCTGCCTAGAGCAGGGGAGCTGGACCCGATGATCTCATGAGGTCCCTTCCAGCCCTAAACTTCTGTGAATCTGTAAAGAGGAAGGAAGAGAAAAATATCTGTCAGGTATGAATTAGATATACAGCAATGAATATGGGAGAAATACGTATGTCAAAAGTGAAACAGGGTCATTCATCCAATGTACAATTGGAAGAAGAAAGGAGGATGAAGTTATTTAAAGCAATCTAAGTCCTCACTGGGTCTAATGAGATCCTTTCATTGGATGTAATGGGAAATGAATCAGGTCCTGGTGCATCTGAGTCTGGAAACATCATCCAGTTTTGAAAGAAAGAGATTTCCCATCAAATCAGAAAAGAAAGTGTCAGTTTTGTGAATTTATGGAATGGTTGATGTTTTAAGTTTGGCAAGAAATATATCCTTGTTCTCTAACTTACTAAATATTTTTTCACAGAAAATATACATTCACTTGTGTTAGAGACAGCCATAGTCTTTGCTTCTAAATAACTTACAATGCAACTAGTATATAAAATCAGAAACCATGTGTGTTAATCATTCAAATTATTCCTGAACCTTGCTGAAATACAGCAATCGCAGCTGAATTTGCGTGAAGTACTCTGCAGATGTATACTGTCATCTTAGTCACAGAGGGCTAGTTTAGGTATCTTTACTAGCTCACGGAAATCAGCTAGACTACCCAAGGAGTTAAGTGTTACACATCCAGAATGGTGGAGCCATAATTAGACTGAGAAGAAAACAGAAATGAAAAGGTACATAATGGCTTTAAAAAAGATAAGTGCCAAATAGAAACTAAATCAGAGTTTCTCACACAATGGTCTATGAAGGTGCTATTTGGTAACATGCTGCTAGTTCTCCTTTTTCCCAGCATCAGATATTTCCACTGTAACTTTTCTATGTAAATAATTGCTCTTATTGCTGTAGGAATGTTCTGTGGTCACAAATGGTGAAAGGTGGTCCATGTAACAGTAAACAAGTGGACAGGTAGTGCAAGACAATCTCTCTAGCTAAATGTGATCATACTATGCAAAAGTTTGAGAGTCCCCAAGCTAAATCCTGCCCATCCTCATGCAAAAGTACTTAAGAGGTAGACAGTTCCTTCCTTTTCCTGTCCTTGTGACAGGGTATTAAGCAGAATTTGCAGATTCATTGGAATCTGACAGGTTGCACCGTGCGTACTTCTACTATGGCCTCAAATTTGTAATCTCTGTCAACCGTGTGCCTTAGCACCTCCGGCACTCCAGTCCCCATTAGGCAGGTAGTATGAGGGGACTGTATGGTACAAAAGCTGTAGCATACTATTGAGCCCAGATGAGTTACTGACAGAGAATGCTGGAATGATTTTAAAAACAGCTATATGGAGCTACCCATGAAGGAATGGGCACAAGGTGTGCCTTCTATACAAGGTGTGCTTGCTAAACTGGTCAGCTCATTTGCTCATGCCCATATCTTGCTTTAACCATCAGGAGAAGAGAGTACCTCCAGCAGGTTCTCTCACCACCCCACAGTCAATGAATATTAAATCACAGTAGCTTAGCCCTCAGTGAAAGAGGAATTGTTTACTTTGCATTGTCCTACTGCACAAAGATTGGTTTGTTCCATATGTAGATTATATATTCATATATCTATATATTTATTTTTGCTGAGGCTACCCATTCTGCTGGCCCATTTGTGTAGGGGCAGTAACAGCCCTTTGCATAGTTTCTCGCAACATACCAGACATATAGTAATTACATTTTTACCCTGCTGTTACCAAGCATCCATAATGCTGATGCATCTATGGAATATATCAATGCATTTTATAGTGGTTGTTATAGCAAGAAAAACTGATTATTTGCATCAGGAGGGTAATTTTTTTTGTACCTGAGAGCAGTCACTTGCTCCCAGTTCCTTCCTGTTTTGGGGGGTTTTTTGGAATTCAGTTTTGAGGAAGATTTCAAGTACCTTAGGATAATGACCACATCTTGTGTGTATGGATGGTGCTGAACACATTTGGGTGTTCAAGCACAATACAAAGAAATAAATAATAATAGTGCATGTGGGAAGTCTGGGTCCCAAGCTATTCGTATTTCTTTTCAGGTAGAAATCTGTCAATTGCAAACATGTATGTTCTTGTTCTGTATTTATTATCCCATTGTGGAAGCCATGCACGGGATTTATAAATAACATTAAAAAGCCCCTCTGGTTCAAGTTGTAACGCAATAAATAATTTGGTGCCTTACAATGAAATATTGTTTTTTTTCAGGATGAGACTGCTCCAGCTGACAAACAATATAAACAAGAGCCAGCCCAGGTCACTTACTCAACATCGGCTGTTTCCAGCACACAGGAGGTGTTGTACATCAACGGAAATGGGACCTACAGTTACCATAGTTACAGAGGGTTAGGAAGTGGGCTGCTAAATCTCAATGATGCTTCTAACAGTGGTGAGTTTTCTTATGTATGTGTGTGTTCGCATGTTTGTGCTTCTGTCACTCAGTTGGCTGATTCTTAAGGCCCAATTCCACAAGCACTTAAAAAAAAAAAAAAGCTTAATTTAAAGAAAAACCCCCCCAAAACATCCAACAACAGGTTAGATCAACAGCTTATAGCTATAGCTTTAGTAGGACCTACCCCATGAATATATTGCCTCTTAAGTGAAGCACAAAAGGTGCACATTAGTGTTTTTGTAGTTAGTGAGTGAAAATAAGGTAGCCTCCTTTCTAAAATGTAGACCTAATTCTCAGCTGTTATAAATCAACTGGGTTCATTGCCTACAATAATTTACACCAGTGAGGATCTGGCATAACAGGTGTTAAATTAGTAATTAACATTTCTATTTACCATTGTCTAAAAATAACGTAGAAAATTGTGCCACCACAAAGGAAAGGGGGGGAAGGGAATAGTGGTGTCATTTCTTTCACCGAGGTTTCTTTCTCATTACAATAGTAAACAACAGTAGCAAGCAATGAATTGTTTGTTTGGAGTCGCAAAAGCATTGATTTAATATGAATACAGAGCATAGGAAGCGATTTACCCTTTGTGGTAATAAAAATTATACTCTTATCTGTCAGTCCAAAGTGATCACACTGAAAGGCTGGGGATTTCTGCCTGCACTTCTGTTCTCCAAGAGGAGGATTTAAAGAATGTCTCAGAGGACAGGGATTAATGGTCTTTTGTCCTGGTTGATCTCTCTCTGGATGAGGGGAGTGGTGCCTCAGGTATAAAAGAAAAGCAGTGTTTTTAAAGAAATTAATGATGAAGGTCTTTCCTTGATTTTATGCTTGCCAATCGGTTTTCTTGATCATTTTCAGAGTGTTATCAATGCTATGGGGGCTACTGCTTGTACAGATTTAGCAGAATGTGATGTTCCTACAACATGCAGGCATATTCTGTGCTTAGAAATATCCTCTGTCTCTAAAACTGGTAAAAGAGTTGTATGGAATTTTTGAAAGGCTTTAAAAAAAGACAGCATTTTAAGCTGTCAAAACTCTTAGACTTAAAGTTGGTAAATTGCAGTTGTAATTGTTTCTGCATACACAGAAGACATATTTAAAAACACATATGCTGTAAATGATCTCTGATAGAATATTTTCATAGGAGTAAGACACCCTGTAGAAAGCTGGAATTCTTAAGTATATCTCTCACCTTTTCTATTGCCTTTTTAAATTGTGGGCACAAGGGGATTGATCCATTTCTCACTGAAGGCAGTGGATGCCTTCCCATTAACTTGGACAAGAACAGAATTGGGCTCATAAACAGTTAGCCATGTCTTATTACTCACCCGAGGCCGCCAGTGCTGTGCTGTTACACCTTACATAATACTAGATTGTTATAAATTGCTACTGGTTTTGACTGCTCTCGTCTTCAAGCTGTTTATAATAGAATACATTTCCATTATTTCCATTTTTACTGAACTACATCACTTGGCAGAAATATTCTATTTGACTTCAGTAGGCAAGTTAAAAATTAGATGAAGTTGTCAACACCCCTGTTACTTCAGCTGTTGGTTGTGACTATAAGCTTCCTTTTTATTATTCTCTCTCTCTCTCTCTCTCTCCCTCTCCCTCTCCCTCTCTCTGTGTGATTTTCAGGCTCTTTACCACAATTAACAACCAAGTTGCATTTTGCAACAAACCAAGCACTGGTTGAAACTTTCCCAGTACTACACAGCTGAACATATCCTAGGAACCAAGCATTAGTAAATCCACTGGAGACTAGTTTCACTGTGGGATGCTGCTGCTCCACCTCATGTGCAGTCCCAGTGGATGCTCACCTTCTGTGTACTGAATCTTCCCTCCCCACCCCACCCTCCACCATTGTGTGTCTTGTACTGAAAGGTGCTTTCTCATTTCCCCCGTTCCCCTGAGTGGCTAGCAAACCATTTCTCAAATCTGGTGTAGACACATACTTAAACAGACCCTGGCACAAGAGTGCCCACCCCTTCACTAAAAATAATTAGGCTTTTTTCTCTGGATATTGCTCCCCTAAGGATATATGCATGTGTACAGCTGGTGAAATAAATCACATAATCCAGACCCATTTCTGAAATCCTCTTATCACAAGAAATCTGGGCACCAGAGTTCAGAAACCTAATGCTACTGTCAACAATCTGGCTAACTATTGACCTGTATCCCATCTGCCAACTTTAGGGAAGGATACTAAGAAGTTTTTGTCAGGGCAACTTTTGCAGATTCTTGATTCTTCAGATTTCTGTGACAGCAATCAGTTGTGTTATTGGCTTGGATATTTGGTAAAAGCTCTATTGGCTGCATTACTCCTTCTGATAGTGGAAGAAGCTAATTATTCCTTTAGACATTTGAGACAGCTGACCATGAGATTTGCTGACTTGGTCAAGGGCACTAGCAGGAGTGGATCAGATTGCTTTTGAGTGGCGCTGTTGATACTTGCCCTCCCCTCTCTCCCCTTCAGAGAGCTCAAAGGAACTGTTGTGAGAAGTTTTTGCTCTACTTGAAGGGTTCCTATTCATTGTGTGCTTGAGGCTACTTGCAGGCATCGTGAGTTTCCTGTATAGAGCCAAAGTTTTGTTTGTTGATTGTTGTCTTCGCTGAAGGAGTTGTTCAGAGAATCATTTCCTTCAGAATTTAATATGCACCATCAAACATTCTTGCCATGTTTGCAAATGTTCTGATAATGTAAAATAAGTCTACACCTTACCCAGGATGTGTGTATAAACAAATACTGACTGTTGTCTATATCTGCTTCAAAATAACCTTATGCAAAAGCTGGATAATTCTTACGTTTGAATACTTATTTCTGCTATATTCCCAGTAATGTAACATCTGCATCAGAATTGACATTTGTTTGACACGTTTTGACTCATGCATTTGTTTGCCCCCTTCCTTGATGAAATTCTTCCCTAGTCTGAACCCATCTTTCAATCTTAGCATCCCCCAGCTCAGCTACTCCCTGTCCCACTGCCTGTCCCCTTTATACCTTGCTGTTGCAGCATTTGCCTCCTAAGCCCGTGCTTCCATCTGTGGCTAATTATAGAATGGTAATTAGCTGCTTACACAAGTGAATGGGATGAGCCATCATGAAACTGCTCAGCATGAGCCTCAAGGATGGGGAGAATGATGCTCCAGCAGCTGTCAAAAGAGACACCTTATTTTTCAGGGAGGGAGTGTGGGGCAGAGCAGAAAAGGAATCGAACAGAGCATGCCAGATTTTTCTCTCCTTCTCAGCAAACAATGGCCATTTTTTCTTCTTTTTTCACTTTTTTTTTTTTTTTTGGCGCAAAGTCTACACTAACATGCTTCACTTCTCTCTTTTGCTATGCAGTTGCTGGGCTGGCACAGCCCCTGGGCACAGAGAGAAATGCAGGTCCTGTGAGTTAGATGGATCCTTCTGACCCAACAGACATTAGCTGCTGGGTTGGGAGGGTGGAGGATCAAGCTCCAATTTGGAGCCAATCCAGAGAGAGAGGTTATGTTTCTGCAGCCTCTTCCCCCAGCCCCTCTTCTAGCCCCTCTTCTAGCCCCCAGTGCTGTCTCGGGATGGGAGGGGGAGAAGGCAGGGGAGGAAGGTACTGGAGGGGGGGGTAGGTGGATTAGAGCCCCCACTGGGGGGGGGGGCTCCAGTCTACCTGCCCCACACTCCAGCTGGGCAACCCCCCACTCCTTCGCTGCTACTTCCCCCCCCCCAATTCTGAAAACAGCACCCAGAGCAGGGCTGGGCAGCCATGCTCCCAGCACATGCAGACACAAATTAGTGAAGGCACTTCATTTGGGAGTACCTTCATCTGGACTCTCACATAATGAGGGTTCAGATTGTCAGGGGATTGGGCCCTTTTAAAGTGCTCTGCAGCCATACACTTGTGTTAGATCTCAGCTGTAGAGCACTTTCAGGGGCCAGATTGGGCAAACATTGTCACTTCTGTCAGCACCCTCAGTGTGAGTCAGGTTGTCAAGGGGCTACAGAGAGTGGTGGAGAGGCAGGAACCTTTCAAGCAGATTGCCATTGGCTCTTGTAAACTGCTGAAAGGGATCTGACCTTTTAGAAGGTTGAACCCTTTTGGGGCAGAGAGATTTCCTTGCTATGCAGCTGAATAGAAAAATTCCAGGAGACCAAATCTGGTTATGTAAAGGGACTTCAAAGTGTAAAGGAGCCAAAATGCAGCTGAGAATCAGCCTGCAATGGGTTGTGCAAGTTACATCCCAGCCACAGAAGGCTTACTTAGCCACAACCTACTGCACTCTGGCTGGCTGTTGAAACCTGGGAAGTCATCTTAAAAGGACAACAGGCCAGCAATTAGGCTGGTCCTGTGTAGCAAAGGAAGAATCCTGGCTGGAGCTACAAGTCATCTGAGGACTCCAGCTTGTTCCTCTTTTAAGGCTCTGCCTACTGAATGTGCCTCTCTTGACAGAAACAGAACTACTTGGGTTGATGAACATGACCCCACCCACAAAGACGCACAACCCATTGCTCAGAAATACAGAACTTGAAGACTGCCATTTGGTATTAGCTTTGCCAAGCTTGGAACTGCCTTTTCAGAGTTCCCAATTGATCCCTGACTCCTTTTTCATGACAGGGTACAGAGGTCACTCTTCTTACCAGCACTGATATTCCTGCTGCTTTTGTAGTCCTTGCTGGAGTAGATTTAGGTCTTCTCCTGCTGCCTCGTCAGCAAGAGGGCCCCTGCACTCCATTTGGTACTTTGAATATGCAGAAGTCTCAGTTGCTGCCCTGTATCCCTCCTTCAGGAAACTGAGGTTTCAAAATATCAGAAGTGTCTACTTGTGGCACCCTGCCCACCACTGCATACCTCTTTGTTGGATTGGCAGTGCAGCTACTCTGTCTCAATTTCTCTGGCTGACGCTGAGCTCATATCCTTCATGGATATGACCTGTGGCCCATTTGCCACAGAGCAGCCAGCCAGGTTGTGAGATAAGAGAGTCCTTCAGCCAAGTTCCAGTGGACAGACAAATGTTCAGCCCACCTGCAATCAGCTTTCATCCACCTGCTATGACTGACTGTCCCCAGGACGAGTTACCTGGTCATAGCCTGCCACCAGAACAGCAGTCCTTGCCCATATGGTTCCTTCATACCAAAGACTTGGCTCTACTGGAGACCCTCACTGCAGCCTGTTGACTCTCCTGTCCTCAAATGCTGAGCTTCCTCTTCCTTTTAAGTCTACTTTGCAAGCCTAATAGCCAATCCAATGACGGTGGGACAAGACTAATTAAGTCCATGCCAAGTTCTTTGTTGTGCCTGTTGCAGGTGTTCTCCATCTGACTGCCTCAGCCTTCTGAGGTCCCAATATTTGAAAAACAAGGGACTGAAGAATTGACATGCATACTTATGCTACTGCTAGTCAGCCTAGGAATTGCATGTAAGCACATCAGCTGCATTTGCTGTGTATAAAAAAAACCATACTGAAAGATTGAGGGATTCATAGTACTACTTCTCCAGACACAAGTGACTGGTGCCTCCTGAATCTCAGGGGGACACCCGCAGAAGTTGCCCCCTGTCAGGCTGGGCAGCAGCCCTACTGACAGTAACAGTGTTGGCCATCTTGAGGGCACTTGCATGTCCTCCCTACCAGTCACCTATGTCCAGAGCTATTTGTGATATGAGGTCTTGATACTTTCTGGTGGGGGGGTGACCATGACCCCCCCAGCATGACCACAAACATGCAATCAAAGGAAAAGATTACATGAATCTTTTGGGTGATGATGAGTCTTTTCAGAGCTGCTTTGGGTTGATTGTATTAGTAGCAGGACACAGGGTAGGGAGGTTTGCCCTGGAATCTGTCAGCGGTTAGATGGGACATGGGTGTGGCCGATGGGTTTAATGATGACTAAATGAAAGTGTTGTATTTGGTGTCATCATGTGCATACAGGTGATGAGGTTTGAAAATTTAGCAGATGCAGTGTTCTTTTTAATAAGTGAGTTAATATTTGACTGCAATCAGGGGTGTAAGCAGCTCTTACTCATCCTTGTTCAAAGACAGTGTGAAAATATATGTATTATGGTCATATTGGAGCATCATGCAAAAAGGCAAAGTGTTTATTCTCTATCTTAACTGGCTGCATCCTGGTTTTCAGAAATGAGTTTTGCTGAGGTTGGCATCCTGGGCATGAACAAGTAGCAGCTCTAAGTCTGCTTTAACAAAGTGTTTTCATCCCTGAAGTTCCTCACTTATTTTGAACAGAGGGAATTGTTTTGTAGGAGTTATAGACCATAGACACAATTGTATTTGTTGTGTTAGTTTCTGTGGGAGATAGTGTGATTGGTTAGGGAAAGTCAAAGAGTGCTGCTAAGTGATTCCTAAATTCTCCTGTTCACCTTGCTATAGTGGAATGGAGATTGTGGTTACACAATGGAAAGCTTGGAGTTGTTAATAGAGCTAGCAAGAGAAATCAAATGTTGACAGTTTTATTATACAGCAGTTACAGTAACTTCAAGCATGTGGGAAAAAACAAGCATGTCTTTTTCCTTACCCACTCTCTCCATTATACAGCCATAATTTCACTGGCTTATAATCTTACTGAGCTCTAACTGTTTGACCTGAAATTTTCCACCAGGCATCTGCCTTGGGATAAATTTTTCTCAAGATGTTTCATAAAAAGGTTAGTCCATTCTAAGGAAAGGGGTAGAGGAAGAATATTTGTTTTTTCTCATGTTTCATTGAGAAGTTCCAGTTCCTCCGTGATATGACACACGAGTTTGAAATACGGTGCATCTGAGGGGGGTGGCAGGTGTTGCCCTGGTATCAGAGGTGCACCTTTTGCTGTCTGCATGAAAGTACTTTAGGATTTGATCAGCCTATACATCTCCTTAGAATTTGGCAGCTAAACTCTCTACAAATTCTGTCTGCACTGGGCACACTCTGCCTCCTCACAACTCCCACGTGCGTCATCCCTTCAATGTGACTGGGCAAGTCAGAGGTATAGCTGGGCAGCCATGATGCATGGGGAAGTGCTGGCTGGTGCCCTGCCAATTGCAGCAGGTAGGGGCTGCTTTTTTGCCCCCCTCTCCCACATCCCCCACACTCCCCCCTCAAAGGTTGGGGGAGTGTGGGTTTGGGGCTGTCCCAGTTGCCCCTTCACCCTTGGTCATACTACTGGGTCATGTTTTATCCAGGGCTGTAGGAGCTGACCAGGACATTCACTGCAGTTTCATCTGGATGGTTAGGCCTGCCACCCTGCCAGGTACAGAAACTGGGAGCAAGGAAAGCTCTTTTACTATGCTCACATTGATACCCCCTGGGCTTGCAGCCTGGGTTAGGGGGGAAGGAGTACGGGGACTAATTCTCATGCGGATGAGGGAGAGAAAAAATGTGCTGGGTTGCAACAATGGATCAAGAGCTTGGGGCAAGTATTACTGGCCTCCTTTTGCAAAGGAGAAACTGAACTCAGAGAAGTCAACTGACTTGACCAAAACTAAGACACTCTCTACTTCCTGTATGATTTAGTCATATCATCCAAGCTTTCCTTCCCTTCACAGACAATTAAAGGAACAGTTGTCAGATATGCGTGTTCCTTCATAAGCTGTTTGGATATGAGTTGGTTTATAAGGTTTTAGTTATGGTGAGTCTTGCTGACATACCTAAATCTCCATATTTGGAATCTGGATGAAATATCTCTGATGGTATAGATGGGAAAGTACCTTATTTTTTCACCTTTGTCCACACAACAAAGCAGTCCATTCAGATGGATTAACTACATGCCCATACTTGCTGAGAGTCATGCTCACTGGAGCTGGAAGTAGCCATTAGGAATTATCTGCAAGCGCTGCAGCTATATTTGCTTTGTTAGGTGTAGCTATACTAAAAGAAGGAGGGATTCATAGCAGTATTTCTCTGGAGCTGTCAGTGCACTGGGACATATTTCACCCACCAGTAACTTGGCTTCCCTCACAACATCCAACATAGTCCACCCTTTCAAAATCCTTTGACTTTTCCTTACTTACTCAATGGCACAAAGAATGGTCAGCACAAGCACCAATTGATCACCACATCATCTCTGACCCTACACTCAGTCAGCCAGGATTTAACTGGCCATGCCATTATTGGGCACTTCTCAACCATTTTCAAACTAGACAGGGTCACTGTGCCTCAAACCTATACCAGTAGGGCCTCCGCAATGACGACAAATGCCCTTCTTTGTGGGCAAGTTCAAACTATGTCCTACATTGTTGACTTGTGTCCATTTGCTGTGCTACCTGGTGCCCTTCAGGCTCTTCACACTGTAATGACATCACAAGATGGCTGAAACAATATGCTGAAACAACATATGCTTAATAAATAAATCCCGAGCTGTTTGACTAATGACAGAAGTTACACACAAAACAATTTAAGTGATCAGAAACTGGTTTAAACCTGTAACATAATATAAGTTCAGGGCACATTAACCAGTTTCAAAATGACCAAAACTGATTTAAGATAAACCTGGTTAAATGTAGTGTCAGACTTAACTGATTTAGGTCAAACCAGTTATGGCATTTCTGTGCAAGACCCCTTCCTAGTACAAGTGAAATCAGCATCCCAGCATGCCTTGCAGCCCTGAGCTGGGCTGAGCCGTGTGCTTAGGCAAAGCAGGGATGGCTTTGCCCCTCTGCTCCCTAGCCAGAGCAGAGAAGGCTGCCTGACAAGGGGGTGGGGGTGGGAAACCCGGCTGGCACAGCCCAGTCTGCCTGGTAAGGGTGGAGCAGCCCCTGCCAGACTTCCCTGCTGGAGTTGAGGGGGTGGGGGGCATGGGCCAGTAGGCTTGGGGGGGGAGGGTGATTAAACTCCGCTGTCTCCCCTCTCTCCCACTGGCACAAGGACCCCTGCCAGGGTCTGCCTGGCTTTCCCCCTTGCGTGGTAGATGGCATGGCCAGAGTTGGCCCAGGCATTGCCCAAGGCTGCTACCTAGGCCAGCTCTGGCCATGCCCCCCTCCCACATCAGTGGAGGAGAAAGCCAGGCAGACCCTGACTGGGGTCCCTGTGCCGGTGGGAGAGAGGGGAGACAGGGGAGTTTAATTCCCCTCCCACCCAGCCCCCTTCACCTGAGGCACTGCCCTGGCTGGTGTCTGGCCATGCCCTCCCGCATCTGGGACAAACTTAGAAAGGGCTGCTTCCCCCTCCCCCTCCAAGCACACCCCGGATGGGGTCTCTGTTGGACAGGGTGGGGGCTTAAACCTCTCCCCAGTCATATTCAGCAGCATGCCAGGGCCTGTCCATGCCCTCCTCCCCCAGCTCAGCTTCCTTGCATCCGCTGCTGAAGGAAAGGAAGGGCTTACTCTAACACCCCCTGGCTTCTAGCCTGAGCCACTGCAGGCATGTGGCTGCATTTCCAGAATCAAAAGTGAAGTCTGTTCACTTGCAAATCAGTTCAATCTATGCAGGTTAGACTAACCTGCAAAAATTGAATCCATACCCGCTCCAGCTTTATGAATGTGTATACTTAGACTTTCTGACATGAGGTCATGTGCTTTGTGGTGGGGGTGCACGAATCAGACATGTAATCAAAGGAGGGGGTGCATGAACCTTCCACATTACTTTCTGTAGGGGAAGGAACAGATACTGGCAGACATCAGTTAACAGTTCTGTCCCCAAGGGAGTGTCATTTGAAAATATGTGATGCCAGATAGCTATAGGCATCTTTCTGTTCTACCATGTCTGTCCTCAGGCCACAAAGCTGATTTCTACCAGCTAAAGTAGCTGAATTTTTTGCTTCCCAGTGAGTAAAAAAGTAGTAGTAGTGAAGAAGAAAAGCATATGGGTAGAGAGAAGGGGAGAGCTAAAGCATGTACATTTCATTAGTCCCTTGTATTAGGGATCTGAAATGTCCCAGGACTTAGAACAGTAGCTTCACATACATCTGCCTGTGAGCAGAGGGAAGAGGAAAGAGAAGTATAGTAGATGTAAAATTATAATAATAAATCTTACATACAATAAAAATGTGGCTGATTTGGAAACAAAATAACAGACTTTAATATTTGTTTTTGATTTAATTTTATTGGAGTAGAATACAGAACAATCTGAATATAATTTAACCACTTGTAGAGGTACTCAAAGAGGAAAAGTATTTCAATAAAAATTACACAGTAAAAATGCTACACAGAATAGATTTCAAGGTATGGGCATTCACCCTATTCATAAGGAACATGTCTTTTGTTATACCTAAGTGCCATTGCTTTTTGCATCTTGATTGACAAAAAATGTTGGTTAATTGTTCGGTGGGGTAGATGGGGGAATAATTTTAGATCTTAACACAGATGCTTAAACATACTTCAATCTTTTTTTTAATGATCTACTGCTGTTATAAATTAATGTCTACAATAGTAACGACCAATTTGAGGGTCACTGATACATTTATTAGAGCATTATTTGCTTCCAGCGGACTATTAACTATCAAATTGGTTGTTACCACTGGTAGTAAACAATTCTGAAGGGATTTTTGCTGAAATAGTTCACATATGGCTTTGCCATTCATGAGCTATCAGTGTTTTAGCGCCACTGGTGAAATAAACTGCCATATCACACATCTTACCCACATTCTGGACTATTAAATAATTGACACAAGGAGTGTATGAGGCAATAATTAGCTCACTTCAAATCTTGCAATTTACAGCAAACCCATTTATCTAACACTGTATTTAGTGTCTGATAATTGATTGTCTCACCTGATAAATGATTGTCTCTAGCCTTGAAGAGAGGACTCCTCAGGTTTGTATATTTTGAATGATTTTGGTTAAAGCAACAACCATTTTAACTTTACAAAGGGAGTGAGGTTTATGTAATTGAACTGATGCGCAAAATTCAGAGTACTTGCTAGTTTAAAATGTTCATCAGTTGGTCTGTCTGATGGACAGAGAAATGATACCCAGAGGGTCTCATAAATAATATAAGATGGAATATCTGTGCTAGCACTTTCAGCTGCTTAAGAATTTGTGCTGTAGTAAGTGTTCAATAGAGAACGGGACTAACTAGATAGAAAAAAAATCTGCAGCGAAGGGAGTATGATAACTTTCTTCTTTATTTCATAAAGAAACAAGTGTGACCAATGAAGCAACATACGAGTCATTACATTTATAAAGTAGGCATGCCTAACATTTAGAAACACACAAACTGGCTGCTGTATATCAAACCACATCATTGGGGTGGAGGAGTACCAATAGTGGGCAGGGTTTTGTTAGCCCAAACAGAAGAAACTGCACCATCAAAACATGTTTGGAAATCTGCCCCTCCTGAAATCCATTCCCAGCTCCTATCACAGGAGCTATTCCAGCTCATTGCCGGTGCTGCCAGCCTTGTTTGTTCTTGTCACTTTCTCATACAAATGGCACTGTGTCTCCCTCCATGCTGCTTCTCACATGAGACATCCTCCCTGGTTTGATTTATTAGGCCACAACTCTCCCATTCAGCTTTTTGACTAAATAGATATAAGAAACAAGTTCCATAACTAGCAGTTAGGCTGACAGCTGACAGAGCCAGCTGGCACTTCATTGAGCTACAGTCCCCCAAAATGCAATACCTACAAATGCATACTTGATGCCATCTTTCCTACTGTCCTTCCTCAGTGAGTCGTCTCAGTACAAACTTTTTAGGGTAGGGGTCATGCATGTGTTTGTGCTTGTACAGTCCTCTGCACAGTGCAGTACCTCTCCTGGCCACAGAAGGTTTCAGTGATATTAAATCATTATGGGCTGGACCCAGAAAAGAACTGCCATTTTAAGCATCTAATTCCAAAATTTAGCTCCTAAAAGCCTGAAGTCCCCAGGCACATGTGCTTATGCCAGTGCAGTCGCCTACATGCCTAAATGTCTGCTGCTGGGTGTGTTCAGAACTGCTTACATTCTGACACTGCCAAATGGCTAAGCACCTCTCTCATGTCTGAACCTGATAGGAATTCACAGATGGGGTTTACACTTACATAAAACAACCCTACCACAGGAGGAACTGGTGGTGGTGGTGGTGGTGGTGGTGCTAGTCGCAGCCCCTTTCACTTGTTCTCAGTAGTTACAACATTCACATGTGAGAAGGTTCAGTCCTTCCTTTTCCTCGGGGACTTGAACCCGTATCATTCCACTGTGGTAAGGAGGAGCGCCTGATCTTTTTTTCTTTTTTCCCTAACCAATAACCATCTAATATGAAATGCATAAACACTTTTTGGAACAGGGAGCTGAAGCCAAGCAGTTTCCCCCTCCTCTCAAGGAATGCCCCTCTTCACAAGATTACAGGACCAGGCCTCTCTGAGGATCATCACCTTGTGGAGATGCTTGCATTTGCCAGTGATCCTGAGAGTGATGCTGTAGGGCCACCCATGGCAGTAAGGTTGATGGGGAGGTTCCAGACAAAGACCGATCCAAGAAGTCCTCAACGGTGGAGCAGGTGGAGGGAGGTTGTGGCCCCAACAGCTGGGAAGTCAGAAGAAAGCTGCAATGGAAAACTGGCTCCAGTCATCATGGTTTGCCATGCCACTGAACCCAGCCACCACCCACCAAGATTGCATGGACCTGACTGCACACCGGAGTCCCCATGCTAAACATGGCACATGCAGGCTTCTGTCAGGTCAAAAAAAGCCCTGTAGCAATGGAGGATTGGCAACAGGCAGGGCTGTGATACCTGGAGGCCCCCAGCCAAGAGTCTGCACACAGGCAGCAGATGCATGATGGTCATCGGGCACCTGTGTTGAGACAGGGATGCCCTTCAGCAGCTGCATTCATGCTGAGCAGCCCTTTTTAGGATACCCTCTGCTCACCCTGATGGGGAGGGGGCTAGAAAAGATGCCCCAAAAATAGGCTGTCCTATTTCTCCAGCCTGGGAAACCACATCCAGCAGGATAAGGATAAGGACACAAACCTGGGGCTGCAAATTTCACTCCCCTGCTCAACAACTGCCCCCATTGCAGAAGAATGTGTGTATCCAGAATTGGGCTCCTCAGTCACCTGAGGACCCATCAAGCCTGACAGACATCATCCTCGACTTTGAGGGACCACCAGCAACATAGCCGGGGTCTCTCTTGCTTGCTATCCTGATGTTCTCCTCCTCGCTGCCCAGCACCTATATGCTCCAGGTCACCCTTTGGAGGCAGCACACTCTTCCATGCCTGCAGAAGGATTCTGAGTGCCTAAACCTGTCGATTTGGGTCACCCTCCTGGGGCCAAGTGCCTAAACTGTGGGCACTGTATCTAAGTGACACTAGCTGCAGGAATAATTTGGATCTGACTCTGTGTGCCTCAGTGGCCCCATTGATACAGTGAATGAGATAAGGGCTGAACCTTGCCTTTAAGAAGAAATGATGAAAACATCAAGGAAGGCATGCTTTACTCATCATAAGGTAGCACAACATTTAAAATAAAGGCAAAAGAGCAGAGAGGAGGATGTCATGTTTGTGCCTTTAAAGCCCTTCCAGATTGCATGCAACACTTTTTAGGATGTACCTGGACCACCAGCCCTCCCAAAATCTGCATGACAGATTCTAAACCTGCCGCACATCCCACTGTTTTAAACAACACCTCTTCTTCTTTGACTCAGGGGTGCCTCTATACCGGATGAGTCCTAATTAATCAAAAAGGTTCCAGAAGAGTAGCACACTGTCAGGGTGTGAGCTTTCACATCTTTTGTGTGCTAGCATTCAGTTTACCATACATATTGGTTTATCAGAAGAAGACAAATTCTGATCGAGTCTTGATGATTCCTTGTATATGCAGAGTGCAGTTTATTTTAATTAGTGTATAACTTGCATCTGCATAGACTTTTTCTTTCAATTTCCTGCAGGAGTATAGAAAAATGTATTCAGCAGAGTTGAACGATGCTCCCTATGGGAGTTAATCAGCCCATTTAGAGATCCTGAGTCAGAACCTCAGCTCATGTAAATCAATGTGTGGCTCCACTGACTGGAAAGAAGCTAGACTGATTTACACTAGTTGGGCATCTGGCCTTTTGTTTAGAGGGATGCTTTAGTGCACGGGTTGAATTAGAACAAGGAAAAGCTGAGGAGAACATCACAGCAGTTTTGTACTTCGGAGTAAATAAATTGAATATCCTATTTGGCTATTTTAACATCTGGATTACAGAGGAGAAAAGTCCTTCATCCTTCTCTTGGAAAAAGATTTATTCTGCCATATATTTTGTGTGTTTTTGGCTATGACATAAATGAAAGTCAAGGAAAGAACATAAACATTAAAGTAGGTTCATCTGGAGCACAGTGCCCTCAATATGTTGACAGTCACTTTTTCAGCACTGGCTTAATAAATATAGAAGTCTTTAATGGCTTCTTACAGCCATTCAGTTGAGCTGACTATGATTTGTGCACTGTTCTTCAGTGGACTGTGCTTCTTTCTTAGCATTCTCCTTTTGAGCTTCGTCATGATGTAGTCATTGCACTGTAATGTAACCCGGGTACACCCAAGGGTGTGCCCTATTCTCAATTGAATGGGATGGGTAGGCAGGAGGGGGTGCTGTGAGAGGGATGCCAGCATTTCAAGCAGGTCACTCTTTCATCTATAGATTTAGCCCAAGCCCAAAGTTCTTAGCTATGTACAGTTTATTGAGTTATAACATACATAAACATAAAACTAAATATCATATATATATTTACACAGTGAACACTAACCAAGGTCAGACCCTAAATAATACTATTTACAACATCACAATACAACCTTTCAATTACAAAATATAAGATGCAAATATGAACAATCTTAATAACACCTATTCCTTAATATAGTCCCTGACCCATGGCAAGAGATAGTCCTCTTTCCAATGAGGTCCCCTGGGGGAGTGTCCAGGAAGCACCAGAGACCCCTTCCCTTAGGGCCTTGACTAGGTGAGGATGCTGCTCACCCAGCCCCTTCTCTGGGTTTGCCCACCCCAAACATCTTTCCCCTGTGGGACCCGATGGCCCAATGACTCATGGCCCCCCAAGTGGCAGTGGTCAGGGTGCAGCTTGATGGAGTCTCCTCTGCCGAAGCGCCTCTCCAGGCTCCTCCTGTGCTGCTGGGCTTCTCCTCACCCTGTAATCCCCTGTGGACACCGAGAGGGCTCAGGTCCTCCCAGCTGCTGCATCACTGCCGCTGGCTCCTGGGCCTCATGCTGCAGCACTACTATTTCCCTGTGGCCTGGCTCAGCACCGAGGGCTCTTTTAGCACAGGCCAGGCCCTTGGCTCTGGCTGGCCATCCTCACACCAGGTGGCTAGCCCAAGCAGCCTCCACTGCTCCCTGGCTCCCAAGGCTCGGGCCCAGGTGCCGCTCTGCGCACCGTGGGACCTGGCCGCTTGCTGGGAGATGGAGCCTGAGCCGCCTCACCGCAGCCCTAAGGCCTTTGCCCTGTGCGCTGCCCCACGCACCGTGGCCCACTGGCCCTGCTGGGGTTGCAGGCTTGAGCCACTGCTTGCAGCTCTGAAAGCCTGGGCTCTGTGCACCAAACTGCACACTGTGATGGGCCCGAGCAGTCTCACACTGCTCCCAGGGCCAGGTCTCCGTGAACCGTCCCTGTGCATCAGCAGCAGCCTGAGTAGTCTCGTACCGCTCCCAAGGCTGTTTCTCCAGTGGCAGCTTCGGGAGCCTCGGGCCTGTTGCCTGCTGCGGGAGAGCTCCCCAGCTTTTCTTGGCTCCGCTCTTCTCGAGTCCCTCGCTGCATCTGCACCCCTGTGCTGGGCACGCAGCTCCTTTTATAGGCTCCAGGGCTCTGCCCCTGAAGTCTTCCAGACCTGACAGTTTACAGTCTTCAATCAGGTCTGGGGGAGCTGTTCGGCCCCCGTCCCAGGAAAGGGGCATGGCTTTGTTTCTCCTGCTGCCTCCTGATTGGTGGATGGGCTCCACCAATCAAAACAGCAGGCTCTCAAGCTTGGGACTCAACCCAAGGTCTGAAAAGTGAGCCTGCTACAGTAACATAGTGACAGTGAGGTAGATTCACAGGCTTAATTCTCTTAATATCTACCCTGTACATTCAAGAGAAGCTCTCTTAAAGTCCATGTAGTTACACCGCTATAAACTTCCTTAAATAGGAGGGATAGGCCCTCTGTATGCTTTATATGTTCATGCTGGCCATTCCAAAGCTGGAAGTAAGAGTTGTCTTAATGGTACAGGCTGTGGGCGATTGGTTCCTTTTCACAACTCTATATGGAGCTCCAAGTCTCCTATGGGAGAGGTGGTTCTTGGTGACTTATGCTGCTGGAGGAGCATGTGAAGCAGACTTTCCAATAGTGCTAGTCTGCAAACCTCCCTGGATTACAAAAGCAGAGCAGAAAGAGAGAATTAAGCTTGTTTCATATAAAAGTGAATGGTTTCATTTCCTACCTGGGAAATCAAAAAGTGAAAAATAGGTGCTGATCTACAGTGCTTCTCACCATTTACTAACTTTCAGCTGTGAGCTATATCTGAAGCTCTTGAACTCCATTTACAAATATTTCTTAGTAAAAATTCCCTGGCAGCAGAACCTTATGCTTCCACTTTTTTGCATTTTGTATCACCAGGTCCAACAGATCTCAGTATGAAGAGGCAGTTGGCAACCAGCTCTGGATCCTCCAGTAGTACAAGCTCGAGACCCCAGCTGAGTCCAACTGAAATAAATGCAGTGCGGCAGCTTGTGGCAGGGTATCGAGAATCAGCGGCATTTTTATTGCGTTCTGCAGATGAACTGGAAAACCTTATTTTGCAGCAGAACTGAGTCATGTGATGTTCACACTGGTCTGGTCTTATCTTGGAGTTTCCACTAATGACATTTTGATTTCCCAGAGCAGACACTTCAGTTACTGCACAGTCTTTTAGGAGAGTTAATTACCATAATGCCACACTGTTCTTGATCCATAAAGTGATGTGTTAAGGTTCTTCAAGTGAACTTCGACCTCTGATATTTCTGAGGTACTTTAATGTGTCCAGCATACTGCTTTTTGTTTTAGTGTGTCAGCATAAATATTGAAAAAGTGGCTATAGATTGTTAACTCATTCTGACAAGTGGAGGAAACAGAAGATGCTGTGATGGCAAATATTGGTTCAAGATCCACGTGCAATATTAGTGGAATGTGCTACTGACTCATTGGACTTAAAGCTGCAGTATATGGCAAAACATTGCCAAATGTCCTGTTACTATAGGACAGAATTGCAATTAAAAGGATCTTGTATTTTAAAAAAATGTAATTTTTATAAAAAACAAAACAAAAACTTTTGTTTTCATTCAGAATTTTTCATTTTTACTTTGGTAAACTTTTTCACTGGTCCTACAAATGTTTTGAGGAGCTATTGTAAGTCCCCCTTTTCCTCTCTGGAACCCCTGACTGTGCCCTTGTCTCCACCTTCATATTCTTTCTACAAGAAGTAACTCAATGCTGGATAACCCTTCCCCTGTGTACTGTAAATTCTCATCTTTGGAATGCCTTCCAAAAGAAGCATGCATTTCATGCATTCATGCCATTCTCAACTCCATCCTGTAATATATTGCAGCTTTATTAGGAAATTAATAAAGGGTTAAGGATTTTTTTAAAAGACATATAACTGAGAAAAAATTGATTTCTTACAGCTAGCTCATTTAACTCCACAATCGCTGCTGCTGTCTTGTATAAGTCCCTCTAGTAGTGATTGGATGCAGATGATTGAATGTGAAGAGGTTGCAAGTGACAATCTGAAAATTTGCACTCCTGTGTGTATTTATTTTTTTCCTTATTTAAAGAAAATACATACAGAAAAAGGCCATTGACAATTCTGTTATGATTTGTATAATTCCCACGCCTAACTACGGTAAAAACTGTAAATGGATGCAGCTGCAACTTTAATTAAACTCTTTCCCCCTTCTCCACTCCCCCATCCCCCCTCTATTTCTTATTTTATAATGTTGATTACACATTAATGGCGTTTTCTTTGTGCACTAAGGCAAGCTTATTTTTAAGTATATAGAGAAAAGTACTTTAGTTCTTGCTTACTGTACTGTCTGTTCTGTTGTTTAGCTTTTGTTGAATAACAAGTTCCTTGTGCATTCCTAAATTTGCCTTATTTCATGTAATTCAGTTTTTGACAATGAGTTTAAGGCATCGGTGATATTTTATATCTACTTGTTACATATAGTTTTCCAAGTAATGACTGTGATTGTGACTGAGTAATGTGCACTTTTTCTTGTAACTGTGGACATTGCTATGCTTTTTTTTCTCTAGTGTTTCTAGAATTACTGTTGCTTACAGTTATGTAAAAGAAAAAGAACTTTTGTGATACTGTTGGTGAATATTAATGTGAAAAAGCCTATGAAATATGAGTATTTTGCAGGTACATAGATACACAAACATCTCTACTCTGTGGACTGTTGTTCACAAATTTAAATGAAAATTCAAAAACTGAGGGCTGGAATCATTTCCTCTGTTTTGTTTGGGTAAATAAACAGATTTCTGTGTTTAAATACATGATTGTGAAACGTTCTAACATTTAAACTGCTTAGTGAGTTATGAACACTGTTTTCTTTAAACAGGAAAAATGGACTTCCACTGCTGTTCGTACAGGTTCTGCAGTCATTTCTCAAAATTATTAAGCAAATCCAAGAGGGTGCTAGAGCTTTGTTTTAATGAAGAATTTCTTCAATGAGGGCAGAAACAGGTGGTACATAAATCATGACACTAACATTTCTGATTTAAACTTGGCTTTAGGCAACAACATTAACTGGTAAAATTTATTCTTAAAATGCATTGAATGTATCTTAATGGCACTTGTATATCAGTGTGTGAACATTGTAAGTTAGTTGCTGCCCATCATTTAATAGATGTATTTTCCCATAGTGTAAATAACCATATTCTCACTACTGTCGACAAGAGAGCTCTGTAGCTCACTCCCTAATAGAGATCATGTGCTGGTCTTTCCCTCTAGTGTCAGTCAGGCATTGAAGGGTCAGTGAAAAGCTAAAGGCTTGATGCCAAGCCCCTTCCATTTTTAGGCAATGTCTTCAGGCTCTTCTGTCTCTTTCTGCCTCTAAATTAGGCTGGTAGCAGATGCTTCTAGCTAAGGTGTCATCTCTAGTCCTTGGTTACAAAAGCCATGGAAGTGAGCAGTTAAAAAAAGGGCATAATGATCCCAAGACTGTAAGGTTTCTTTAGTCCTCTTTCGCAGGACTGGTGCACCTGCGTTGTCTAGCTAGTAAACTCCAAAGTCTACCAAACTAGCTGCTTGCCCACAACAATGAACAACATGTGAGTGGTGGCCTCATTGTGCTTTGAAACTCCTTTGATAAATACCTCCTAGATCTGGATAGGAGGCCAAAGGCAAATGAGGAAGAGGAGGCAAGACATTGACTTCAGTACCAGCCCCCATACACTTGTTTTTTGAGGGGAAGAAGAATATCCTGAGACTATCACACAGCTCAGTTGAGCTTTTAAGGCCTCTGTATAAGAGTGAAGAGCTTAAGCTGTTCTCCTTCACTGTAGAAACTCCCCAAGGAAGTCCTTTCACCACCATTCTCAGAAGCCTCCAGACTTGTCCCCCACCTGGGATGCAGCTCGTCTCCCACATGACCCCAAATATTCACTCAGTGATACGGCTGGCCCTCAGGAAGGACCTTTATGATTCCTTACCTTGAAAACTGCCTCATCCAGGTTGTGTTCCAGCAGGATGCATGTTTCTCTCAGACATGAATGCCATGTGCCCCCAGTGGCTGAGTGGGGGGCACAGCGGTGCTGGCAGCAGTGGGAGCGTGGCAGCAGTAAGTGGAGAGTTCCTGCAGACTTTGGCAGCGGGGGGGTGGCAAGTGCCAACCAGGGGTTGGTGACCACTGACAGATGCCACCAGCAATGTCAGCGATGGCCAACAGTGATCACTGACCACCCACAGGCACCACTGGCAGTGTCAGTGCCAAGGAGGGGGGTGACGAGCAGTGACCACCCACAGGCCTTTTCATAGGGGGTGCACAGTCACATTCCTGGGGTGCACATGCACCTGCATGCACCCCTACACATCGCCCATGCTCTCAGAACTAAATCTCGCTAGCAGTGACTTAGAAGAAGAAAAGCTTACTCATTATTTTACAGTGCAGTATGGAATGACTGTAGTCTCAGCTACAGTTTAGCCTTCCCCATTTCCAGGAGGATCATATTTATAAGATTATATATTATATTATAGGATTATATTACAATTTCTGGTGTCTAACCAGAAGTTCTAACAAAATCATAATTCTCAATCCACTCTGTATGTGAAAACTGGGTACCCAAGTATCTTGCCACGATTTGGTTTGCTGTGCCCTGCATAATTCTCAGACATCTCTGCCCTGAAAGCCTTTCACATCTTAATGAACCAGAACCTCCAGATTAACTAGCTGAGTAGCTCTCTCCGCAAGGAAGAGATGGGTCATTCTGCACAGGAATCATTCAGAACCTTGATTCCTTTTTTGCCTGGGCCTTTTTGAATCCTGACCCCACCCTGTCCAGATAACCCAAACTGTCTGCCCTTATGTATTCCTTCTTCCCAAAGCTCTGAGGGGTTCTAATGAAAGCGCAGAGCAGTGGGTGTCAAATAATCCAAATTACTGCAGCGTGGTGGAGGAGAGTCTGGTTTTCTCAGCTGCTGTCTTCCTTCTAGACAGTGCGGATCCATTCCAGCAAGGACCCATTCTTCACTCCTCTCCCCCAGTGTTCATATTCAAGCCCTGGTTCATAAGAGCAGCATCCTTTAAAAATCAGGGGTTTGATCTTCATGCTTTTGTTTCAATAAATAATTGGTTTACTACAAAACATATGCTAGAGGCTCTGCCTGGTACTGGTCCCACTAGGCCCAGCCTAAAAAAACGTTCTTCCCAGATATACTAGATTTTCCCCACAGGTGGGACTGCAAGCCCAACCTTTGATTCTTGATACCCTTCTGACTATTACTAGTGAGGAACTGATGAGGATCTATCCCAACTCACTAGATTTCCTAAGGCCACAACCTAATTTAGTCCAGGTGGTAAAATCCCTCTCATATTGATTCCTATCCTCAAAGGGCTGTAGGTTTATAAGACTTATCATCCATACTGGGAATGCATCATTCAAGCACTCTTTTTCCCTTATTTTTTCCTTACCAGCCATTTGTTTTTCTTTAGATGGCCACTTGTAAACACCTACCTTATTCCTCAATGTGAGGGCAAAGGGACCAGTTTAGGGACTAATAAGATTTATTTGTAGTTTTTGAAGTCACCACAGGGAGAGTGGACATGGAGTACTTGAAAACAAAGTCACTTGGTGTCACATTTGTTGCATGTTTTGGTGCCTGACTGTCAACAGAGGAAAGGAACTGCCCATTATATATACTGGATTTCAGAACCACTGAAAACCAATTATCAGGTAAGGAAATGTCTGTTCTGCTTACAATTTGCCAGATTCAAAGGCTGAATCCATCAGTAGCTGTGTACTCAGAAACTGAGGAACTTAGCCATGTTAGCCTGAAGACAGGCAGAAGGCAGAGCAGGTTTTCTTAGGCTAAGTACAGACAATTAAAAAGCCCGAGACTGAATCAATTAAATCTTCACAGGTTAATCTGAGCTACATGTATTGAATTGATAAGCAAGTGAACAAACATTAATTTTTGATTCCAGAAATGCAGCCACATGCCTGCAGTGGCTGAGGCCAGCAGCCAGGGGATGCTAGAGCATGTCTCCTTGCTTCATTGGAGCAGACAGCTTGAGCTAAGGCTAGCCCACCCACCCTATGAGAAAGGGTTTGTGGGGGAGATGCAAAGCATCCTGGGATGCTGGGGACCTGTGAGTTAACTTGAAACTAGAGGGGATCTGGGACAGAAGTTTAATAAATTGATTTAACCTAAATCAGTTAATCTGATACTGCATCCATCCAGGTTTATCTTAAACTGGTTTGGGCCATTTTGAAAGCAGTTACTGTACATTGAACTTCTGTTGTGTTACAGATTTGAACCAGTTTCTGATCACCTATGCAAATTTATGTGTAATTTCTGTCCCTAGCCTTATAGACTAACTGGTTTAGAGAGGCATGAGATTTTGTAGGGTAAGCTTACTTCATCACTATGAAAGTGTGTGACAACTAGAAGACTAAGGTCACATCTAAAAACTGTGAAAACAAGTTTGGAGTGCATAATCCCAGGTGTTCCCACTACCTCAAATGCCACCCTTCCACTTCTAACCCCAAAGGAGGATGCTTTTTCTACAACGATCAGTGAAATTTCTGACCATAGCTTAAGCAAAACTTTGTCATTTGGCTCCACTGTTAGGGCTCCATTGAAAAGAAGGAACAAATCCCTCTTCTTAAAGATACTGACATGTTTTAGGCTATCTGTAGACTTGGTGAGACATTGCTATCCCCATCTTCAACAGATTGGCAATCACAATGAAGAGAAACTTATTTCTACTTCAATCTGATATTCTAAAGATACAGAAGAGTTAGGCTACCAGAGAAGGTCTATCTTCACGTTCAGCAAATCAAAATAATAATAAAAAACCCAACCACATGAAACAATGCCACTAATGCAAGGTGAATGATGGCACAATTCAGACAATGCCCTGCTTGTGGTGGTGGCGGTGATTATTTGTTATGCAGGTTATGATATTATGTAGAGGGCCAAACATGATCAGGGCCCTTAACAAATATAGTCAGCCACAACCCTGTTCCATAAACTTGTAATCTCCATGGATAAAATTAATGCTGGGGGGAGAAAACCAATGTCACCCAACAAGACGGTGGCTGAATAAAAGCCAAAGATTCTGACTTCCAGTCGTATATTCTATCCAGTAGACCACAGGCTACTATAGCAAGTTGTAGATGTAAGATATAATAAAAGATATAGTTGTAAGTTGTAAGATATACTTTGTTCCCTGAAAACTGGTCACTGGACAAGAACAAAAGTTGAGGGTTAGAGGAAGATACAAGGATGGTGTAAGCCTTGAGCTTCCCAGGAATCTGTAATGCCCTTTTAGAGCACTGGAGCAAAACAAAAACACCTAGAAGGAATTATGAATTGGCCCCAAATCTATGCATAAAGAGTTTAAAAACTGCCAACAATTCAGTTATTTTCCATGAATATTTGCATTCCACTGTTTTTTGTTCCCTTCCCTAATAATGAACTTTTGGAAACAAACTTGAAAAGTTTTCTAATAATTGTAAATTGATGTGTTTGTCTTGTAAGTACACCTTTTTTCTTATACTCTATTTATCTTATTAAAATTATGTTGCTAGAAAGTTCAAGGAAGGGTCCAGTATATCAAATTACATGTAAATCTATTTTTCCCTCATGCCCCAAAGAAACCATAGATGCATCAGTGATATGAATTACACTGGCTAATTAAGAAGTCATTTTTCAAAATACTTACAAGGTTTTAAAAAATATTTTTACTCGAAGTTTTTTGTTACATCCCCCTGGAAGCTTAGAACCGATTGCTGTTTTCCTCCATTGTGTATGGCTGTCAGTTTATTGTTGCAGGGTTACTCATGAGTTCTCAGATGCTGCCATTTTTGTATAATTGGGAGCAAGAGCACTTCATCATTGTTCTGGGGAAAACAGAGTGGAAACACAGAAGGAAAATAGGGATAAGTCAATTCTGGTTCATCAACCTCAACAATGCTTCAATTAGCATTTTTTAATTTGATTTTATTACTTATGATTACAGACTTCTGAGAAATTTAGGGCTGTAGTCCTGACCTACTTATTTCCTTTTATTTTCCATAAAAAAGCAGAGTAGGATTTGATGTATGGAAGAACAGAACAGAACTGCCTAGCCAGCAGGCAGCTTTATTTTGGTTCACTTGCTGGATCTGATACTTAGAAAATACAAATTTTGGTTGCAATTCTCGGCCACTCAGTAAGTAGAGCTGCATTCTGTTGGGTTTTTGTAAAAAAAACCAACCCCCCCCCAAGCTTATTTTTACTTTTCAATATCAAATAACAGAAAAAAATTATACATGCAAAATCAGCATATGTAAGGTTTAGCTTAACATTCAGCACAAAACATTTTAATGTTAATATTAAACTACAATATATTAATCAGTATTTTACATGGAGTAAATGCAGAAAAAGCAGGGAAAGGCAGCATAAAAGCAGGGGATATGCAAAATGGGAAAGAGTCAGGATAAGAAAAGAGGGGAAAAAAAGATCTGGATCAGATATGGGTGTTCCTTAGATAGCCATTCCTAAAACTGTACTGCAGTTTTCTTTTCTTCAGGTGGGTGGACCAAAACCTGATGATGTGAAATGTGAACCAAAACCAAGAAATGTGAAGTGCTCCATCTGGGAAGAAATAATCCACAACACACTTACAGGCTCTGCGGTGCTACACTTACTAGCACCACAACTGAATGAGACCTGGGGGTCGTGACAGACCATAGAATGAACATGAGCTGCCAATGTGATGCCGTAGCCAGAAAAGTAAATAAGACACTGGCATGCATCTACTGATGCATCTCAAGCAAGACTAAGGATGTCATCCTCCCACTCTACTGTGCTTTGTTGAGCCTGCAGCTGGAGTACTGCATCCAGTTCTGGGCATCACACTTCAGGAAGGATGTGAAAAAGCTTGAAAAAGTCCAAGGGAGGGCTATGCATATGATTAGAAGTCTGGAAAACAGGCCATATGAGAAGAGGCTGAGAAACATGGGACTGTTCAGCCTGGAGAAGAGAAGACTTAGAAGAAACTTAGTGGCAGCCTATAAATATATAAGGGGTGCACATTAGGACCTGCGGGAACATCTGTTCACCAAGGCCTCCCAGGGGAGGACAAGAAATAAGTCATAAATTGCTGGAGGACCACTTTAGGCTGGACATAAAGAAAAACTTATTTAGATTCCAAGTGTCCAGGGTCTGGAACAGACTCCCCCTAGAGGTGGTGCAAGCACCTATTCTGAAAATCTTCAAAAAACATCTGGACGCTCACCTTGCTGGGACCATGTGACCCCAGCAGTCTTTCCTGCCCAAGCACAGCAGGGTTGGACCTGCTGATTTTGTGAGGTCCCTTCCAGCCCCTAACATATATGGATCTATGAATCTATACTCAAGTAGCTGAGTTCAGTAGCAGCCAAAGTAAGTGGGACCTACTAAGTCAGATGTTAGAATACCATTGCTGTAGTCTGTGAATTGGCTTCCATTTCCTTCCCTGTAAAATCATGTGCTTCCTGATCATGCCCACTGTCAGAAATCATGAATGGTTTTCTGATGAGAAGTTAAATTCATAGTCAAGTATCTTCAATGCATAGTAGCTCCAGTTGGGATGAGATGTTGCATGAGCTTCCCCAGGGGTCATAATAACTTCATTAATGATTTGGAGTATGGAACTAAGTAGCACACTTAGAAAATTGGTTGATGATACAAAGTTGGGTGAAATTGTAGACTGAAAGTAAGGCTAGGATTTAGAATGAATATGATAAATAGGAGAAAGAGTCAAAAAACAGCCCCAAACCAAAAACTAACAGCAGGCCGGCTGGATTTAACCTGTAAAACAAAGAAAATGCTCCTTTCACTCTATTTGGCATTGCTGTGACCACCTGAAATACTGTGTCCACTTTTGGGCCCTGCACTTCAATAAAGATGTCAAGAGACTTAGGAGGTTAGGCTGAAAGAACTAGGATTATTTAGTCTGGAGAAAAGATTGATGGAGGATTTGATAATGGTCTTCCAATACCTGAAGTGTACTTATAAGAGAATGGAAGTAAACTCTTCCCTGTAGCCACTGGAGACAAGACTAGGAGCAATGATCTCAAAGTACAACAGAAGAAATTTAGGTTGGATATTAGGAACACTTTCTTACTAGGAAGGTGGTTATGTATCAGAACAGGCTTCACGTAGAGGTGATGGAATCTCCTTCCATGGAAGTTTTTAAGAACAGGTTAGACAAACATTTGACTAGGACAGTTTAGTCAGGCAGGAGCTTTGAGCAGGAGGTTGGACTAGATGACATGCTGAGGCTCCTTCCAGCCTTATTTATAATCTGTAATCCTATTATTTTAATTTGTGTCAATTTTTTTCCGCACATGAGAAACCAGACATTATTCCTGCAGTATTTGCAGGAGTACACCTACCCACATGTATCTGGAGAAAGAAAGAGCTTTCATCTTATGTAGTATTTATGGTGTTTGCTACTGATGATAGGTAGGCAACTCAAAAATGTTCATCTTACCTGCGCTAATTTTCCCACCAAGGTTCAAAGAAAGTACTCATCACTGATTGGTATCTTCTGGTGTCTATAGGAGCACAGATTCTAAATTAATTTTATCAATTTTTTTTTTTAGATTTTTCTGCATTTTCATCCCTGAATATTTAATGGACTTTGAGTCTTCATGCAAGTTCCACTGGAATAAAGCCTGCAAATGATCAAGATCTTGGGTTAGTACTAGAAGATGGAATTTGAGATTTAGGGAATAGGACATAACTGGCATACAGCAGGTGCTCAGCCTTCTGGATATGTGGGTCAGATGAGTGGCATGGGGCTGGATCCTGCAGGCAGGGTCTGTTCTCAGGCCTGATGTAGCATGGGATTAGTGCACAGAGTCAATCCACAGGGATCTAGCACATTGAATCCAGCCATGGCCCAACCCTGCGCACCAGATCCAGCCACAGAGCAACCTTGTAGGCTGAGGTGATCTAGCCCGTGGGGTCACATCCTCCAGAACACAGGCCTCCCCATAGGTGTAGGAATTTGGTGACAGACGAGCAGTGTTAGAGTTACTTGCTGTGGCTCTAGAAGGCATGGTGATTAATATTACTAATGCTTCCCCACTGGTAAATGTCCAGACCCGGGGGGAAGCTCCATGGGATGGATGACTGGCCCTGAAGGCTGGATTCTGCCTGTGGGCCAGAGGTTGAGTACCACTGGTGTACAGCATCAAACAGTACTCTAATGGGCAAATCTTGATGAACATAAATAGTTGAGTGAGAGTGGACAGGTATCACCAGAGACTCTAGGACCAAAACAAATATGAAAGAGCATGAGTGTTCCTGGTACCTCTGACCAAGTTAAACGAATACGAGTTAATTTTCAAATCTGAATCTGAATGGTTTTCTCTCATAATCTAAGAATAGGCCCAAAACTAAGGATAAATAGAATGTATTCACAGTTCACTTGGTCAAAGGTCTTTTCTGCGTCCAAGGTTAGAAGTTCTGGAGACCAGGGATTATCACATTTTGCTGCTATTATAATTACTGAAGACCACATTGACAAGCATATTTAAGTCTCTAACTCCTATGGGAATGGCCTGCCTGTAGAACTTTGTAGATTTGTCCCTAACTGTCTTAAACAATCTGAACTGTGCACGACACTAGGGAAACATTCCCCACCTCACCTGCCAAAATCTTGTCCAACGCTCGTATATCACTACTCTTGTGTGAGACTGTGAATGACAGATCAATGTTAGATTCCACCTCAGGTAAGGAATAACCCAACTAAGGCCTCCCTCAACCTGAAAGAGATGCTACTTACTGGAGGAGTTACTGAACAACAGAAACATTCAAAATCAAGAGGATGCCAACTAGACCAGGGTCCTAATGCAATCCCATGGATTTCAAGGTACTGGGATTCTGTTTCTAATGAAGTGTCCATGCCCTCCCACTAGACCACAGCATTTGTATTTTAGCAAACACAGCTTCCATGTGAAGAAGCAGAGTCAAGATTGTATTGACATTCCTAAGAACTAAAAAATTGTTTCTTTCTCAGGGTTGTGTATATAATTATATTGTGCATCTCTCAGACTGTAGTAACAGTTCCTCCCACAGTGACAACCCAGTTGGTAAGCCAGTATGGTGTTCTTTGTGCATGATGCTTCACAGAGAGTTGGCTGAAGTCTAAAGCAGAGATAAAAGCCCTATTACTGCTGACAGCAAATGCAGATTTTTCCTTTGTTCAGAAGTAGAATCACCTAGTATTAGAGACAAATATCGTAATCCCTTGGATGGATCCAGGATAACCATGATGTTTACTGCTTCCCAGGTTCAGATTAGTTAATGTAGAGTACGGTCACTGGGTACTAAACTACTGTGCACAGGATAATGAAGAGTAAAATGTACACTGAGCCCACTGAGTTGCAGTGATTGCCACTCAGACAAATTGGTGCATAGTGCCAGCATCTTGTCACCCATGTGCCATTTCAATCTCACAAAAAGCAGGGCTTCCTTGGAATAAAGGAAGTTGTAGAGGTAAATATAATGCTGTAAATCTCACAGCATTATTCAGACTAAACAAGGGCCTGGTTTTCACTGGTGCTGAGTAGCAGGAGCCTCAGTCAACTTTGATGGGAGGTTTGGCTGTCCAAGCACTTTACAAATTAGGCCCTGGAAATGGAGCAATCCTGGGCTAGAAAGAGGATAACCACTCCTCTCTGCCTAGACTGGAAACAGAAATGAAAAATAATAGCGTTGTGCATACTAAATGTTACAAAATACAGGCCATCACCTCTTCTTCCCTGCATGCAGAGAACAGGGTTGGGCTTGCTACTGTAACTGGGCTTCATGCCAGAAACTCTGCTAGGTTCTGGGGTGGAAGTTACATACTATTACCTCTGAGAGCCTATGGGCAGCTTATGTCTGCTATTGGTCTTCCAGACTCTGACCTGAAACAGTAATTGCTGCTCCTCCGTGACAGTTCTTCAGGGCTTTTCAACCACTGCTGATCTTTGCTGCTGCGAAGGTTCCCACTATTGGTTCATCCCTGATGGCTCCCCACATAATGTTGTACTGCAGGGGTGCTCAACTCCTGGCCTGTGGGCCAGCTACAGCCAACGAAGCCATGTAATCTAGCCGGCAAGTCTGCCAGTTTTCAAAGCCCTGAGCAGCTGAATCAGCCCTGGCTGGAGTCCCATTCCCCTGCAACTGAATTGAGCCAGGGACTGATGCCACCATGCAGGAATAACCCAATTAAGGCCAAATGAGGCCAGGTGGAAATGGGCTGGATGGGGCCTAGCCCAGCCATACATGATTGGGATTGAATGCAGCCATGTAGAAATGGGACAGCTGAGACCCAATGCAGCTGCATGGGGGCCAGCCTCCAACCAGGCTGTTCCCACAGGACTGCTTTGGGCTCCTACTGGGCTAGCATTGAGTGCCAAATCTGGCCCACAGACCAGATCTGGTCTTTGTATGCAAGGTCAGTTGTCAGACTACTGCACTGGGCAGCACAGTTTGAGGGGGAGGTGAGCAACCCTCAGTGGTGATTGAACAGGTTAGGGACTATTTAGAAAAGCTGGATGTGTACGAGTCTGTGGGGCTGAACAGCAAAACACCCAAGGGTGCTAAGGGAGTTGGTCGAACCACTGCCCATTGTCTTTGAAAACTCATGGTGATTGGCAGAGGTCCCAAATGATTGGAAAAGGGCAAAACTAGTACCTATCTTTAAGAAAAGGAAGAGAAAGGATCCAGGGAACTGCAGACTGGTCAGCCTCCGCTCAGTCCCTGCAAAAACCATGGAGCAAGTACTCAAGGAATTAATTTCTAAACCCTTAAGGAACAGTCAGCATGGGTTCACCAAGGGCAAGTGATGGCTGACCAACCAGATTGCCTACCATGATGAGATGACTGGCTCTGTGGATATAGGAAGAGCAGTGGGCATTATATACCTTAATTTTAGCAAGGCTTTTGGTATAGTCTACCATAACATTCCTGCAAACAAGCTAAGGAAATATGGGTTAGATTAATGTACTGTAAAGTAGCTAGAAAACTGGCTGGATCATCAGGCTGAAAGGGTAGTAATCGGTGGCTCAATGTCTAGTTGGCAGTTGGTATCAAATGGACTGTCCCAGGGGTCAGTCCTGGGACTAGTTTTGTTCAATCTCTTCATCAGTGACCTGGAGGATGGCATAGAGTGCACCCTCAGCAAGTCTGCAGAGGACACCAAGCTGTGGGGAGTAGCAGGTCTGCTAGAGGGCAGGGCTAGGATTCAGAGAGACTTCAACAAATTGGAAGATTGGACCAAAAGAAATCTCATGAGGTTCAATAAGGACAAGTGCAAAGTCCTGCACTTAGGACAGAACAATCCCATGCACAGATACAGGCCGGGGGCTGGCTGACTAGCTAAGCAGCAGCTCTACAGAAAAGGACCTGGGTGTTGCAGTTGACAATAAACTGCATGTGAGCCAACTGTGTGCTGTTGTTGTGAAGAAAGCTAACAGCATTCCGGCCTGTTTAGCAGGACTATTGCCAGCAGATCAAGGGAAATTATTCTTTCCCCCTAGCTGGCACTGGTGAGGCCACAACTGAAGTACTGTCTAGTTTTGGGACCCTCACTACAGAAAGGTTCTGGACTAATTGGAGAGAGTCCAGCAGAGAGGTCTGGTGCACAAAATTTATGGGGAGATACTGAGGAAACTGGGCATATTTAGTCTGGAAAAGACAAGACTGAGAGGGGATTTAATAGCAGCCTTCAACTACCTGAAGGGGGGTTCCAAAGAGAATGCAGCTGGACTGTTCTCAGTGGTGGCAGATGATAGAACAAAGAGCAATTGTCTCAAGATGCAGCAAGAAAAGTTTAGGCTAGTATTAGGAAAAAACTTCATTGGAACAGGTTACCTGGAGAGATTGTGGAATCTCCATCCTTGGAGATTTTTAAGACCTGGCTACACAAAGCCTCAGCTAGAATGATCTATTTGGAATGGTCCTTCTTTGAGTTGGGAGTTGCACTAAATCATCTTCTCATGTCCCTTCCAACCCTAATTTTCTATGATTATCTCAAAATATAGTGGCAACCATATCCTTTTATAGAATAGCCAAGGGCAGGGGTGTCAAAAGCATGGTTTCCAGAGTCATATCATTTGCCTTAGGTGCTCCAAACAGAGGTCTCCCTGTATCCTACCAGCCATAAACGTGTTGAGAGTGCACGCCATCCTATCTTCCGGGTTGTTGATAGGTAAAAAATTGGCTGATGGGGCACACCCAGAGAGTAGTGGTGGACGGGTTGTACTCAAACTGGCAAGATGTGAGCAGTGGGGTACCCCAGGGCTCAGTCTTCGGGCCCACACTGTTTAACATCTTCATCAGCAACTTGGACAAGGAGGTGGAAAGCACACTGTCCAAGTTTGCTGATGAAACTAAGATGTGGGGTGAGGTGGACACACTTGAAGGGAGAGAGAGGCTACAACGAGATTTAGACAGACTACAGAAGTGGGCAGATGAGAATAGGATGGGGTTCAACGCAGACAAATGCAGGGTGCTACACCTTGGGAGAAGGAATCCACAGCTTACATACAGGCTGGGGAGTTCCCCTCTTGCAAGCACAGAGGCAGAAAGGGATCTTGGAGTCACTATTGACTCCAAGATGAATATGAGCCGCCAATGCCAGCCAGCAACCAGCAAGGCCACCCATACCCTGCCATGCATCCGAAGGTGCATCTCAAGCCAGTTCAGAGAGGTGAAATTCCACCTCTATGCAACTTTGGTCAGGCCGCAGTTGGAGTACTGCGTCCAGTACTGGGCACCGCACTTCAAAGGGGATGTGGCCAGCCTGGAGAGGGTCCAGAGGAGGACCACCTACTTGGTGAAAGGGCAGCAGGACAGGCCCTACAAGGAGAGACTGAGGGACCTGAACCTGTTCAGCCTCAGCCAGAGGAGGCTGAGGGGGGACCTGGTGGCTGTGTACGAACTCATCGGGGAGATCATCAGCAAATAGGTAGAGCCCTTTTCTCCCCAGCACCACCTGGGGTGATGAGGAACAATGGTAATAAGCTGTTGGAGAATAGATTTAGGTTAGAGATCAGAAGGCAATATTTTATAGTTAGGGTGGTCAAAATCTGGAACCAACTTCCCAGGGAAGTGGTCCTTGCTCCTACCTTGGGCAAATTCAAGAGGAGGTTGGATGATCACCTGCCTCGGGTCTTGTGACGCCAGCATTCATTCCTGCCTGTGGCAGGGGGTTAGGCTAGATGATCTGTTCAGGTCCCTCCTGACCCTAGCTACTATGAAACTATGGGAAGTGACCCTCTCAGCACCACAGAAGTGGAAAGGGATCTTGGAGTCATAGTGGACTCCAAGATGAACATGAGTTGTCATTTTGACAACTTTATCATGTATCATCAG